>NW_020536999.1:44733334-44820193 GCF_003426905.1 Ctenocephalides felis | reverse complement strand
CACACAATATTTCCGAAAAGTAGAATCCAACAGGTACGGCTTACGTTCTGATTTCCATAAATTTATTAATGTATTACACTCATAAACGGCTCGCGTGCCGAATGCCGTTACGCAACTAAACTGCAAAGAGTTTTATTTAATTACTGAGAAATTAACATTCTAATTATATATTTAATGCGGCAAATATAGCTACATGTTTTTAATTCCTTGATTATGTTTCCTGACTTCCCCAATTTAGTGAACACAATCTGTTTGTTCTGACAACAAAATCCTGCTCAATTATGAATGCTAAATGCATTGAAATATAGTATTAAGTTATCGCTCAAATTAAAACATCTCAAAGTTAGTGAAGTGTTCAATGATGATAGCTGAAGAATTTGTAGAATTTTGTTTCAAATTTATTATACTTGCTTTAAAATATTCTGTATGTAAGAAGTTATATTTTTGTTAGCATATTCACATGTTTTATATATAAAACTCCTTTGAAATGTGGAATATTATGATTACAAATACATGAAAACATTATCGTGTCTTCTTAAGTGGTAAACGCAAACGGAATAAAAATGAACGACTCTCGTATGAAGAAATTTAGGGCTGATAATATAAACCCTGCAAAATCATGGCGTAATTTTTCTTATTATCCAAAGTAATAACTGATAGCTTAACTTTGTATATCATACTTGGCTTAAAAAGTAACGTTATTAATTACTAAGAAGTTTTAGCAATCAGTTTATTTTAATTAAATCCAACTTAATCTTGCTAATAACAAACTCTAATAGCTATAGGAAAATAATAAAAACTAAATTGATTCCTAAATACCATACATATCAATATTTGTCTCTCATATGGTTAAAAGCTAATGCAGAAATCTCCATTTTATATAATTTTAAAAAATATTATGTTTATTATTAATTTATATGTACAAATTGAATTTAGTCCTATTTGTGAATAAAAATATAGCATATTTTTTACTCAGCTATCCAGCCCATTGAAATTAACGTGGGCCAATCCTGTTTGAGAACTCGTAGACTTTCTTTTTAGGGACTCTCTTAGATTTTATGAACGTTCCCTGTGGTGCATTTACAATCCAGCTATATACGAGAATGTACATAAATTACTGTAAGTCTCGGTCGCGCATCGGCCTTAAGTTTTTACACTAAAAAAGCTTTTTATACAGAAAAACTCCAGTAGATTAGCGTAAAATGTTGATTACCACACTGCTTATATATCATGTGTTAGCTTTTATGAGATTCTGAGGATTCATAAAGTTAAAGTTTGGTGTCAACAAGGTATTGACTTTATTACAAAGTTGCGAAGAATTATGCAATCAGGAAAGTGAAATAATGATTTAAAGATTATTTGAGAACACATTTTTAAAATGTAAACATTTATTTTTTATTGTATTTAAAATTGAATAACATTCACAATCGTTGTTACTTTGACTCGATTTGGCGTATCTCTTTAATGGCATTTTTTCGTATCATCCCGGAAAATCCGTAATAAATAAGGATACGTCAATGTCCCCTCATTTTCTTGTCGTTTACAGATCCTTCTCGTTATCTGCTTGGGTTCTTTCTTCATCTGAAATCAAACAAAAACTAATGAAATATAAAATATTTTTTTAGATCTTTTGGAAGATGACCTCTCGCGCTGACATAGGGATTTACAAATATAATGATGTAGATAAAAATGTAGTACTATATTTTTCAAAAAGATTTTTACTAATGGGTGATTTAGATGAAGCTAAATATATACTGTTCAACATATATTATTCATATAAGTATCTATTTAGAATGTAATTTTAAATTTTATTTTCTTATTTTTAAAGAAAGCTGAAAAGTTTTCTAACAACTGTGAGTTGCATCGTATTATATCGAATTTTTGTTTATACCACAACTCTTATTTCCTAGTGAATCTCGGCGGCTACTTTATATTTTGAAGAGCGTTAAGTGGTCTGTCTAAAGTTTTGACATGTGTTTATAACGTTACATAAGTGGATGTTGTTTGAAAATAAGTTCCACTGGAAAAGTTATCTTTAAATATACTGAGTAGTTATTCTAAAATCCGTTAAAAATAAGGGAATAAGTTCCATGTTTTATGGATTATGTGATTTATCAATTTTTCAAAATGTGACTGTATAAATTTATGATTGGATGTTCAATTTCAATTATAATTGGAAAACAAAGCGCAGAGTGCGTGTATGTGTTTGTGTGCGGATACAAATTTTCGTCGACGATTTCGGGAATACGGATGAAGCGATTTGAATAATCCAAAAAACATTCGATTTGTATTGAAAGGAGACGCGCTGATTAGTTTTTGGCAAAGGCAGATCTAGCCGTTCCGAAGATATGGGGCAAAAGGTGCCAAAAACGGTAACTCCGTTTTTAAGAGAACGGAGCGTCCGATTTGAATAATTCAAAAAATATTTTACTTGTATTAACAAACTGATCAAATTTTCATGAAGATAGGTCCAGCGGTTTCGGAGATCTAGTAAAAAAAGTAAAAAAAAATGCCATTTGGCGGTCAAAAATGATCATTATACATATGCACATCAAATTATCAGATATTTTATAGAGATTTTAACAATAAGTATAAAGGGTATGGGCGTGTTTCCATACAGAATTGGCCCCACCCTGGTATTTAAATAATTTTGATGCCATTTTATAGGTATTTTCGAGAAAATCCGATATACCAAATTTCAAATCCGTAGCTCATCATTTGGCCGAGATATCATTGAAAATGTGTGAAAGTGGCCCCTTTTTTCAAAGTCGTTTTTTGTCGCAACTATGAAAGATATCGACAAACAAATAACGGGACTCTATTCACATCGGTGTGTACTATATTATTGATAACAAATACTGTTTAATAATTATTTTTTAGTGCATGAAAGAGTGATAATAATTTTTTGTTTTGAATTTTCCGGTAGTGCGGTTGTTTGGACTAGTTTTTAATTAGCATCATTCGAAAGACTATTGAATTTTCTTTAGTGTGCAAAATTTTGTTTTATTTCATGTGGTAGAACACATTCAAAAATAGGAAAAACCAGAGCAAGTATACGCTCGCGCTCATATAGAACCCGTGTAAGTCGTCTCTCATTCGCAATGACTAGCAACAGCATTGCTCGCCGAGCATCGTGAAAATAAAAACCTTTCTAATAAAACACAAGATATTGTATATGTATAATAATAACTATATTTTTATTTAATTAAATATATATTATTTATCTATTGCACAAGTATGTTATATTATTTAATCATCTTTAATAATTAATTAATTAATTATTACCTATTAATTAATTATTAATTATTAATTTATTATTAATTATTAATTAATATTAATTATTAATTATCACTAAATGAATAAAAAATAGATTGATAAAAAATATACATAATAATAGTATATCGGTATATGATTTCTATTCATGCTACAGCAATGTATAGAAATGCAAGTATACAAAGTTAGTCATAAAATATATTAAATAATAACTTGAAGTTTTTTTTGTAATTAAATTATATATGAAAATATATTGAATAGAATATCTCTACCTATAAATACTCATAATAATTGTTGAACTACTGTACTATTGTGCATAATCCTTAATTAAAACGATTTCGCGGCATTATCAATTGTATTATGGTAATAACTAAATTATACACTAATCAAATTAAATTGCCACTAAAATATAAGAAAAATGCAAAATCAAAATCTGGTATAAAAGTGTAGAGTTCCCAAACACCACACAAAAATTTAAAAAAAAATCATTATTTATTTAATAATTATCGAAAACTTTGTGATTAGTTAAATGCCAGAATTATATTAATTTTATGCTGTTATATTAACTTTACTGGATTTTGACACATCGATGGTGGACCTTCTTAACCCCGGACCTTCATATATTACTATCTATTCTTCGATAAATTCTGGGAAATTATAACTGGGAAAATGTTATTCGGCAAAATGTCCCTTTGATTCTGAATTTAAATGACAAAAATAAAAATAATATAACCTAGAAAATGTTTTATAAATACCAATGAGTATATAATTATACAAATCTTTCCGAGCACCGATTGAGAAAAATATGCCAAAAAGTGCATTTTATATAGACATTTCAAAAAAGTTGATATTTTGAGTTTCTAGTAACACTTGCAATCCGTTTAATAACGTTTTTGTGTATAAATGAAACTACAAACCAAACTACTTACTACAATTTATTCATAATTAAATAATATTCACGTAAAACATCCTATTAAACGTAATTGATTATCTGTCAAAAACGTTTGACATTTCACGCATTAGCCACCGTCCATTGTTTTATTTAAATTACGCTTCTACAAAAATTTTCAAATTAAAAATGTATAATTTCTACGCGAATTTGAAATAATATCTCACCTTTCCGACCATCTCTGGATTGGCACGAATTTTTCAAGACTAAGACTGGCCAAATCGGTTTAGCCGTTTTCGAATTTTACTTAGACATTTGAAAGAGAGCTCCATTTTTATATATAAGATTATTTTAATAAAAAATTACGGTGATGAATAATAGTCAAGGAATAAAATATTGCCAGTTTGCCGTTGTTACGATCTTCATGTAGTTTATATCATTATTCATGATATATGCTAACAAATCATAAATTTATATTGCAGTTTAGTACCTATAATACCACTAACTCATAATAGTACTTTTGGATGGCTTTCTAACTTTCTTAATAATATACATTTATGTTGTATGTAAGATACAGAAGTGCCTATTTTGAACACAAAAATATACATAATTTTTTTTATTAGATTTCACAGACATGAACGACTATAAAAATATAATTAGAAAGATTTTTGTAATTATTTTTTTGACCATATCATACTTACTTTGAATAAGCTTTGTTGTAAATTAATTATGTATTGGCCACACAATATTTCCGAAAAGTAGAATCCAACAGGTACGGCTTACGTTCTGATTTCCATAAATTTATTAATGTATTACACTCAAAACGGCTCGCGTGCCGAATGCCGTTACGCAACATAAACTGCAAAGAGTTTTATTTAATTACTGAGAAATTAACATTCTAATTATATAGTTTTAATGCGGCAAATATAGCTACATGTTTTTAATTCCTTTGATTATGTTTCCTGACTTCCCCAATTTAGTGAACACAACCTGTTTGTTCTGACAACAAAATCCTGCTCAATTATGAATGCTAAAATGCATGAAATATAGTATTAAGTTATCGCTCAAATTAAAACATCTCAAAGTTAGTGAAGTGTTCAATGATGATAGCTGAAGAATTTGTAGAATTTTGTTTCAAATTTATTATACTTGCTTTAAAATATTCTGTATGTAAGAAGTTATATTTTTGTTAGCATATTCACATGTTTTATATATAAAAACTCCTTTGAAATATGGAATATTATGATTACAAATACATGAAAACATTATCGTGTCTTCTTAAGTGGTAAACGCAAACGGAATAAAAATGAACGACTCTCGTATGAAGAAATTTAGGGCTGATAATATAAACCCTGCAAAATCATGGCGTAATTTTTCTTATTATCCAAAGTAATAACTGATAGCTTAACTTTGTATATCATACTTGGCTTAAAAAGTAACGTTATTAATTACTAAGAAGTTTTAGCAATCAGTTTATTTTAATTAAATCCAACTTAATCTTGCTAATAACAAACTCTAATAGCTATAGGAAAATAATAAAAACTAAATTGATTCCTAAATACCATACATATCAATATTTGTCTCTCATATGGTTAAAAGCTAATGCAGAAATCTCCATTTTATATAATTTTAAAAAATTATGTTTATTATTAATTTATAGTACAAATTGAATTTAGTCCTATTTGTGAATAAAAATATATAGCATATTTTTTACTCAGCTATCCAGCCCATTGAAATTAACGTGGGCCAATCCTGTTTGAGAACTCGTAGACTTTCTTTTTAGGGACTCTCTTAGATTTTATGAACGTTCCCTGTGGTGCATTTACAATCCAGCTATATACGAGAATGTACATAAATTACTGTAAGTCTCGGTCGCGCATCGGCCTTAAGTTTTTACACTAAAAAAGCTTTTTTATACAGAAAAACTCCAGTAGATTAGCGTAAAATGTTGATTACCACACTGCTTATATATCATGTGTTAGCTTTTATGAGATTCTGAGGATTCATAAAAGTTAAAGTTTGGTGTCAACAAGGTATTGACTTTATTACAAAGTTGCGAAGAATTATGCAATCAGGAAAGTGAAATAATGATTTAAAGATTATTTGAGAACACATTTTTAAAATGTAAACATTTATTTTTTATTGTATTTAAAATTGAATAACATTCACAATCGTTGTTACTTTGACTCGATTTGGCGTATCTCTTTAATGGCATTTTTTCGTATCATCCCGGAAAATCCGTAATAAATAAGGATACGTCAATGTCCCCTCATTTTCTTGTCGTTTACAGATCCTTCTCGTTATCTGCTTGGGTTCTTTCTTCATCTGAAATCAAACAAAAACTAATGAAATATAAAATATTTTTTTAGATCTTTTGGAAGATGACCTCTCGCGCTGACATAGGGATTTACAAATATAATGATGTAGATAAAAATGTAGTACTATATTTTTCAAAAAGATTTTTACTAATGGGTGATTTAGATGAAGCTAAATATATACTGTTCAACATATATTATTCATATAAGTATCTATTTAGAATGTAATTTTAAATTTTATTTTCTTATTTTAAAGAAAGCTGAAAAGTTTTCTAACAACTGTGAGTTGCATCGTATTATATCGAATTTTTGTTTATACCACAACTCTTATTTCCTAGTGAATCTCGGGCGGCTACTTATATTTTGAAGAGCGTTAAGTGGTCTGTCTAAAGTTTTGACATGTGTTTATAACGTTACATAAGTGGATGTTGTTTGAAAATAAGTTCCACTGGAAAAGTTATCTTTAAATATACTGAGTAGTTATTCTAAAATCCGTTAAAAATAAGGGAATAAGTTCCATGTTTTATGGATTAGTGATTTATTAATTTTTCAAAATGTGACTGTATAAATTTATGATTGAATGTTCAATTTCAATTATAATTGGAAAACAAAGCGCAGAGTGCGTGTATTGTGTTTGTGTGCGGATACAAATTTTCGTCGACGATTTCGGGAATACGGATGAAGCGATTTGAATAATCCAAAAAACATTCGATTTGTATTGAAAGGAGACGCGCTGATTAGTTTTTGGCAAAGGCAGATCTAGCCGTTCCGAAGATATGGGGCAAAAGGTGCCAAAAACGTTTAAGAGAACGGAGCGTCCGATTTGAATAATTCAAAAAATATTTTACTTGTATTAACAAACTGATCAAATTTTCATGAAGATAGGTCCAGCGGTTTCGGAGATCTAGTAAAAAAGTAAAAAAAAATGCCATTTGGCGGTCAAAAATGATCATTATACATATGCACATCAAATTATCAGATATTTTATAGAGATTTTAACAATAAGTATAAAGGGTATGGGCGTGTTTCCATACAGAATTGGCCCCACCCTGGTATTTAAATAATTTTGATGCCATTTTATAGGTATTTTCGAGAAAATCCGATATACCAAATTTCAAATCCGTAGCTCATCATTTGGCCGAGATATCATTGAAAATGTGTGAAAGTGGCCCCTTTTTTCAAAGTCGTTTTTTGTCGCAACTATGAAAGATATCGACAAACAAATAACGGGACTCTATTCACATCGGTGTGTACTATATTATTGATAACAAATACTGTTTAATAATTATTTTTTAGTGCATGAAAGAGTGATAATAATTTTTTGTTTTGAATTTTCCGGTAGTGCGGTTGTTTGGACTAGTTTTTAATTAGCATCATTCGAAAGACTATTGAATTTTCTTTTAGTGTGCAAAATTTTGTTTTATTTCATGTGGTAGAACACATTCAAAAATAGGAAAAACCAGAGCAAGTATACGCTCGCGCTCATATAGAACCCGTGTAAGTCGTCTCTCATTCGCAATGACTAGCAACAGCATTGCTCGCCGAGCATCGTGAAAAAAAAAACCTTTCTAATAAAACACAAGATATTGTATATGTATAATAATAACTATATTTTTATTTAATTAAATATATATTATTTATCTATTGCACAAGTATGTTATATTATTTAATCATCTTTAATAATTAATTAATTAATTATTACCTATTAATTAATTATTAATTATTAATTTATTATTAATTATTAATTAATATTAATTATTAATTATCACTAAATGAATAAAAAATAGATTGATAAAAAATATACATAATAATAGTATATCGGTATATGATTTCTATTCATGCTACAGCAATGTATAGAAATGCAAGTATACAAAGTTAGTCATAAAATATATTAAATAATAACTTGAAGTTTTTTTTGTAATTAAATTATATATGAAAATATATTGAATAGAATATCTCTACCTATAAATACTCATAATAATTGTTGAACTACTGTACTATTGTGCATAATCCTTAATTAAAACGAAATTTGAAATTTCGCGGCAAAAACCACACATAAGATAACAAAATGCAGACAGCATAAAATTAATATAATTCTGGCATTTAACTAATCACAAAGTTTTCGATAATTATTAAATAAATAATGATTTTTTTTTAAATTTTTGTGTGGTGTTTGGGAACTCTACACTTTTATACCAGATTTTGATTTTGCATTTTTCTTATATTTTAGTGGCAATTTAATTTGATTAGTGTATAATTTAGTTATTACCATAATACAATTGATAATGCCGCGAAATCGTTTTAATTAAGGATTATGCACAATAGTACAGTAGTTCAACAATTATTATGAGTATTTATAGGTAGAGATATTCTATTCAATATATTTTCATATATAATTTAATTACAAAAAAACTTCAAGTTATTATTTAATATATTTTATGACTAACTTGTATACTTGCATTTCTATACATTGCTGTAGCATGAATAGAAATCATATACCGATATACTATTATTATGTATATTTTTTATCAATCTATTTTTTATTCATTTAGTGATAATTAATAATTAATATTAATTAATAATTAATAATAAATTAATAATTAATAATTAATTAATAGGTAATAATTAATTAATTAATTATTAAAGATGATTAAATAATATAACATACTTGTGCAATAGATAAATAATATATATTTAATTAAATAAAAATATAGTTATTATTATACATATACAATATCTTGTGTTTTATTAGAAAGGTTTTTATTTTTCACGATGCTCGGCGAGCAATGCTGTTGCTAGTCATTGCGAATGAGAGACGACTTACACGGGTTCTATATGAGCGCGAGCGTATACTTGCTCTGGTTTTTCCTATTTTTGAATGTGTTCTACCACATGAAATAAAACAAAATTTTGCACACTAAAAGAAAATTCAATAGTCTTTCGAATGATGCTAATTAAAAACTAGTCCAAACAACCGCACTACCGGAAAATTCAAAACAAAAAATTATTATCACTCTTTCATGCACTAAAAAATAATTATTAAACAGTATTTGTTATCAATAATATAGTACACACCGATGTGAATAGAGTCCCGTTATTTGTTTGTCGATATCTTTCATAGTTGCGACAAAAAACGACTTTGAAAAAAGGGGCCACTTTCACACATTTTCAATGATATCTCGGCCAAATGATGAGCTACGGATTGAAATTTGGTATATCGGATTTCTCGAAAATACCTATAAAATGGCATCAAAATTATTTAAATACCAGGGTGGGGCCAATTCTGTATGGAAACACGCCATACCCTTTTGTTTACATTCCTATGGATCCGTTAGACGGCGACGCGGAGCTTACGCGCTTCGATAATTCGCCTCTATGCAGTTAAAGCAGTACGATTGCTTTGAAAAAAAGTTCAGAATTTCCAAAATATTTCAAAATAATTTTTTCTTCAAAGTTTTTTTTTTTTTAAAAAAGTAAGTTTTAGTCAAAAATTTATAGTTTCACAAAAATCTAATTTTTTCAGAGTAATTATTTTTCAAAAATGTTAATCTTAAAAAAAAAAAAAAATTTTGGTTCGGGAAGTTCCAGCAATTTGCCTTAAGGCACGATGCCATGCGCTCCACTAGTTTTATTTTTTAATGAAGAACCTAGCAAAAATTATAATGTTTCGCCCTGGGAATTAAATTTTCTTGTAATTTCTCACACTCTGAATAAAAAATATAAAATTTCAACCTAATGGAGTTTTTACTATTTGTCTGAAATATAATTTCTTTGTAATTAGAGCGCCAGGAATGCCCGTCCACTTGGCATATCGCCTATCGTAATTTTAATAACAGAACATATATATTCTGCGACTGCAAATTGTGTGCGAGAAACATGATAATATTTCGATATCTTGTTTCTAACTTGGCTGCTAAACTTATGCAAGTAGAGGCATGATGTGCAAGACAAGCAGAAAATTAGTGTCGGCAACGAGATAAGGGTCAATTTGACGTTTCCGCCCGTCAAAACAACCAAACAAAAATAACCGAAATGACACGAACTGTAAATAAATTCACACATACAGATCGTACAAATTGTTTACAAATGGCTAAAAATTTTGTTATTTTTGTCAATGTTGCATCTAAAAATAAACAGTCTGATAAATAGATTATTTCTTGACTTTTTTTGGTTTTATCAATTCAGTTTGATAAGATGTTTTCACAAGATTTTATTTTATGCGAATATTGCATAAATGTTCATATTTTTAAATTGCATAACATTCTGTACAATAATTTGAAATGGATTCTAATTTTCATTTAATTTATTTGCATTGATTGAAGCCTTGTAGCATTAGTAAAAACTAGCGGTAAGTGGAATTCTATCTTAATGCAATTAAGGCATCGTGCCTTAAGACAAATTGCTGGAACTTTCCGTACCGCAATTCAAAATTCGAGTAATTAAAAATAATCAATAAAAGTTGATCAATGATTTGAAACTTTTAATAAAATTTCGAACCATATTAATTCATTCTATCTTAAATCATTCATTTTGAAATATTTTGGAAATTCTGAACTTTTTTTCAAAGCAATCGTACTGCTTTAACTGCACGAAGTCGAAATATCGAAGCGCGTAAGCGCCGCGTCGCCGTCTAGCGCGTAAACATTGGTACGGAACCCATAGGAATGTAAACAAAATTTATACTTATTGTTAAAATCTCTATAAAATATCTGATAATTTGATCTGCATATGTCTAATGTTTATTTTTGACCGCCAAATGGCATTTTTTACTTTTTTGTTAGATCTCCGAAACTGCTAGACCTGCCTTCATGAAAATTTGATCAATTCTGTATCTTGTCAATGTAAATAAAATGTTTTTTGAATTATTCAAATCGGACGCTCCGTTCTCTTAAAAACTGAGTTACCGTTTTTGGCACTTTTTGCCCATATCTTCGGAACGGCTAGACCTACCTTCGCCAAAAACTAATCAGCACGTCTCCTTATCAATACGAATCGAATGTTTTTTTGAATTATTCAAATCGCTTCATCCGTGTTCCCGAAATCGTCGACGAAAATTGTATCCGCACACACCACTACATCCATTTTTTCTAAGGTATGCCAAAATGTTCAGAAACCTCTGAAACGTAAAATATATAAAAATTTTCATTTTCGATTTTTTTGCGATTACTATAACTTGCCCTACGGAAAGTTAAAAATCGGAAAACAGTAGTTACTACATCTTAATATTACCATGCAAAAGGAGTAATTCCTTTATCTTTACTTTTTGAGAATTTGAAACTTAATTATCATTATTTAGATGTTACGAAACTCTACCAATTTTCGTTTAAATTTTTTTTGTATTTGCAGAATGAATAACATAATTATATCTCACTGAAAACGCATCGCAGGTATGATAGCGAAAAAATCATTTTTTCTCTACGGTTTACTTTAGTCTGCATTATATCTTTAGTGTGTTTTGTGTTCAAGAATGCAATTCGTTTCCGTGCTTGCATTCTAGTGCAATGTTTGCATATATAATTCTGTCTTTTTAATTCACTTTTATAAATATTATCTGACCGAGAATTTCTCTTGGAAACAAAATAAGTTTTTATACAAAAAATTTTTTGTTCGAAGTGGCGCGAAATAATTTTGTTTAGAACATCGCTGTTTAGAAATTGCTTCAATCGTCATATCGTTATCTGTTCAAGGTTATATTTTAACATACTTATTATCAAAACAGCAAATTAACATGGCGCCTCATAATATGTAACGTATACATTTCAAACAAGATGAACTGCTTAGAAGCGGTTTGCAGGAATCTTATGAGATTATTATATTTGTATTTGCATCCGCACAGAATTTAGATTACACATACTTGTATGCCAAATGCGATACGGTATTTATAAGTATATCATTCATTGTCTTTTACTTTAAAGCGCGAGCCATACCGTTCATAGATCGGTAGAGGTTTCATACTTAACGAATTATTAAAAAAAAAACATTTTAGTGTTTTGCTGAATGAAACATTTTTGGTGTTGAATGAAGGTAGTGCGTAAATGATGAAAAAGGATGATTTATTCTGGGGTTGTCTCTAGGGAGTATTTTGATAGAATAACGTGTTTTCAATCATTAAAGTTAGATTCTACTTAGCTCTATAAGCAATTTTACACGATATATATTTACATATATATATATATATATATATATAATTATGATTTGTTATCGTGTACGTTTAAATATGCAGTGTTGCTTACTATTTGTTTATATTTAATACGTAAGAGAATATGAGAAGCCTCTAAACAACAAGATACAGATGTAGAGTCGTGTATATCAGTTGCATTCATTATCTGTATAGATTGTCATAATACGTTACGACATTTGTTTTCAATTTATATTTTGCATTATGCGTTCATAAGATTTAGTACATTCTTAAAATATTTGATAATTGAAGTGGATTGTTTTAATTTAATGAATGAAATGTGTTTTAAGACAATGTTGCTTAAAGATATTTTGTGATAAATAAAACGTTTGCATTGGGCTCGTTCAAGTATTACGTAAGCAGTTTATTACAATTATTTACCCCCCCCCATCCCCCTTGTCATCAAAAGTAAGCAAAGCTCTTACCCCCTACCCCCATGCTTACGTAAACATTTTGCAATTAATGTAAAAAAAAATACTACCTATGACTTAATCATCATCCATGTGCTCCCCCATGTCAACCCAAAATAAGCAAATCAACAACCCCCCCCCACCCTATAGTGCTTACGTAATACTTGAACGGCCCCATTTATAAATATTTTTTTTGCAATTAGTTGCTTTTAAATAATTAGTACTTTTTTGGAAGATGACTCTTATTTCAGATTAATAATTGGAATTTTATTGCTTTATATCTGGCATTTAAATTTATCTTATTTCATTTCATTAGTATTGCCACTATAATTTTAATTATTTGGTTTGATATTTGACATTCTTTGTTTATTAAAGAACATCACAAATCTAAAAATATACATCAAGTTTTACGTGATGAACATACGTAGAATACTTCTAATGAGCTAAGGCAGTCTCGTGATAAAGTTACTTTGTAAATATGTACATATATGGGAAATAGACCCGGATGAAGTAAGTCATATAGCAATAAAGTTTCATCTAATTAGGAGGCGTTTTAATTCTATTTACTTATTTTAATACACATGCAACGGGTTGATGAACCTTGTTATCCAAAGATTAAATTTTTCTTCCATTTGTAAGATTATAAGTTACTCGTAAATGCCAGCAGATAAAATAATATAGTATCAATTATTCATACTTTAAATTTTACAAATAAAGCACACTAATGATTGTTATATTACCTTATTAATTTACGTTTTTGCAGCTTTGCAAAAAATTCCAAGATTTAGTTTATATTTGAATTTAACATAATTCGGCTGAACTAACAATTTTCCAAGAGTTTTATAATATTGCTTTCGAAGCGTAACAAACACATATAATACATTGTTTCATTATTTGTTCTGCGTTTGTGTGCTTTTACAGTGCAAAAAAGTATAGATTGTAGAGCTCACTTATGACAAACACTTGCATCTCAATGTTAGTATAGGTTGAATACACACGTGCACTTGGCGCCGCCTGTACATAGATGTGTTGGCGCAGTGTGATCGCTAGTGTAGTGAAACCAAATATTTATATGGTGTACACATCACAAATGTACTGATCTTACCTGATTATTTTCGGAAACCGTTGTGGTACTGCCTCATTTCTGCAAAATCATCAATGTTTCAGCGCTGGAAATTCTCTAAAATGACGTTTGTTTCATAGAATGTTTGTGTGCAAATGCAAATAGGTCGGCGTTTCCACAGTATGCAGTAGTTTACCACTAATCTTTTAAATATTCATGATTTGTTTTTAATCCCAAGTATTACATTTAACATTATTGAAGTAGCACGTTTTGAATTTTCATTTGAAGATCAGAGTAAATTAACATTTTTACTCCATGTTGTGAATACCCACGTGGTGTACTTTATGAGTAATTGGTACTCTTAATTAAATTTACAATTTGACCTTTCTCATTCATTTCAACATTAACTGATACACAGGGTTAGCATTCCCAAAGATGATTCATTAAGCTTAACATTTATTCTATTATTCTAAAACTCGGCATAAATCTAATCAGATTTGTCAGACAGTTAAAAAGCCTTATCCCTTCGGAACGCAGTCGCATTTCACTTTAAAGTTTTAATGTGTCCGGCGACGCGCAATGTTTTATTGCTTCAAACCCCATAAGGGAGGATACTGAAATGGAAGAAAAGTGAAAATTTATGCAAATTACTAGCCACTAGACACTTTGTATATATGGACTGTCATATAATTTTGATTATATTTTAGTGTCATTTAGAAACAAGACGAAATATAGATTTCTGTGAAAAATGCATTTTCATCTCAAAAATGAAATTTTATATTAAATTTTTTTTAGATATTGTTATGAATATTATTATCTACATATATATAAAAATAAGTCGGGTTTTTCTTTCTGACGATATAACTCCAGAACGCACGAACCGATTTCGACAATTTTGCATTCGTTGGAAAGGTCTCGAGCTCCGCAAGGTTTATAGCTAAGAAATTATTATAGAATTAGTGGTGCATGGCATCGTGCCTTAATGCAAATTGCTGGAACTTCACGCACCATAATTAAAAATTCGAGTAATGAAAATAATCAACAATTCTTTTAAATAATTTCAAATAGATTATCTACATATATATATAAAAATAAGTCGGGTTTTCTTTTCTGACGATATAACTCCAGAACGTACCGTAATTAAAAATTCGAGTAATGACATTAGTGAGAATTATCAGAATTATGCTTGGTTAAGTCAACGGGCAATTCTTGCCGCAAAGAATAATGATGTACACGCACTGAATTTCACCATTCAATCAAAAATTGCCAATCGCTTAGTGTTTCCGGGATAAATTTCAAATAGATTATTTAGAAAATCATTGTTTTTCACATGGGCAGTTATACATTGCCTGTTCCGAGTTGAAAAACCATCCGCTTTGTTTCTGTTAACGTCAGACCAAAAAACAAAAAATATGGTTTACCAAAGAGCACTTCAATGAAACGGATAATTTGCGGATTCACTTTCATTTACTTAGAGAAGTTCAACTGAAAAACACTTCATTTTTGTAGTCGAAATAAATTCATTACTGTTGTGTAATAAAATCAAATTTTTCCTTTTCAAATATAAAACAAGCAAAAAATTTCTTCATCTTTCTCACGAAACCATCTGGTGGCGAAACGGAGTTTGTCGGGTTTGCTAGTATTTTATATATATTGGCGTATTCACATAAAATGCCTTTTTTTAAATAATGTAGAATATATTTTTACCAATTTAAAGCAATTTCGAAACAGTAAATTTGTATTATGTAAACCTTTATTTTAATTTTCTTATAATAGAAATTTGATATTACGAATAAAAATTATTAATAATCAAATAATTATACTGCAATAATTATACGAAGAATTTTATTTGAAGAATACAAATTATCAAGAATATTTTATGTATATATTTTATATATTTTATTAAACACTCATATAGTTATTATCGTTTGAGAAAATGATTCTTTATGTAGTAATTATATATGGATATTTATTTTCTATATTATTAAATCTAGAACCTAATTTTACTCTCCTCTGGAAATTACTTTTCATTTTTGATTTTTCAGATTTTACTAAACATTTTAAAAGAACCCTTTCTTTTACTATATCATCATACGGATGTTCATTTGGTCGTCATTTTATTTTCTCTTGTCGCATTATGATGTGAACGCGCTCAAAGCGGACTAAATATACTTTCCCAAGTTTTTCCCTTCTACAAATGTATATAATGTTTCTCAAACTATTAATGGCCTAACTAATTTCAGGTAAACTATGTAGTGGTGTTAGATCGTAAAATATTAAAAATATTCAGGTGAAAACGCCTATATTGACTAAAATTATTAAGTTGATTTTTCAGGTGCAGAATAATTATTGTTAATTTAATCAATTGATAAATTAATTCATTAGTAATTAGCTTTTACCAACTATTTAAAAGTAAATTTTATATTATTTTAAAGTGATGTTGGTTGAACTTTATACTATTTGAGAAACGACTTTTCTTCAACTAAATTAATTTGAAGTTTCTACATGTCGTTTCACCGCTGTAAATTGAATTTTGTTAACTGAATTTTAAACCTTCGTAGTCACGCAAGAAAGTAGATTTGAAGTAAAGATGCGGAAGCTCAAACGGGTATATATATACATATATACATATATATATATATATATATATATATATATATATATTTTTTATTATCTTTTATGTCTTTTTTCTTTTTTTTTTATAAAATCATCGTGGAAGTAAAGTTATTATCGATAAGTCGTTTATTTTTGTAATAGATAAAAATATCTTTATCGCAATTTTTTATATCATAATTTGATACGTTATACAATGTGCTGAAGATGAATGTTGGTATTATAAGAGCTGTAATTTGATTTGCACACGAATGTAATAAAGTATTTTATGATCCAGTGATATAGGATTCATGTTGTTGCAGTGTGAGAACATATTTCATTGTATACAAACTTCTTGTATTGGAATCGGAGTACTAGAGTAGATTTTGCAATTGAATAAAAAATTTTTTAGCACAACTCTATTTTTGTACATTTTTTAATAAAGAAAAGGGAACTACATATGAAAGACTTAATTGTTCAATATGTAACAACTGTATCCTATTAGATCTTTTTATTGTACATTTCTTACTAACTTAACTTAGTTTCGAGAAAGCAACCTCTTTCTGTCGAAATTATATTAGCTATATTAATTTAAAAAATGACATAGTAATATTATTATTAATATATAACAATAACGTAATTAAATCAATTAAAATAGCGTGTGTAAAGCTAAAACTTTAACTTAAGAGGGTATTCTAATATAGAAATTAAAAAAAAAACGATTTTTTTTATTTCTTATTTTCAAAGTTTAACTATCTAAGAATATGGGTACGAGAAGGTTTTTGAAAATTTGAATTATTTTCGGAGATATAGGCATTTTACTGACTCGGTCTCCATACAAATATAGAAATTAAAAAAAAAACGATTTTTTTTTATTTCTTATTTTCAAAGTTTAACTATCTAAGAATATGGGTACGAGAAGGTTTTTGAAAATTTGAATTATTTTCGGAGATATAGGCATTTTACTGACTCGGTCTCCATACTGGTTTGGCTCCACGCAAAACTTCAAATGCTTTTTTCTCAGAACAGACATTTTTCAGTAATGTTGACACGATTTCTCGAGTTCTACTCGACCGTTCAGAGAGTCTTGTTTATAGACCTATCTATAGCCCGAACTAGGATTATCCCCAAATTCCAATTTTTACTATTTTAAAAAAATTCGAGAAACTTAAACAGTAAACAGTAAAAAAACACTTTTTTTTCAAACAGTCGCCAATTTGTAAAAAAAAAAATTTTTTACTCATCGCTAGTTCGGGCGATTGCGACATCATTGTAGATTGATTCATAATCTTTTTATTTTTTGCATTTCCGATGGCTAGGAGGGCTGACATCATGTCAAGACTGAGGTTTTTTGAGACCACCCACTTCATCAGATGCCAGTTTTTACAATTTTCAACTTTTTAATTTTTTAATTTTTGTTTTGTATTTTAATAATATTAATAAACAAGTGGTAAAAAAATGGATAGTAAAAACTTTCATTGCTTTCTTTTACGACACTTTAAAAATGACCTAAAATTCATCGCTGTACACTAGAATACCCTCTTAAGAGATCAAAAGTTGATTAACATATTTTATTTAAGAAAATATATTAGTTCCTATGTACATTGTATTAAACAGTAGAATTCTACTAAAATCTTTTACAAGCACTGCCGTATGATCGAGGATACGAATTTCATGACAAGTAACGACAGGTGCGATACACATCTCTCTGAGGCCGTTCATACTTGCGGCTCTTTCATTTTTCTGGTCTCTTCTATGTTGCCTTCCTTTCTCTTGCAACGATTCTTCCTGCATTTACGTCGGTTCTGAGCTGCATAGCAGTAGTATATAGATAAGCCATTTGGAGGAAAATAGCATTTTAAATCATGCAATATTTTTAATATTCTTTATTGTTCATTACATTTTATTGTCGCTTTTTCATTATTGACTTTTCTTTGAAAATACTGCATTTGCAATCCTTGTATTTGATATTCCTAGACATGTAACTCTATTATTGTTTTATGTTGTGCTTTATTGTAAATGCACGCAACATCTTCTCGAGAATTTGTTGACATAACGGTTGTGATGTATTTTTCATACAGACAATAATACATAAAATGACTTGTGCACACTCATATTTTATAGTAGCTTGGCTAGGTCTCATGTAGACGAGCATATCTGAAACATTCCACAGCATCTGGACAGCTGTCGAGAGCAATAGAAGGAATTATATGGTTATGACGGTTTTCTATCTTTTTAGTGATGCATAAAAATTTCTTTTATTTTGAATTTAATGTAATAAATCGTGCAAGTGCAACAATTTGTACAACTTCATATAGGTATCATTAATTATTTGTTTGCTAAATGTAAACCCTTGTTTAGCAGCACTGCTTGATATAACTAGCTTGATATCGTTCATTTTATTATATAACTAGCTTAAATCGCCGTTACATAATAAAATGAACGATAAATGTTTAATATAATCACTCTATCTGAAACGTTATTTTGTCGCGCCGTTTTATGATTACTTATTTCTTGTTTATTTTTATCGTTATTGTTAAATCAAAACGACTCAAACCTTGAATTTTCATTAAAACGATCTGAGTAGTGCTCGAATGCCATAATTAATGTTCGATTGACCCTGGGATATTGTACGCAATATTGAATGCATGCAATTCAATTATAGATAAGAATATATTGTTAGATAACGTTATACAAATATACAAACTGTCAAGTAACAAAATGCACGCCAGTGGGTCACTATTATCTCATTTGCGGTTGCAATTCAGACGCCGCTCGTAGAGTCGTGCAACAATGTTGCATAGTACTATTAGCGTATATCTTCTTGTGATTGATATATGATTTTCAATTGATACTAAACAACTTCTATCATTAATTATGTTCGAGCGCTTTTGAATTAATTAATATAAATGTCTACAGGCAGCAGGTTCTGTTAATATTTGCTTAAAGAGTGAAGTACACTTCAAATTCCATGTGTTCTATTAAATGATTGATAATTATTTTATAATAATAGAACAATATATTTTATGCTAATTAGTATGAACAATATTTTCTAAACAAAATAATTTTACAATAACCATATTTTATCATTTTGAAATGTGACTGCAAATTCACGTTAAAATATAATCATTATTTAGCATAAATGTTGAATAAACCTAATAAAGTTACACTACATTTAGCTGTGTTTTCTAATGTCATAAACAATATAGACCATGAGTTTTGGCACATTTTAGTAATGAAACCAAAAAAAACTGTCAGACATTTATATGAAGTAAATTTGATCTAATATCTTGCATTATGTAAATATTGCTTATGGCATATCCGTTAATGGTCAAGATCAGACATGCAAAAACAACGCGATTTCAATGTCAGCAAAATATGTTTTTTGTTAAAGGTTTGTTTCGTCTGGCGTAATTTAATCTCCTTTTGCAAACGCAAAAAAACTTGCATGCTCCTCCGAATTTTATATTTTTGATATGTCAAAGACAAGTAGTATCAAGGGAAATCAAACAATAATTATCAAAATACAGGCTATACAAAATAATTCTGAACTTTTATGCAGCAGCATTGGGGATATATTTCTGTGTAGACAGCTTCTACCATTATACAGAAAGCAAATCTTCGTGTGTTCTGGAAATCAACACATGCTGTTTTATGCGCGCGATAAATAACACCGTCTCATAGCGAGACTAACATTGTATAAGTTTAGTAGCTTTAGAAGTTCTATATGACATCGACAATCTACCGAAGTCTCAAGGCGCATACATTCGATACGGGATACTAGAAGCTAGTTGGAGCGACCGGTTTAGAATCCGTGGGTCCCCCTTATCAGAATTGTCGAAGCCTCTCAATGGAGCTTCTCCACTCGGATAACCATACACAGCCGCTAGTGATGGGCGTTGAATCAACGAACGGTTATTTTCAACCGTTTCTTCTTCGTTAACTAACTAACCGTTTCGTCGCAACGAAATAACTAGTTGAAAATCAACTAGTTTCGAAACAGTTGAAAACATGGCGGCCAGTTAGTTATTCAACGATATAGGAATTCGTTCGTTGTCGAAAACGAACGTACGCAGGTACCTGGCGTTGGAAAGGATCAACTAATACTATGAAAATCGCTTATTGTTAAGCTACTACTTTTATAATATTGCAGATGTTCGTGCACATATTATAGAAACTTGCAACACGCGCCAAAATACAGTTTTCAATGGTTAATATTTTTTCATAAAATTCTTATAGCATTTGTCTTGTAATAATTTTTTAAAACTAAACCTGAAAATTGATTTTTTATTTTTCATAAAAATTTTATGTAACTATATATTTTTATATTACTATTTTTATATAACATGTAAATTCAATGTTTTAGTATACGGCTTTGCTGTAATGAAAATATATAAGTTTTTTAAATTAAATAATTATTTTTTATTAATAATAATAAATATGATATATATATATATATATATATATATATATATATATATATGTAATAAATGTGACAATTCACATTTATTTCTTTTTATTCATCAAATCAGTTGACAACCCCAACTTGACTTTTATAAGAACAAACTTCATTTCACCAACTTTCAATGAAACAGTTATTTCAACTATCAGTTTCTTAACGTTGCCAGCGCTGAATCGTTAAAAATAACTATAGTTGAAAAATAACTAGTTATTTAACTAGTTGACGAAACCCCGATAACCGTTTCGTTTCGTTGACGGCAAAACCGTCAACGACCCACCTCTAACAGCCGCCAACAGTTATTTTAAACATCAATAGTTATAAGACAGGTTTAAAAGTCTTGCTTAAGTTTACTACCTTACTCATTTTTAATCTGGTTTAAACATAGTTAATTTCTTTGATTTCAGATCATTAAAATTTATAGAGTATTTCTATCATTGTTTAGATAAAGTTTTGTAGGCGGCCATAATTCTATTATTTGTAACAAATTTACATATTGCTTTGAACAAAATCAGATGTTGGTTCACAATCGCATTCAGAATCCCAAACAGCAGGAAACTTCTATCCAATTAGTGGGATATCATGTTTAGAGAAGAAATAAATGACCATGTTATCCTGGAATTATCAGATACAGACCGTTGGACTTACCAACGTATTTCCTTATGATCGAGATATGTTGCACTACTCGAAAGGCATTAAGTAAGCGAAACGGGCTTTTAGACATCGGAATCCTTAGTTTTAATCGCCGATACGCAAAAGTGGTCAGTTGGAACATTAATCGTGCAAAAGAATTATTCAGTTTTGAAGTTATGTTGATAAATTTTAATAATGCCAAATATTAGCATTTTAGAAAAAAGCTGCGATGTTGAAAAATAATGAGCGTTTTTTGCAAGAAGTAATTTTAATTATTCTGACGTTCTTTTAAATATCAAAATTTATAAATATTATGACACTATAGATTTCAATGGGAAACCTATTTGAACCAGATCTTTTTTTTTTTGATTTATTTTTCATAGTATTACTATACAAAGTACATTCAGCTATATTTGTTACAGTTATATATTATTTGTCTGCGTGAGAAGGATCGCTATACTGCGATAGCGCCTTCATAGATGTTACGTTATATTTTGTAGTAAATCATTGCAGATTCTTTTTTTGAGACGCTTTGGCGGTAAAGGCTTGAGCAGATCTAATGCTAATTCGTTTGGATGACGACTTAGACGAGCTTTGTATCTGGTGCAGTAAAGACTAATTTCTTCTTCTATAGTTCGAATTCTGAGATCTTGATGTACCAACCAATTGGGAACGTATTTTGGACCGTTCACGATTTCTTTCAAAATTTTATTTTGGAACCTTTGTAGAATAGTTATGTTCGATTTACTGGCCGCACCCCATAGTTGTAGGCCGTAGGACCATATTGGTTTAATAATTGTCTTGTACATTAGGAGTTTATTTACTATTGTGACTTGTGATTTCCAGCCCATTAACCAATTAAGTTGCCTACGTGTTAATTCAAGCTGCTGGCGCTTCTTCAGAATATGTTCATGCCAGGTTAATCTTTTATCTAAATGTAATCCCAGATATTTAACAACATTGGATACAGGAACCAAATCACTATTCAATCTAACAGGGGGGCATGAACCTTGTCGTAAGGTAAAAGTAACGTGAACTGATTTAGAGTTACTCACTTTTATTGTCCATAGTTTCATCCACTTTTCTACTTCATCTACATGTTTTTGTAGAATTTCCGAGGCAAGCAATTGATTGTCATGTTGAGCTAGAATTCTCATATCATCTGCAAAGGTAGCAATCATGGTTTCTGCATTTGTAGGTATATCAGCAGTATATAAAATGTAAAGCAGCGCACCAAGAACATTACCTTGGGGAACTCCGGAAGAAATATTTTTAACATTAGATGAAGCATCATTAAAACTGATGAAGAACCTTCTATGAATTCTACAGATATGATTTTAGGAGGAGATGATAGTTGTATGGTAAATTCTTCTTTAATTTGTACAACAATCCGTTATGCCAAACTTTATCAAACGTCTGACTGATGTCAAGAAAAAGGACTGAACAATATTTTTTTAAGTGAAAGGCTTTATAAATGGAATGCACAACTGTGAACGAGATCTGTCAAAAATATTGCTTCATATAAAAAACAAATTAATATTGTTATTAAATACCTTTATATCAATTAATATGACTGGTATATCACTGCTCCGATTTTCTTCAGTGAAGAAGGCGGCCTATGTCAAAGCCGGTTGGCGTAGCGCGTGCGCGAAATTACCTTAGTTTGTCTGTCGGGTTCGCTTTTGCCGCTGCGTTTTGTATCCGTTTCTGAACCATTTAGATACATATAATATATACAACGCAACATAAACGCAGAGATCAGATCAGACGATTGACTGGAGGAACTCAAAACTGTACGACGTTGAGAATGATCGTTCAAATCGTTTGAGAACGAATTCAGAGCACATCGCGAAACGTCGTTATGTCTAATAAATAAACGCTATAAACATGGATAGAGACATGGGATTTATGGCGTTTGAAGTGACAACATGCCCACTACCTCTGAATAATTTGATTTTATCAGTCTTGATATTTGACAATAAAAGTCAAGTCGCTACTGTATATTAAACGAAATATTTATCACAATAAACTTCAAAAGGATGCAAATTTTAAGTTAATAAAAGTAAGAAAATATAGCTATAATTTTGATACAGTGTTAGTCGAGGGTTTTTCAATTGGTTTATTATCCACGATCCGTCAAGCTCTCATATTTATGTATTTTTAAATTAAGTTGTCCGAACTTTTATCTATTTATCTCTGGGCATTGGTAATATATAATTATACAACAGAAAAAGTAATGAATTTTTTTTATCGGTATGATCGATCTAGAATCAAAGAAATAATTAAAAACGAGTTCTCTTCGCTCGTCTATGGTCGGCGCTCGGAATGAACTTATTTCAAAACCGACCATTGCGTATTCATACCAAGCTTTTTTTTCTCTTTTATCGATATGTTACGGATTTCATTTTAATATATCACCGAATTAAAGCTAGCTATAATACATGTTTATTAATGGCAAAAGTTAATTATTATTAATTACAGTTAATCTTAGTTTTTTTTTATTGTGAACGGCTTTAAGCATGAATACAAAAACCAGGGTTTTCATTTTATTTAGCGTTTATGATATGTATCCTACAAGATTTTTTGAGAAAACATATATTTAATATTTGTTAATTGTTATGTCAATCACTAAAGGCGTCTTGAATCTTCGCACTGTGCGTTTTCTATATTTAATTCTCATTTTAGCAACTCGAGCTTCCGTTCATTAGCGTCAATAATCTTTTTTTAATATGAACTCTATTTTTTTGTTTTGCACTTTTAAGCAGTAACTATTTGAAGAAATGAGGAAAAAACTGCTTTTAACCGGTAGCAAATTAGCGCATTTATGTGACTTTTGTAACATCGCAGTTAAAATAATCCCTTTTAAGTTAACAAACATTTTATGAAAGGGTATTTTATGGTTCCAGGGAAATAAAAATAACGTCATAAGGGCTGTAAATTTTTTATATTGTAATTTTTTCATATTCGTACATGATGATGAAATGTTTCCTATTATTCCATCTTCAGCGAATTACATTTTTTTTTCAATGACCTTATATAATGTTTTTAATTTTTTTTGCATTTTATAATTAAGTTTGTTTTATCATCACTTATTATTGTTAAAAATGTTAATATGAATCACATTTGTATTAAATAAAAGTAGGTATTACCTAAATTACACGGTACTTTATTTATTCGCTTAAAGTAGTGAATTTATGAAAATACATTTTATATGTATTTTGTGAAGTAGGGTGAACATTTACTCTTGTTTATGTCTATTGCTAGGATCCTAAACTATAAAATATATTTGGTATATTTCTGTTTCTCATACCGATTTATTCGGGGGATGTAGTGTATACAGTAAAGTATTATTATTTGTTCTCACAAATCTTTATTAAGAACAATTCATATTCAGTATTGATATAAATATACATGAATCGATGTATCTATTGTTTTCGTGAAATTTTATTAAAATGTAAAAGAAAATTAATTGAGTGTATTCAAATTTATTAGCTTTGATTTGGTAACATGCCAGAAGAATTAAACAGTTATTTGTTTCCGTTGGCTTGCTTATATTTTTATTCTATAGCATAATTTGTAATTTTATTTCATAGGGTAATAGTCGTGCTTTTGACAGATTCATTATCATATAAGCATAAAGTTGATCAGAACTTAATACACAAAATTGATGACTTGATGATTTACAAACGTTATCATTAAATGTTTATAATTAAACATACCTTCTCTAAATAACAAGGAATTTTTATTTTATGATAGCGAATGTGTTGATTAATTTAAACCCTCTCCCCTTGTGCTGTACGTGCTGCATTTCCTAGTATATAATTAACGTGTTAATAACACGCCGGTGACGCAACACTTAAGACTCATCGAGCTTTCATCGCTAACCCTAAATAGACATAATAGTTGTTAAGACACTAAGCCTAGTAGAGGCATATCAAATGCTAGTCTGAGTTAGAAGAAGAGCCCGTTACAATTTTTGACTATTGATCAAATATATGATATTAATCACTTCATTAATTTATAATTCATAAGTTTTTATTTAACTTTCGCTATGCTATTTATGGCAATAGCAAAATAATTGAAAATGAATTTTTTTCGATATCTTTGCATTTCAAAGGCTTCTGAAGATTTTGGCATGCTGTGAAAAACATGTGTGTATGTGGTATGTATGTGTTTTTTGTATGTTGAAATTTATTGGAAGAACAGGTATCTTGATTTAATAACGCTTTAACTATTCTTTTATATTTAAGGCAATTACAATTTGTGAATAATTGATTCCTACAAATTCGCGTTTTTCCATATTGACCTTTTTTTATTTTCTTACAATCTCACATGTTTTTTTTGGCGTGAGCAATATGCGTTAATGTTTGGATAAAATTTTTCATCCACCATTTTGGTAGCACCGAAATCAACCGATTTTTTATAATATATATATATATATATATATATATATATATATTTTTTTTATAATTAACTAGCAAACCGGGCGAACTCCGTTTCACCACCAGATGGTTTCATTTTATGTAACATTTCGTTTGGTGATTAAAAGATGAAGAAAAAAATTGCCTGCTGTTGAAATTGAATAAAAATTTGCACAATACACGTGATTTGATTTGATGGTTTCCAATTGAAATGGTAGGAAACGAATAACTTATTTTTTTACTTTTTTGCACTATTTCACAGTGAACACAATGCCGGTTTGTCACATGAAATTAACTGAGAAGAGAAAATGAGTAGCTGTCAAACAAATGAGTAGCAGTCAAACAAAAAATATGAGCTTATAGTACATGCTAAGTATCAGAGATGACGCTGTATGTGAAAAAAGAAAAAGTGTTTTCCGCTTTTCTGTTGAAATCTTTCTTCAATTTTCTTTGCTATAAACCTTACGGAGTCCGAGACCTTTCCAACGAATGCAAAATCGTCGAAATCGGTTCGTGCGTTCTGGAGTTATATCGTCAGGAACGAAAACCCGACTTATTTTTATATATATAGAAGATAATAGTTTTGTGCATTGTTTTTTGTTTTTAAATCGTTAATTAAAAATAATAAATTTTTCACTTTTGTGACAAACTATCTTGAATCCAAATATATTACCAAATTTTAGTGATCAATCCATATCAACCTTAACAATTCTTTAAAAGCAAGAATAAAATGACGAGATCATCCTTTATATATTTTCTAATTAGGAAGCACGGCGGCAAGAAGTGTCTATTTCTGTATTAGGGTGTAAGTTCGTTCCTTGACTGTCACGCTTTTACGGCACATAGTTGATAGGTGACAGCTGTCAAATGTCACTCTGATGCTTGTCTTGAACGAATATCGACATAGTTCGTTTGTTGGATCAACTATCTGCTTGAACAAACATCGGCGCTGAGGACTCTTCTTGGGGACGACGACTATGTTCCCAGTCTATTTTGTCTATTTATACAACACCAGCTAATTTAATACTGTCGTTGATCTATATGCTGTGCACATAATGATCTCAATAGTTCCGCCATCACCATTTTAGAACGTGGACAGACAGCACTTGTGCGTATGTAGCATGAAGGTATATTCGGATATACGTGGATCACATTAAATGAAAAGATTAGACTAAATCAAGACTAAAATGATCACATATGGTTAGAAAATATAGAGAAAATTAAAATCTATTATATATATATATATTAGGGTGGTCCTTAAAATGGTCATTTTCGAATTTCCTTGCTCCCTGGGACTCAAATGGTTCCAAATAGATAAAAAACAATTCTCTGAAAGTTTTAGCTCTTAATATTAATGTTTAGATAGAGCGCAATTCAATCAAAGTTTTGTATGGAATAGCATGGAAAAATTTTCAAAAATTTTGAAAATGTTTTTTAGATGCAATATAGCGAACAAATGAATGAATAAAACTCATTCATTTGTTGCTAAGTTATACCTAAAACATGTTTTGTTAATTTTCAAAATTTTTTCCATGCTTTTTCCATACGAAGTTTGATTGAATTGCGCTCTATCTAAACGTTAATATTAAGAGCTAAAACTTTCAGAGAATTGTTTTTTATCAATTTGGAACCATTTGAGCCCCTGGGAGCAATGGAAATTCGAAAATGTCCAAATTAAGGTCCTTAATTTTAACATTTTCGAATTTCCATTATATAAATATGTGTGTGTGTGTGAATGCACACATATTTGAATAAATGATTTTTATGTGTTACCTCGTCAATGGTCAACGATTTAACATACAATATGTCTTTGATCCAGTCGACCCTTCACATAATGCTGCTACACAATATAACCTAATATATATCATCTTCGCTCTCTTTTGCTTATTTTGCTCACATTGAAGTATGTTGGCATGTCGGTTGCATAAGAATATAATATAATCTCTTAATCTTTTGAACGTGCCCGGAAAAGTTCGGATAACGACAAAAAAATTGCGTAAAAACTAAAATGCACATTTTTTAATGTTAAAAATATTTTATTTTTTAGGAATATATGCTAGATATTTTTGCAAGTTTGCTTATATATATTTGTAATGCATTAAAATTATCACACTATAAACCCAACATATTAAATGTTTTATACATCATTATTAACTTCCCGTAGGGTAAGTTATAGTAATCGCAAAAAAATCGAAAATGAAAATTTTTGCATTTCTCGACGTTTCAAAGGTTTCTGAATATTTTGGCATACCTTAGAAAAAATGGATGTATGTGTGTGTGTGCGTGTGTGTGTGTGTATGTATGTATGTGCGGATACAAATTTTCGTCGACGATTTCGAGAACACCGATCAACCGATTTAAATAATTTAAAAACATTCGATTCGTCCTGATAAGGAGACGTGCTGATTAGTTTTTGGTGGAGGCAGGTCTAGCCGTTCCGAAGATACAGGGCAAAAAGTGCCAAAAACGGTAACACGGTTTTTAAGAGAACGGAGCGTTCGATTTTAAAAAGTCAAAAAACATTTTACTTGTATTGACAAGATGAAGAATTTTCATGAAGTAAAACAAAAAAAAGTAAAACAACAAGCCATTTAGCGGTCAAAAATGATCATTAGACATATGCACATCAAATTATCAGATATTTTATAGAGATTTTTACAATAGGTATGAATTTTGTTTACATTCCTATGGGTTCCGCGCTTTGACATTTCGTCTCTATGCAGTTAAAGCAGTACGATTGCTTTGAAAAAAAGTTCAGAATTTCCAAACTATGCCAAAATAAAGAAAACTTTTCTTTTCAAAAATGTTAATCGCTTTTAAAAAAATAATGATTTTTGGTACGGGAAGTTCCAGCAATTTGCCTTAAGGCACGATACCTTAATTGCCTTAAGACAGAATTCCACTTACAGCTAGTTTAAGTCGTTGTTTTATTAAACTTCGAACCCGAGAAGTGAGGTATAACGAAACATTGATTTCATACTATATAAAGTTTAAGGGCGTCTATAAATATTTGAAAGAAAAGCTTTTCCGTGCTTTTTAATGCCTAAAAACTTTATATAACAGTCAGTCAGGCAGTGCTCTGGTAAATCAATTTACCAATAAAATCGATGTTCTTTTGATTATTGATTACCTACGTATGTGTAGTTCTATTTGTATCGTGTACACACGCTTCACTAAAATACTACTACTACCGAGCATTAATGATCAGTTTGCGTGTAACCCCTTGTGTACTACTGAATCCAAAACAATGTCTGGTGTCGCTGCCACCACCCCGTTCGTTTTATTTGGGTTATACAAAAAGAAATATGAGTGGGAAATTACATCGGTGGGCAGGTGAGTTGACTTTTTTTTATTCAAAGCTGAAAATAATCGGAAAACAAACATGTGGATATTTTAAAAGAAAGTTGTGGTATGTAAGCAAAATAAGCTAAAGGAGCAAAGATGATATGTGCTTGGTAATAATTGACTGTATGTTGCGTGTATTCTAGTGTCGTTACAATTTTTTATGCAATAAAATTATGACTATTTATTATTAGTTATAAATATATCGCTCTATTCGTTAATTAGTACATTATATGATTATTATTATTTCTAGGAAATTCATTTACAATCCATTTTCATGCGTATCACGTCTTATTATTATCTTCACTCAATCATTGCTGTCATCATACATGTATCCTGTCAATTACTTATGTACGTACATCAAGCGATCAATGATTGTGCAAATAGAAATTAATGTTTTCTTATCATTACCATTTAATTTTCACTACGATGCTCGACTGATTCGTTTATTTTTTCGGTGACATTGCCATTGACCTTTGCTTTCATCAACCCTCTACAATTGCGTACAGATCTGGGAGTAAACCCCAAACCGTCGGGCGTTTCGGGCCATCATACAAAGCCACCCCACAGTAGAGCCCATTTTTAGGGGTGTTTCCCGGTCCGTGTATACACACAGTACGTTGAACTCACAAAACGAAACCCGCACGATCGCCGACTTATCAAATATTCAAGGCTGTGCATACACCTACATTATATGTTAAGATCATTGCTAGTACTAGCGATGCATACGATATTTTTAACCGGTTACCACAGATATAAAAAATACCAAGATTTATGATGAGAAATCTTGATGCATCTACTTAAAGAAATTCTTAAAGTTGGGTATCAGCGAAAAATGTACATCAGTTTAATCGCAATCAATTATGTTCGTCATGTCGTGCAGTGAAAATAGGTCTTTTGAATAATCGGACAGATCGTTGCGTAATAAAATTATAGGTGGATTGAAATTATATACGCTAGTAACATGTCTTACTTAGCTAGCTCTCACACGTTGAAACTTTCTCTTTGATACGGTTCACTTTGAAATGTCTATTATTCATTTAATAACTTGTCGTTGCTGGATTTTATTTACTTTCTTCACTTTATTTAGGAACTCCCGTCAGGGATATTTGTCGTGTGCACACTCTTGCTATTGAATATTTTTTCGGTAGTATTTTATAAGAAAACGAAAGCTCTGCATATCGCTTAATTTCATTATGGATGCTTGCCAACATTCTTTATGTATCACGAACCTTATACAACCACGCCTATTTCCTGAATACGTAATATGTTAAATACATAAAACCAACCGACAATTTCTTGAACTAAAATGCGACCAAATATTTTTGTATCTTGGATTATCACGGAATGAATACCAATGCTCACGAATATTCCTGCTTAATGAAATCCCTTAGGAAGGGGATGAATAAATAATAATTTTGAATACAATAGTAAAAGTGTTAGTTTTGAGAAATGCTTTATATTATTTTTAAAATAAATAAAATTATTTAACTGGTTTAGTTTATGTATAGTATGCGAATATTTCCTGACACTCGTTCTTATTTGAACTTTGTTAGATCGACTTTGAGTTTATGCATTTTGATATATGCTATGTCTAAATGTCTATCCAACGCTAATTATTCCGTTTCACATATATAATGTTAACGTCTACATATATTTGCAATCTGTTATAAATCTAGAAATATGTAGATGCAAGATAGAGGCTTATATTGTGTTTACATATATTTTGCATCACTTTGCTTTTTCTTGTACTTGTTTGAAAGACACATGTCACTCTTTAAATGAAACAATTTGAAATATATTGGTTATACAAAATAATAAATCTCTTGTTTAGCATATGCTAGTAGTAAATAGATTAAATTTTGTGATCGTGTGATTATTTTTTAAATAAAAGGTACTCAAAACTCTATTTTATGACTTTATATAAAAACAAAAAGTATGCAAACTTTTCAGATACATATGATTCAGACATATTTCATGTTATCATTAACGACATCGTCTAAGACTAGACTTTCAAGACAATTTGAACCCAGCTCACTCGTGTAGTTCAGTCATGAAAATGTTGAACGCTCCTTGATTCACTCTTTCACACTGGTTGGCACATCGCGAGCGCTATTACTTTTATTATTTGTCTGTTGTTTTTTGTTCGGTTTGTCTGTTGGTGACTTGAGATCACATCCCGATCTGAAGAATGCGGTATAACTGTTTTTGCTCGATATTTTGTTGTACTGCAATATAATATCAGGTGTATATATTCCAAAATTAGTCAAATATACTTTGATATTGAAAATATTAATCTAAATTTTCACATTACAATTAATTTAATCAAGTAAAGCTATTAATTTTTATATTTGTTATTAACTTCCTGTAGGGCAAGTTATAGTAATCGCAAAAAAATCGAAAATGAAATTTTTTATATATCTTTACGTTTCAAAGGTTTCTGAATATTTTGGCATACCTTAGAAAAAATGGATCTATGTGTTTGTGTGTGTATGTGTGCGGATACAAATTTTCGTCGACGATTTCGGAAATACCGATCAACCGATTTGAATAATTCAAAAAACATTCGATTCGTATTGATAAGGAAACGTGCTGATTAGTTTTTGGCAAAGGAGGCAGGTCTAGCCGTTCCGAAGATACCTAGCAAAAACTGCCGAAAACGGTGATTCAGTTTTTAAGAGAACGGAGCGTTTGATTTTAAAAATTCAAAAAACATTTTATTTTTATTGACAAGATGAAGAATTGATCAAATTTTCATGAAGGCAGGTCTGGCGGTTTGGGAGATCTAGCGGAAAAAGTAAAAATAAATGCATTTGGCGGTCAAAACTGATCATTAGGCATATGCACATTAAATTATCAGATATTTTATAGAGATTTTAACAATAAGTATAAATTTTGTTTACATTCCTATGGGTTCCGTGCCAATGTCTATCCGCTAGACGGCGACGCAACGCTTACGCGCTTTGACATTTCGACTCTATGCAATTAAAGCAGTACGATTGCTTTGAAAAACAAGTTCAGATTTTCCAAAATATGTCAAAATGAAGAAAAAATTTTTTTTTTCAAAAAAAAAATTTTTTAAAAAATTTTTTTTTTAAAAATTTAAAAAAAAAAAATTTTTTTTTTTTAAAAAAAAAAGTAATTTTTTGTCCAATTTATAGTTTCTCAAAAATCTTATTTTTTCGAAGTAAATTTTTTTCAAAAATATTAATCGTTTTTAAAAAAAATAATAATTTTTGGTACGGGAAGTTCCAGCAATTTGCCTTAAGGCACGATGCCCTAATTGCCTTAAGACAGAATTCCACTTACAGCTAGTTATCACTTGTATTTGAAATCTTTATCTCTACTCAAAACGCATTCAGAAAATCTAATCTTTTGAACTAATTCAATAAACTGTGAAAAGATTTATTTCTACATAGATAAGAATGTAGTAAATCCATCACATAATCTAAAGTTCATAGGCTCGTGACAGATATAACGTAATGATTACGATAAATGTGATGATATGAAGACTAAAAACATCCGCTTATTCATTTTAATTTATTAATGAACGATATATTTTCTATGAATATATGAAAAATAAAGTTTGAGCTTTGCTAATGTAGTTTAGCAAGTCAATAATTGCTAACTAAAGGTGTTTTAACTTTCTACTATGTGAGTACATTTTTATGTCAAAAATCTTGAAGTGGTCCATTGACCTAAACAGCTAGGCCAACAATAATGCATTGTGCCTTTCTTGCCTAGGCACTGTCTTTATGTTTGCTAGACCTGTTTCTCTTCGGGCTGTGTGTGACACCAAATGCAATCGCAGACCGGCAGGCTGACTATAAAAACAACTAAATAAAATATCAATAAAACGTGACCACTCCGAACAGGTTTCGAACTACGTACATCGGTCTTTAAGAACTATTTTTTTTAACTGACATTCCGTCTTTTACCTATTCGTTTACTAATAGTTTTAAATGCTTATTATCAGTTTAGTGATATCTAATTATCAGTTTCTTAAAAAAAATATATTATATCGCGTAACTAATAACACGCTTCGGAAACTAAATATTTATTTTAAATGGTTGAAACGTGAAAAATATTTTGCTTTTTATAGTTTACATCAAATTCTTGTTTGTAGAAAGCTTATTTCCTGACATATCATGATAACCCAATAATTAAACACATTTGTATCGCCAACATATGAAAGTGTTTTCAAAATTTATTTAAAAACCATTTCCATTGCAACGTTATTATTGAAATTTTGCTTCTATGTATATACTATAACATATACTGATGTTATAGAGATTTATTCTGTTATTAATCGATTATATTAAAAAAGTACATTAAAAAAATTAACGCCTCTATTTGAATTCTCTATTGTAAACATTATATTAGTTTTATTCTAGATACTAGATTTTATGTTTTCTATTTACACTGTACAATCGCATTAACAAATATGTTACAAAATTAAATACCTTCTCAATTAACTTGGTATTTTTAATAAATATATTGTACTTTTTTATCAGCTTCGCAACCTTTTCTTGGAATATAATACGCAGCTTCTAGCATAAGATCCTTGATATTTATTATACAGAAAATTGACATGAAATATTTCAAAAGAGCATCTACTCTCTTCACAGAAGCATCTATCATCATTTTTAAGATTGATTGCTTTTTCAATTCTCAGCTTCGGTATCGACCATTTATAAGTTTTCATCAAGTCTGAATAGTAATTTCGTATTTGATATAATAATACTTATACTCGCAATTCGTTGGAATTGGAAATTGAATCATTTTAATATTGATTTTTCTTAAGTACATTATATATTAATACAATTATTTAAATTAACAACTCAATTTTTTATTTGTGAATACATACATATGCATAGACTTTCATACTAGAACATTCGTATTTCTAGATGCGTGAAAATAAATCAATCGTGACATTTTGGCATTGTTTTAGTTATGTAAGGCCTACGTGTATCTACTGTCAAATAAATATTCGTTTTGCATTTTATCTAGAAATCACAATCTACTGTATAATATATGCTTATTATATTTTTACATATATCTTCTATATATATAAAAATAAGTCGGGTTTTCCTTCCTGACGAAATAACTCCAGATTTCGACAATTTTGCATTCGTTGGAAAGGTCTCGGGCTCCGCAAGGTTTGTAGCTAAGAAAATTAGTGGTGCATGGCATCGTGCCCTAATGCAAATTGCTGGAACTTCACGCACCGTAATTAAAAATTCGATTAATAAAAATAATTGTTTTAAATAATTGCAAATAGATTATCTTCTATATATATATATATATATATATATATATATATATATATATATAAATGAGTCGGGTTTTCTTTATTCGAGAATCAGTTATGAAAGATAACTATTATCCAATAAATTGCAATCAACATATAAAATGCTCTACAATTTTGACTACTATGTCGTTATCTTCTGAATGAGAATGCGCGGAACCAATATCATAGTTACCTAAAGGTATCAGCAACTATACTCGTATATTGAACGATTTAATGCAACTCGTAAATGAGTCACATAAATACAGAGTAAATGACATAATAAAGTTTATCATAGTATCCCATTATCGTACGTTACACACAATCATGTTACGGGCAGCGAATCTGGTCCTAACCGCAGAGCCGAGAACACAGTTTTGGCAAACATTGAAATGAATGGATTTTGAAAAATTATGTTTAACGTGAATAATGAACATGTAATTATTCAGTTGATAAGTTCAGTTTTATTAATATTCAAATATAAACTAATAAGAAATATTAGGACATTATTCTAAGAAATCGATATATGTAGTTAGGAAACATAATTATAGATCGCAAACATTATACTTTTTTTTCACCCATGTTTCGCAACCAATATAATTTATTCAACTGATAATAGTATACATGACCGACTATTTATAAATAAATTTTGTCGAAATAATTACTCAGTAGGAGTAATATTTTTCGTCATAAGTAGCAATAATTTATGCTAATTTTTATGCAATTGGTTTAAACACAATTAGTAGTACCCATGTAATACCTTTATAGTATGTACAAAATCCAGCAATTTGTTAACTTCCCGTAGAGCAAGTTATAGTAATCGCAAAAAAATCGAAAATGAAATTTTTTAGAAAAAATGAATGTATGTGTGTATGTGCGTGTATGTATGTGTGTGCGGATACAAATTTTCGTCGACGATTTCGGGAACACGGATGACGCATTTTGAATAATTCAAAAACATTCGATTCGTATTGATAAGGAGACGTTCTGATTAGTTTTTGGCGGAGACAGGTCCAGCCGTTCCGAAGATACGGGGCAAAAAGTGCCAAAAACGGTAACCCAGTTTTTAAGAGAACGGAATGTCCGATTTTAATAATTCAAAGAACATTTTACTTTTATTGACAAAATGAAGAATTGATCAAATATTCATGAAGGCAGGTCTAGCGGTTTCGGAGATCTAATGAAAAAAGTAAAAAAAAATGCCATTTGGCGATCAAAAATGATCATTAAACATATGCACATCAAATTATCAGATATTTTATAGAGATTTTAACAATAAGTATAAATTTTGTTTACATTCCTATGGGTTCCGTACCAAGTTAAAGCAGTACGATTGCTTTGAAAAAAAAGTTCAGAATTTCCAAAATATGTCAAAATAAAGAAAACATTTTTTTTTTCAAAATTTTATAGTTTCTCAAAAATCTAATTTCTTCGAAGTAATTTTTTTTTCAAAAATGTTAATCGTTTTTAAAAAAATAATTATGTTTGGTACGGGAAGTTCCAGCAATTTGCCTTAAGACACGATGTCATGCGCCCCACTAGTTTGTTTTAAATTTTACACTATGTATTTGTTGGATCCAATTTTGACCTTTAGCCGTGCTAAATATTTTAGTTAGCACGTTTTTTGCATTGATTTGAAACTTTTAACTAAATTATCTAATAAAGTTATCAAGCCATATGTGAAAAATTTCATATTATCGTGGCGATTAACATGTTAACTATAAGATTTAATTACCTTGCATTGACTGTACCGTACGAAATTTTGTGAATAATATATTATTTGAAAAATATGAGATCATTTGCTCTCGAACTAAAGGGTCCGCCATCTAACTTTTATAGCCATTTTGAATCTTTCGCATCCATTTTGATTTTTTGGCAACCATTTAAAAGTTAGGCTGCCATTTGCATTTCCCTTACAAACCAAAACTATTATTTCAAATTTAAAAAAATCAGTAGTTTTTTTTATAGAATTTTCAAAAAAAAAGTTATTTGGCGGACCCTATAAATATAAAGACTGATGAAAACTTCATATTTCTAATTCATATCGAACTATACATACTGGCTGTCAGCTCTCACTCTGTACGTGTTCAGAACAACTGAGCTGCCAGTTCAGTTCTATGATGAATGAAATAATTCTCTAATGACCACAGTCGCGGCGGCACACATTTATCCGTAATAATGTAATGTGTAATGGGATGTTTGTGTGCCGTCTGCGATTGCGCTCATATCACTCCGCGATTCTAATTCATACGGAATTGAAATAAACATAGTGTTACACGGCATTTAAGTGATTCACATTTAATGTTACAGATAATGATTCGTAACAATTCATATTATTCGAATGGTTCAATATTATTTATATTGTCAACTTCATTATTTATTCCAAATACATTTTACATTCCTTTACAAAATTAATACAATTCAATTATATATCTCTTATTTGTTTAATGAGTGTGAGGTCAACTGGATACAGTTTAGAACGATGTACGAAGGAGGAGAAAAAACATTGAAAGATTAAATTATATGTTGCGAATTGCATAAGAACCGTACAGCCTTGCTTCTTATCTTACCATGCAAGGATTACTCAACAATCATTATAAATAGATATAGTGTAGAAATATTACGAGTAATTGTTGCATTATTGCCATAATAATGTTTTCAATTTAATTGATTTTTAGTTTGCAATAATTTTTTTTATATTGGTGGACTCCCACATTTAAATTTGGCGGTATATACGGAAAACAAAATAAAGATAGTATATGCACGTTGTATGTGTTGTTGTGCCCCATCCAGCGACGGAGCCAACAATATGTTGGTTCTTCCTGCTGCTAAGCATAGAGCTGATCCCAGACTGTGAAGGCGAATCAGTAAAACAGATGAAGACGTTTTATTTATGTTTTTTTTCATGATTCTTGTACACTTTACATATAACTTTACAACTGAACTTAAATATAACTCCATTGATTGCTAAATACTACTGATATAATTCATTATTAAAATGTTGTAAGCAATTGAACCTTTCTTCGACTTTTTCTCAAAAACCGTTAAACCGATTTCAAAAATTTAAAATACATTCAATGATACTTTATAAGCACATGTTGATTAGTTAGACGGTTAGTTTCATTAGTTTTTTGATACGATCGGTTGATCCGTTTCCTGAGAATTATCAAAATAGTGCAAAAGAATTTTTACACGTTTTGGCCAAAAATCCTAAATCGATTTTGAAAATTCAAAGGCCATTCGAATGGTATCATATGGAAATCGTGCTAATTAATTGTCGACAAAGATATCGGTCAGACAGTTTCTTCGTATTTGATTGTTAAAAAATAATTTTCGGCAATTTTAATGAAATTTTGTATAGCGATAGAGTGCCTGGAGCATACCAAAATATTATATTCATACGAAAAGTAGTTCAATTATAAAAATTAATTAACATTTGAAATAATCTAATAATAAATGTATTAGAGGCGTTTTTGTGAGAAATAATAATGTGCAATAAAAGAATTGTACAAAATTAAACAATCTGCAATATTTTATAGCACTATGAGCTGCCCTACACCAACTTGGCATACTTATAAAACACTCATAAATTAATATATTGATTTCTTATTGATTAAGTCGATTATTTACACATGTTGGGAGGAAGGTCATGCATATTTGTCTTACGACAAAATGCCATTGACAGCTAGTCATGATAGTCTGTCGCACATCAGTTATGATTTCAGTCAACTCTATTCTTAATAGTATAGTATAATTATAATTATACTCTGGAGTAAATCATGCGGAATTATTTAAGAAGGCGCTCTACAATTTCTTCGAAGTTTTCTTCTCAGCTGCGCAGATATCCGTAATCTTTTTCCATTCATAAATATACAATCTCACCGGCGTACAAGAATCATTGACGGCGCGTCGAAGAGGGGGATAGGTCAGGCATGCAGACTATGATTTGATTTTCGTAGATTAAACAAGTCATAAAACGTCGAAATTTTAATGTTATTTTTACGTCTCCTTACTATTTCTTGCAAATCACATGCATTCTGCACTACATTTCACATAATGAATTAAATTGAGAAATACTCAACAACACTAAACTAAATTATGAATGGAAATCCTGAATTGAAACTTTGGTTCATACTTCACATCAGTTCTGTATTACATATTATCCCTATTTTCACCAAAAAAAACTCAAAAAAAAAGACCAGAATCTAACTTTTAACATAGATTGAATGAAAGGAAAAACATAGGCACGTCATTTATATAATTAGTCTCAAAAATTTCAGTTTTTACTTATTACTATCAGTCATTTAATTAAAATCACTAATATGTTCATTTTTTATCTTTAAATTAGAATCTACTATTAGAGTACTCACCAATGTTAATGAACTCACTCGTCGCACTATTATAGTTGTTTGTGCATTAGTGTGTGCACATTTCGCATTTGTATTATTTGTTTGATAATGACCCAGTACACTTGAATATTTGAAACATATGGCATTGAAAAATAATTTAAATATTTTTTGCGGAATAGCGTATGTGAAAGGAAGTAGATTAAGAGAAAGTTGTACACATGCATGCTGATATATGAAAATTATGCAACTTGGCTAATATTGTATAATCATCGTGTTTTATTTTGTTAGAATTTAATATCTTTAATACAAAAAATATGTATGGATGCAGATTTATGGTTTCTTTCATTGATGTATTCTTCTATTCATCGCATTTGCCAATAATATTCCTTGAATTTGCTGTAAGTCTAAGCTACTTAATAACTTCACCGAAAAATTTCTTGAATTATTTTATTTTCATAAAATATTGAAAAGAATTTTTAAAATGCGATTAACAATATTAAATTCTTTGGGTGTATCATTTAAAATGCGCTTTGATGAATACTTTTTTGCTCTTGGTCATTGGTGGTATTCATAAAATTAATCGTCTTGATGATTTCGTTTTTCCCCTATGCTGGTGATTCGTACGAAATTTTTAATTCACTGAGAGAGTACTGGTTTATTAGTCTGTTTTCTATATAAATAATATACAGGTTGTTCGGACGTCTTTTCGTTTTATTATATTGTCCATGAAGGTGACAAACTTCAGGGCATTAAGATTTACACGGAATGGTTGCTACCCCTTGTAGAGGGGGTAGCGGAGTGTTTTAATGGAACTAGTTGTTCACTTCTAAAATTAAGTCCGCTTAACAACATGTAAAGAACCAATAAAAATAAATATATCTTTTTTCATTATCACTTAGTAACAAATCAGTGATTGTAATTAGAACTGCAACAAATACATAATATACAAACAAATCAGTGTTTAATACAGTCCACAGCTATAAGGGTTATATTATAACCCAACAACCTGAATTATCGAAGGAGAGTTTTAATAAATTCTATAACAACGTAACCGTAAAGTACATATGTATTATTATTATCATGTCAGCATATATGGCACAGCAACATATGTGAATTAACATCTTTAATACGATCATTTTTCTGATTTATTATGAAATTTACTACATATCACATGCATATTATAGTTCACATAAAAAAATCGTCTGATTTATAAGTTGCTACCGCCGGTGGCCGGTCTAATCACTAATTATACAATTAGCTTATCTGTTGTTTGTATCAAAGGAGCATTGCCTTGTATTACCCCGACCATTGTGTTACGCGGTCTGGACTTATGCTATTTGCATACATAATTTTGAATTTTGAAATCGTTTAGGCATTGCGCCTGGGGCATACCCCCTCGCCTTCATGCGAAGGCAGCGAACTGTGACCGAAATGTCAAGTTGGCATTATAAAAATAAACATTTTTTATTCCACGGGCTTTAAAACTGTGGAATATAAATAAAAACCACGAGAAATTTATTTTAAATGAAAAAATCGTGCTTCATTTTTCAAAATTTATTTTTCTATATTAAGTTTTTCTAGATAAATTTTATTACTATTACAACCAATTCAACAGCTAGTTTTTGCTATTTATAACACCGAACTGAAGTCATATTTTTTTTAGAAACGTAATAGTAATAGTGAAGTTTTCTGTATCATAATTTTGAATTTAATATTGACATGTAAATTAACAGTATTCGACCGCAACATCAACAAAAATGTCTTTTACATTATTTCTAAATTTCATACGTTTTGGCTAGACTAGAAATTCAGACTAAAATATGTATATTTTTTTATTTTCTTATAAATAACGATCTGTCTAAATAGAAAGACATTGAGTAATTAGTTTGATAACATATTAAATTTTAAAAGGAAAACCCAGTGGTTCATCTTTTATTAGTGTACTAAATTATATTTCAATTTTGGTATAATAAAGAAAATAATATGGTATAACAACTTATTACTGATTAATATGTTAGATCTATTAATTGTATTTTTTTAAATCTTATATTATGTGTGGTGTTGTAGAGACTTGCAATTAGTTTGTTTGGGTAGCGGTCAATTTTAGTCTTAAAATTATGGACACTCTTTTTAATTTCTTTACTGATTGTCAGTGTATCCGTGTCTTGGTGAATTAGCCATGTCGGTACATACCTTGGCGCGGATATTGCTTGTCTGAGTATTTTATTTTGAAATCGTTGCATTATTTGTAAGTTACTGACTTTAGCAGCACCCCATAGATGGATGCCATACATCCAAACTGGTTTGAGAATAACTTTGTATAATAAAATTTTATTGTACATCGACAGTTTTGATCTAAAAATATGAAATATAATGTTTTAAATGGATTTAAAATTAATTATATTATGCTATACTAGAACATGAAATTTTTCATGACTTGACATTTAAAAGAGTTATCAAACTGCTAGTTATTTCGAGCTTATTTCTATTAACCGAATGCTTTCATCGCTCGGTCCACTATTTTAGCTTCGGCGGTTTCAATGAACATTGGTTCCTGTCGTGCGTTTGTCGCGTGTGCACTTTTTATCGTACGCATTTACCTTTCATAATAATTATCCAGAATTATTTTCTGTGTTAATTCACGCAGATTTATACGAAACGCTAAACGTTACAAATTAGCATTTTCCCAGCGACGTGTATAGGAGAGTCAACTCTCCGCACACAGTGAATTGCGTTAATTGAGTAACGAGCCATAATGTTGCAATGCTCAAACTTGATGTATGTGCAAGTGATTGTTTGCACAAACTAAATGGTAAATAAATGCGAACACAAACTGATTTGACAGACCATTTATTTATATTGCAGCGTTAATCTAGTGCCACGACGAGCAAATTCCGATACAGGTCGGAGGAACATAATTCAATTATAGAATTATGATTGGTTTTGTAACGCGCTTAAATGAATGCATGAATTTGAATGACATAGATTTTTCTGAAAATTCATCAGGTTGTCGGCTAAGAATTATTTCTAATAAGTATACACATGAGCTATTTTGTATAATTTATAAGAAAATGATCACTTTCAAATGTTTCAACTTATAACGAAGAGCCATTTTTCTTATAAATTAAAGAAAATAAATTTCTTATGATTGAACTTATAATGAACTAGACGCATAAATTTTATGTGATTTTTGAAAGGCCGCAAAAAAGGCCGAACAATATTCATATTTTTGTTATTTATTAATGTTTTGAGAATATGAAAAACATAACTTGAATATAGTCATAAAGTTTTAATTCTGGAAGACGGTCTTGAAAAATTGGCTCCAGATCATACCCCCATGATTTTTAGTCCTCCAAATAATCCGAAGAAAAATTTGATTTATTATTTAAAGTTTTATAACTTCTCAAATTTTTCTTTTTTTTTTAAATAATAGAAATCGGAATTTGGAAATGAGTGAAGTTCATACTGAAGAATACTTTATGAAGAACACTATAAAAATTTCAAGTAAATCGGTGGGTACCATCGTATCGAAAAAAATATGTTTAAAGTTTCGCAAAGGAAGAAATCGCAAAGGAGGATTATCGTGGTCAAACATCTATATCTCCATAAAACACATATTCTTGAACAGTTAAACTATGATTCGAAAAAAAGAAATTCATTTTTAAAACTATAGACCAGAATACTCCCTTTAACTACTTTTATAGAAACAAATTTAAATGAATTGAGTCAGGAATCTTCTACACCAAGATTTTTTTTAAAAAAATGTTCATACGATTTAAAATAAAATGTTCAAAAAAGGAGATATTTCATTGGAGATAAACTCTATAAAGGCATAAATAACAGAACAAAGTCTTAAAGAATATTCTGATTGTCAATAAATATATGCATACCAAAAAAAGTACACAAGTTGAGTAAAAAATTTTCACCAGTTGATAAACAAACTACTAGTCTGATTTCAGTTTAACATCAATTTTCTTTTTCACTGGTAAAAGAATTTATTTTGCGTGAAAGGGTTAAAGATAGATTTAAAGAACGCATCGTAAAGTTAAGTTTTAAAAACTAGATTTGATAATACTTCCTCTCCGGCGAAAGATGAGCGCATGCATTTAACGGCATTTGCAAGCAAAAAATTGCATTTCATTGACGCTTTTGTGCTTTTATATAACGCCAGGCAGCGGTCTGTGTGCGGCGCCAGTCTGATTAATGTTCGTATAAAATATGCATGGAGCCAATTATAGTACGGTAGATTATATGCATGAGATAGGTGTTGTCTGTTCAATACTATAATTACAACCGTATTCTCAATCAGAATTATTCATTTAAATGACAATAGCTTCCCATATTTCACTTGAACTTGTTTAATTAACGTAATAAGCAGAGAGTTAAAATAAAATAGTCGATAAAATTTAATTATTTACGTATTTTTGAATTAAAGTTTAATGAAATGTTGTATTCTGTATGTGACAGTATTATTTTCTAATTAATGTTTAGAAATAGGTTCAGACGTTATTATTTTATCATTATCATTATTGTATTTACATACTACACATAATTACTTTATATGAAAGAGTAAGAAATATTGTTGCTAAAAATAGTCAACAAAAATTCATTAACAAAAAAACTCGATAATACCGTCGCATGATTTTTTTAATACTCGTTCGAATCGTTCGAAGTCAAACGGATCACCAGTCGGAATCATTGGTATGTCACCAAATCGCCAGCAATTTTTGATTCAATGGTGAAATTCAGTGCGTGTACATCATTATTCTTTGCGGCAAGAATTGCTCGTTGACTTATCCAAGCATAATTCTGATAATTCTCACTAATGTTGTTACTCGAATTTTTAATTACGGTGCGCGGAGCTTAGCTATAAACCTTGCGGAGCCCGAGACCTTTCCAACGAATGCAAAATTGTCGAAATCGGTTTGTGCGTTCTGGAGTTATATCGTCAGGAAGGAAAACCCGACTTATTTTTATATATATGTAGATTTTAGTTATATAATGCATATAATAATTACAACCAACTATTTAATTATATGTACGAAAGAAAGTGAAATACTCATTAAGAATAATATTAATGAATTAAAACCAATTTAAGTATAATATTTTGTTTTTTTTCTTTATCGTTAAGAAAACTGTTAACCTTTTCGACTATAAAATTGATATCAACCAAATCTTAGCTGTTGATGTCCAATTATTTTTGGACTTATCATTACGCGACATTATCACTTTTTATTTGAATGAGAATTATATAGCAAACCAAGTTTATTATTGTTATTGCGATCTATGGTTTTGTGGCAGACGGTGCTGCTGTATTTGAATGTAAGCATATGGCTTATAAATTTCACAATCCGGTTGTAAACCTGTACTCCGTTTCGTTTCACCAGACAGTTCGTAGCCATAGTAGTTACTAGTGTAAAAAACTGATCGTGAATTTCATTGTCGTATATGCATTATTATTTATGTAAATTGCATATGTCATTTACTATATTCCGGCCCCTCTTTTCGTATAAATTTTAAATCTGACATTTCTATAGATAATTCATAACATTATTAAGAACATATTTCGCATTGTTCGTGTTTGTAATGTCAAGTTCATTGGTGTATTTGCATAAAAAGCGTACGTAAACATAAACGAAAAGAGCCAATGCCATCAAGTTTCTTCATATTATGAATGCGCTCTTTTTTGTATGTAAATAAACTTATACAACATTTGCAAATAAATTTTTAGATATTTCAATAACCCCATTAATTAAATGGCAAATGTTTATTTTTGTTTACTAGTTAAGTTGTTATTTGAATTTTTATTTAATAAATATACAGTTTTTAAATTTATGCATGAAATATTAGTTGCAAATACGACGCATAAAAAATTACTGATTTTTATAAAATTAAAATAATATATTAATTGTAATAATAAATCACTTTCTATATTCATATAAGGAAATTCCTCAATGAGGAAATTTCTAAACGCCATGTACCCAACAGCAAATATTCTCATTGAATCAAAGGTTCAGGTTGGTTATGAAAAATGAAGGAAAAAAAGCAATATATAACAACGTGTATAACGTATTGTTGAACAAGAATTAAAGTATTAACTATCATCACGATTAATCAGAGCCTGTTGTTTGACTAAAACCTAGTTTTATTCAGCACTACTTTCCTCAAAAAATGCGCTTTTCAGTATTAATTGTAAAGCAATCATGAATCTATTTAAATTTCAATGATTTGTTTATTATAAATATTATATAAATACTGCTTTGTAATTTATTCTTGTATATTTATAAAAAGTACAACTCATATCAGTGTTTACATTCAAAGAAAACCAGTATCGCATTTGTATTCATAAAATATAAAAAATTAATTAATGCACTTAAGAGCTTATTAAATACTTCATTTGTTTTTCTTTTGAGAGTTGTTGATATAATATATGTATTTCAATCTTAAATATTATATAATTATAATGAAAAACATTGAGTCATATTTGCTTAATTTAATTTAAAACTGATTCGATGTTTATGGCAGTGACATTATTATGAATTAACAAATGAATTGTGTGTTTAAAAATATAGTACTCTTGGTACCAATTGAATATATCTTACAAAATATTTTTGAATAAAATTGTTTCTTATGTTATTATATAACAAAAGTATTTATGATACTTAATATTCAAATAAACAAATCACTGAACGTAGTAGGTTTCTTACAAAAACGAATCGTGGCATAATATTTCTAAAAGATGCGATCGGCAATTGTCTGATAATTTTTGTTTTTATTTGAAAGCACAATACGAAATAATTACTAATTTTTCTGTCTATACCGCAAATTATACACGGACGTTCTTGCAATAGCGCGAAGGAATCTTATTTGGAAATAGTTAAATGATAAAGAATTAAAAGGAATTTCAAAAGGAAATTCACATTTTTTATGAAGTTTGTCGAATGATGCGATTGATGGATAGTGGTATGTTATATTTTTTTGTTCTATTGTTTTTATTCATATTACCTCTCATGTGTCATAATTTAATCTTAACTATTTCCACTCGCGAATTGCAGTATTATTTGGCATCCGAGTTGAAAACGTTGATATGTTCAAAGTTGTAAAATAAACTGCGTTCATTATTTTTTGACTCGATTCAAGTGATTATTGAGGAAAACATTTAATGTTATATTTTTTCTATTGTATATCTTCTAACAAATCTTTTTTTTTCAGCGCGGGATCGATTCCCGTCTACTAGTAGTACTGATGATTCGGGTTCAGATGTGGACCACGACCCAGAATCCGTTGGTCGCCATGGTGGCGTGGATAAGGACGATGATGATCTGGGTGGTGATGGTGGTCTTGGCCTATCCCATGGCGGACACGCTGGAGGACATGCTTCCGTCGGTTTGAGTGGAAGCGGTATGGGTGGCGGAAGCGGTGGTTCGCATGCCGTTAGGAAGAGGCGCGGCAACTTGCCAAAGCATTCAGTCAAGATTTTGAAGCGATGGTTGTATGAACATCGTTATAATGCTTACCCCAGTGATGCTGAGAAATTGACACTGTCGCAGGAGGCCAATCTAACGGTTTTACAAGTAATGGAAAATTTAAAATTTTGTACTATAGATTAGTTTTATCTCAATTTTGTCGTATAATAGTTTTGCATCTAATAAAAACATCTAATATTACTCAGAAGCGTCATATATATATATATATATATATATATATATATATTAATTTTTTTTTATAATTTTGATGTTGAGATATGTGAGATTCAGTCTTCAGGGCAATACATCAATTAAAAACTTGTATGACTTTAAAACATTTTTATTTTTTCCATACGTTTCGACACATTGTTTTGTGTCTTCTTCAGTGGACTCTAGTTTGAAGGCACAGATAGAAATTATTAATTAAAACTGATATATAAGAAGTGATATGGTATGAACTTACATGTAATTGTAATAATCCTAATTATTTCATAATTATAAATGTTCACAATGCACAATAAAACCAATTCTTGTCACTTAAATTGAACAATATATAAATTTTAGAATGAGTTTTTTATGAAATTGTAAAGTACATCCCCTATTCTGTATTCCGATGCAAGAGTGAAGCCTAAATGTACACCAATGTGCGCACCACGTGTTAAAAGCTAGGTACAAAGCACACGAACTGATCAGAGAATTTAAGGTTTGACAACTCGAGGAGGGTACATATAGTAAAATATAAAAAGATGACAATTGTGAGAGTGGACATAGTTGGTAGAATTGAGATAAAAATTAAAAGAAAAAGAAAAATTAACATTAAAATTAATATAATTAAAACGTCGATCGGGATAGGTAATTATTTTAAAAGTATGAAGTTCGAGACATTGTTTAAAACTACTTGGTAATTCTCACACAGTGAAGAAGTATCCAATCTTTTGTTTATGCTATTTTTAAAAAGGTGTATGAAACATGATTCTGAAAAGCGTCTCTGCGATGTATTCGACTCGTGATATAAAATTGTGGCAACATCAAAATTGAAAATATTATTGAAACTTGGATGTAGTCAGTTATCTTTGTTTAATTTTGATTTTTATTTTTGGAGTTGTTATAGCGTTGTCTAAGACGTTTTTTTAGATGTTGTCCAGTTTCGCCAATATAAGTGGCCTCACAATTTGTACAGTCAATTTTATACACGATGTTAGAAATACGATCTAAACTTGTCGGTGATTTTAAGTTTAAGCAAGCAAAATATAATTATGAATTTTCAATTAATATTAGTAAGAATACTAAGTAAGTGTCAGTACTACATTTATTAAGTCATGAAATGAAAATACACCAACAGCGTTAAAATACACAACTATTACATCAGCAATTGTTTTTTTAAAAAATTGTAACCGTCATTAGAAGTGATTTATAAATATTTCTAAGTTCTTAATTATATTCTGTCTATTGCCCCTTAGGTATGCAATTGGTTTATAAATGCAAGACGTCGTATTCTTCCTGAAATGATTCGGCGAGAAGGTCATGATCCACTACATTATACTATATCTCGGCGTGGTAAAAAAGCGACTGGCGGCAGTCAGTCTTCAGGAGGCGGTCCGCCATCTCCTGGTGCAGTCGCCGCTGATCAAAATGTAGCTCACCATCTTATGATCACCATACCTCCACCAGCTACCACTCCCGTGACAGGTAAGGATTTGAATTACATCAGCTTAATGATTAAAATATTATAATGAATGATAAATTTAAATATTGCCGTAAACTGTTTAAAAAAGGGTTGCTTTTCATTAATATTATTGTTATTATTATGGTTGTCTTATTTTATTTTTGAAGTAAATAGTTTTTTTTTTTTTTTTAAGGCGCTCAAAATCGCACGGCGAAACGTATGCGGGGTTCCATTACGCAAATGTCACGCGATCATGATTACGATGACGGCGTCTTGTACCGAAGCGAGGAAGACAGCGCGCCCGAATATGATGAGAGCAGTTCGCCTAGTGAAGAAGAAGTCAAATACGATCCGTCCGTGTGGCAAAGCGTCATTAGGTATACGTCGCATCATCAAGATGACATCGATGATAAAGAGGATGTTTTTCGTCACTCCGATGAAAGAACGTAAGTACAATATCTTTTATATAATTACATATCGATATACACCTAAGTCTGTTTTTACACGGTAGATTGGTTCCAGAAGAAGCCGTGTAAAAAAAGACATTGATCTTATACAAAAATGGGTGATTTGTTCCTAATCTCTAAAACCTATTAAAATTAGCGAAAAACAAGAATTTTTAGTGTATTCCCCTAAATTAGTGCTATTCACATTTGCTTTGACCATTAAGAATTGTTTGTACGCGCTAAAGGGGAATTCGCTTAAATCTTTAAGATCGTGTTTGCAAACTATCGATACTATCGATGGTTTCAGACTTTTTTCTTTTATAAATACTTTTTTGTGATATGAACATATTTTGCAAAAATTAAATTTGATAAAAAATTTAAGTACATAAAATTTCAAATCGTGCTAAATGGAATAAAATCGTGTAAAAAAATTAAAAATATTCAATTTTCAAACCGTGTACAAAAAGACCGTGTAAAAACAGACTTAGGTGTAATTACATGCTGAGCACGGTTGACGTTTAATTCTGTACGATATTTCTCCAGGAGTCCAGTCGATGAAAGTGCCCCACTATCCGCTCATGCATCCGTTGTAACGCATCCAGGTGCTGAATATTGGGCGGCACCGCATCCGCATCTCGCCCATTTACCGCAACTACCGCATCCGTTAACCGCCGCGTCACATGCTGGAGCACGCGTACAGGTCATGCCTGCACACCATCAGGTTAGTATCCTTATTTTTATCCACTATTTTAAATGAAGAGAAAAAATGCTTTCCACGAATGAAATCGTTTACTACTGCGTAATGTTGATCAGCTTAATCATGTTGCGAGTTGTGTTGTACTATTTTATTAGCATTGATAATATATAAACATCGCCTATTAGATTAGCGGTCCACCACCAGCCCTGCCCGGAAGTCCGCCGCCTACACCACCTGAGACCCAAGAGGACAAGGACAAATTTAAATGTCTCTACCTGCTAGTTGAGACCGCAGTAGCTGTTCGCCAGCGAGAAAAGGAACAGGAAGAAGTTCATGTATAACGAATAACCCGTGCTTACATTACAGATGTCCATAAGCACATGCAAGACTGAATGGTATGAATGGTTGTACATCTGAAGACATTTAAGTTTAGTTGTAAGTATCGATCGAATGGACAAGAATATAGAGAACCTTTGAAGATTGCCAAATGAAAATAAGCGTAATTAGACAGTTATGTTTGTGCTTAATAATTTACTCTTATGTATATGCTACAACACCATAATATATCAATCAAGTGCAACAATAATATTTTTGTTCACATAATACAATACATGAGCAGACTGGTTGTGAACTGTGATCTAAAAACTGAAACACTTGGAAGAAGTGAATTGTAAGCCGTGTGTCAATCGGTGGAAATGTGCCTTTTATCTATGGCTTAAATTGTACCATGCCAAGTCTTTTAAACACTTGTGTATTATTTATGAGCATGGTAAACAATTTGAAAGTGCTGTAGATTTAATGATAAGTTTTGATAGGGTTATTAATTATTCTATATATTGTAAGTTGTTGATTATAAGGAACATTTCTTTGTATATTTTTTACACTTTCTAATAAGTACGCAGAGACATGTAGGTCTAAATAGTGCGCTAGTGACAAATGATGACCTTTGACTATGTGGTGGTATATTAAATAAGTTCTCGGCCCACAAACATATCTGAAATTTAAATGATTCTCAATGAAAAAAAAAACAATAGTGCACAGGAATTTATATGATACGTGAAGTATACATGCATATATTTTCAAATAGAAACTTCGAAGTAATACTTAGATTGTAAGAGCAAAAATTCTCATGTCATATTTTACTAATATTACTGAAATAATATAAGCAAGAAACCATATGATAGAAAAAACATATAGCAATAATACAGTAAAATACCTGTATATATCATTTTTATTAATTAAGAGTTTATATTAATAAGTGTATATTCAAAACATGTGATTTTGTCCGATTTGATTTGCATTTAGTATCGTTTTCTACAATTGTTTTTAATTGAAAAATGATCAGCAGTTTATTTTGTATATGTATTTGCTTATCACGATTCGAAGTTATAGATAATTTAAATTTATAATATGACTTGTTTCTGAACATTCAAATACTTTTTTACGATATTTATTTCTAGAAGTTATTAGATTTTCACAGATTGTCATAAAATTACTTTTATTTTTTAAAATTGGGTGACGTATTTTTTTTTTAAAAGTCATTCATATTGTGAAAGTGAGTTTTTTTTTTATTAAAAAAAGTAAATAGATGCTAGTGAATAATATAGAATTAAGTAGTTGGTAAGTTTTATAAATAAACTTTTCAACTGTTAAATGACAGTTTTGAACAAAGCTCTTCCTATAATATTACATATATTTAAACTAAATACAACATTTTTAAATTGGTACAAAACCAAAGACTATGAAAAATGATAATATAAAATATATAAACTTCTAGAATACATATAACAATAGTAAATTGACTTCTGCAGAATTTATTTTTGAAATAAAATTTTTATTAGACAAGTTGGCAGCTATTCTTGTTTACAAATATTTACTTGGAAACCATTTCTCAAAATCTCATTCAAATTTTATCTCGGCCATTGGAACTTGTGAAAAATTTGTCCTACTGAAACGCCCACTTGTACAAAATATATTACTTATAATTGTAATGACTTTGATTTAGTATTATGTTATATATAAACAAGCATAATTACTTAATTGTATTTTTTTTACTGGTAAGAAAAGTCAGGTTGTAATGTACTTCTAATTTTCCTTAGTGTGTCGAATTCTTGTGTGGATTGATTTCTTTTGGTAAAAATTCAATTTAAAATTACTGTTTCGAGATAATCCAGGAATACACTGCCAATGTAATTATTAAAATATTTCATTACAATGGATTTCAAATTTTTTATAAGAAAGTAACAATATAGCAATCGAAGCAGCCTGACTGGCGTGTTGATGTAAAACATATTACGCTATGGTATAAATAAATATAAAAAAATAAATCTATTTTGTGTTTATATGAAATATTGAATATATCTCAATTATGGTAAATATTTCATGCTTTGATCATCAATATTTTCATTTATATCATTTTTAAACTCTTTTCTTAGGTTGATCTCCATCACTACATATATTACTACGTTTTCTACTTTCATTTGAACCATCTGTTCTATACTTCAATGCATGATCTGCTGCTGCTATCATTTCTTGAGTACTAATTTCACTTGAAGCATTTCCTGCTAAATATTTGCATATTAATGGACATTCTTCAGAGTATTCATCAATTACTATACATTACCTACCTGTAAGTAACGTTTTTGATTCCATTTGTTTTCTGAACAATTCCTGTTGCTCCCTTTGTTTCCGCTTACGTTCCTCTCTTAATTCATCTTCAGATACTTTAGTTTTGGCTTGATTCAATAATGGTTTAGGATTCTGTATACGAAAGACTGTGATTGAATTATTTGAATATGAAAAATACTATTACTAAAAATAATAATAGGAATACAAATACATGAACTTACCTTACATAATTTGACAGTTTTTTTTTTTTAAATAAATCACATTTTCATATTATGCAATTAAAGGGATTATGTATATTATGTACTATCTCAAAATTTCTGGCACTTTCAATGGTAAAAACATTTATTTTGAATACTACATTTTTATAAATTCCAGTTTAAGTGTTATAAATGATTGATTTCACTTCAAGCACAAACTACGGAATTGTACAATTAAATATTCCAGATAAATTTGAAACAGCACAAAACTTTGCATTAGGCTGTATACAGAAATATCTGCCATGGATTTTTAAAAATTCTCTAATGTATTTAATTTTGGTTTATTTACATAAATATAAAATATACAAAAGTCCTATATGGTAACAATGCTATTACATTGTTCTCTCTATGTCAGTACAACTAAAAATTATCTTATTTAGCATTCTAGGCCTTTAAAAATATACTCAGAATATAATCTTAAGAAAATACCACTTACAAATACTTTCCCAATTCTAAATCAATAATGAGATCGACTGCTCATAAATATCATAAATAATATTCACATTGTTATTAAATTAATATTTAATATCATATTTTATATTAAATATTTATAATATTTAGCACTTCGAACCATCACCAGTCGGTGTTAAATGTATCAGATCATTTTGATTTGCCCAAAGTTTAACTTTATTTTCTGTCCAAAAGCCGTCATGAAAAATTGTTGGAGTTATCCATTCATTATTGACGAAATTATTTTTATGGGGACTTTGGTAGCTTAGTACCTGGTTATTAAACATTTGACTATCTTGTTGAATATGACAATTATTGTAACTTATGGTGTTCTGATTCAAGAATATTGTTTTCATTAGAGGTTTAGGATTAAAGGAGTTTCCTTGAATGTTGTTGGTAATTACATTACTTACATCATTTGTTATGGGAGCTATAACATTACTCGGCATTTGCTGGAGAGGTACTTTTGGATGCACAACTAGGCTTGGTTTAGTGTTGACTGGTGTTTTGGAAACAAATTGCACATTGTTAGAATTAGGAAGTCGTACATTTGGATTACTTCTGTCAATTCCAGGTAAATTTACTTGATTTATAGGCTTACTAGAAGAGAAGTTTCCCGAGATATTATTTTGTGCTGATGGATTGTCATTAAATGTTTTTGAAGGAAAACGATTAATTTTTCCAGGTGATTTTGGCTTAGTTGGTTCACAGGGTTTTGTTTGAGGATTTCTATTTTCATTGCGAGATTCTCGAGTTTCAGTCTTTGTGGAATGATCACTAGGAAGGCCAATTGTGCAATTGTTTGTTTGTAAAGCCATTAAAACTTTATCAGAAATTACACCTCCAAAACTACACATCGTTTCCTTGAGAGCATTCAATACAGACATCTGCAACATGTGATATTGCTCAAGAGATATTCAAATATTATTGTAATACCTTCACATTCAGTCGACTTACTTTTCTCACCAAACTGTATGCAGTTCCTCTATCCATATGTGATAAATAGCAATAACCCACATTCTGTCTTTCTAAACGGTTAGAAAGCACAGTAATATTCACAAATGTAGAAACTCCTACTTCAAATAGTCCATCCTTCTCCACAGAAAAATCTAGATAATTCAGATATGGTATGCCATTAGGTAATAAAATGGTACATATTTTAAAATTACTTTTACAGTTTTAAATGTGTGTATACACACACACACACACACACACACACATATATATATATATATATATATATATATATATAATGTTATTATTTAACTTTCAGTTCAATATTTTATTTTTTCGTGAAACAATGCCTTTATTTTATTATATTTATTTTATTTGTATTGACACATACAGTGTCAAAATGTATATAATAAATAGTTAACCTTCTTATTTCGATTATTTGGCTGCAAATAAACATTTCATGAATATGTTTCAATGTATAACGAAAAATCTAAAGTTTATATACATTTTCATGGCTTTTGTTGCTTAAATTAAATCAAATAGGTATATCTATATAAAGAAACTTGCCAACATCTTGTTTGATCACTGTCCAACTCCAAGAATTATCCCATATTAAATTTCCTAGCTCAACTAATGTTTGCTGTAGTTTGTAACATTTTTTGTATTCTTCTGTTTCATCCATCTTCTTAATATGAAGCTCAATTAAAAATATGTGTAATGTGTAAACACTTAGTTAAATAAGAAATATATATAATATATAGCTTTCAGTTAACAATTAATTGAGAAACTTTATAGATTATTTGTACAAATATACAATTGATCAATTATGGTTCAGAACGTGTATTTATATTCGCCATTATTTTTCGCAATAACACATTTCGAATGTCATAACAAGCCTACGAAAAACAAATACGAGTAGATAATGGTGAAGTACGAGGTGAATAATAAGAGTGAAGTGGGAATCAGAACACCAAAAGTTCGTTTTGACTTCACTCCATATTCTCTTCTTTTATTATCTATGCCATAGATATACCATTCTTAGGTTTCAGTTCAAGATATTTCATATGACAACACTAAAAAAATGTAGCACTTAAATTTGTTTTAAAATTTTGAACATATTTTTTATATTTGATGAATGATTAAATTTAGAATATCTGAATTCATTAAATAAAATATGGGGCTATTATTCCTGTTATTTGAGGATTAAATTTTTTACTAACAAAAGTCGTTTTGTTTTATTACTGACCGCTGCCAACTTAATGCCGTCTGTATAGAAATGCGGAATGCTATGTTTTCTTAATTTAAGTCGGCCAACTGACAATTTTAATTTTGTGAGTACTTTAAATCGAAAATTATCGTTGTATTTTCTATTTGTATGCTTACAGTATTATATTTTTACATAAAATTGTAAATAACCTATCCGATGTGCTTTGTTAGCATATCGTTATCCATGTGGATGTTTTTCATTAATTGACACCGCTTAATCTTGCTTAGTTAATGCTTAAATAATTGATAAATTGAATAATAAAATTTATATCAATATAAGTGCTACTTCGCTTTTTTTGTTTTCGACCTCTACAAATTGTGTACTAAGTTTTTTTTATATAACCTATATTAGAATTCTTGAGTACCTCCTCTTAAAATGGAAGGATCTCAAGAAGTGGAGGCCCTTGCAGCAGAACTAGCTCGAGCTGTAGAATTGACAATGAATCCATCTGTATCACAAAATGATAGATTAGAAGCTTATAATGCTTGTGAAAGGTAAAGAAAATCATTTATAAATTTGTCATTATTGTGCAATGTACATAAAGCAGTTGTTTATGTTAATATTTTAGATTCAAGGAAAGTTCACCACTTTGTGCTCAAGCTGGATTATATTTGGCTAGATCTTCTCAGTCAGATATTGTTTGTCATTTTGGTTTGCAACTAATGGAGCACACAGTTAAATATCGTTGGTTAAATATTTCACATCAAGAGAAGATTTTCATTAAGGTATTATCAAAATTTTCTTAAAATCCTTGATATCAAGTATGAGATATAAATAATAAATATTTTAGGACAGTGCAATGAAATTGCTTCATAATGGAATGGGGTCTTCTCCAGAACAATCTCATATAAGAGACGCATTGTCACGAATTATTGTTGAAATGGTTAAACGAGAATGGCCACAGCAATGGCCTACCTTATTAGCTGAATTATCCGATGCTTGCAGTCGTGGTGAAGTTCAAACTGAACTTGTTCTTCTTGTGTTTCTACGTCTGATAGAGGATGTAGCATTGCTTCAGGTAATATTATGAAGGCAGAATTCAATGATGGATTTGATTTATGATTTTTTGTTTTTACAGACCTTAGAATCCAGTCATAGAAGAAAGGATATTTATCAAGCTTTAACAAGTCATATGTCTGAAATTTTTGATTTCTTTTTGAGATTAATAGATCATCATGTTACAACTTTTAGACAATTGAAGGAATCTAATAATCCAAGAGCGGATGCTCATAAGAGGGTTGTTCAAGTGAGTTTATGCAAAATATGATTTATGCTAAATCTTGTCAAATTAAATATCGGTTGATAGAATTAATTGTAACATGTTATCTTTTAGGTTGTTTTACTAACTTTGACAGGATTTGTTGAATGGGTGTCTGTTCAGCATATCATGGCTGGTGATGGCAGACTTTTACAAATACTTTGTGTATTACTTATTGTGCCTGAATTTCAAATGCCAGCTGCAGAATGTTTATTACAAATAGTTAATCGCAAGGGACAGGTACAATTATCATGTGTTTGTAAGCTTCAGCAACATGTTTTAATTCTTTTTAATTTTATAGATTAAAGAAAGAAAGCCATTGCTAATTTTATTTAGTGAAGAGGCAATGGGTTTTATATTTCAAGCAGCTGAAGCTGCAACGAGTAATTCTACAGAAGAGCAGCATTATGCCTTTTTAAAAAAATTAACACAGGTGTTAGGTGGACTAGGATCTCAATTAGGTGCACTTTGGGGCAAAGAAGATGGTTCAATTATCAGACCTGCTAATTTTTCAACTTATTTAGAAGCTTTACTGAGGTTTACAAGTCATCCAAGTTTGACTTTAACACAGCTTGCCAATAATGTGTGGCTGGCATTATTGAAACATGATCATATCTCTAAAGAACCTACTTTTATGAGTTATATTCCGAAGTTAGTTGAATGTGTTGGACCAAAACTAATAAGGGTAAATAAGGCAGTCTAGAAATTTGTAGTTGCTTTTTCATTTTAGTGTTTTCTGATTAATTAATCCTTATTTATTTATTATACTAATTATACCTATTATTTATTAATTTATTATATAATTTTTTTTAATGTTTTGTTCTTCTTGATGCTGATAAAAAATTATTTATTTTATTTTTATATGACAAAAAGTTGGTATTTTACCTTTTTATACATTTTCTTCTAGGTGGTGTATCCAGTTGCTCGACCAATTAAAGGTGCAAATGATGCAACTACATATGCTAGTATGGACTATGATAGTGAAGAAGAATTTATATCATTTTTTAATCGCTGCAGGTCAGATATCTTAGATAGTTATCGACAGATAACTCTTATAGCTCCATCTGTTACTTATGGTTATGTAGAGCGCTGGTTGACGATTCGTTTACAGAAGTCTGTAACTGAAAATCACAGAACAGATGGAAATATTCTTGATCCTGTTTATATGGAATGGGACGCCCTTGCTCAAGCTTTGGACAGTATACTGAGCAGAATTTTGATGGTAAATGAGAGACCACCTGTAGCCAATGGATTAGCATTATTAGAACTGTGTTTAAGTTTTGAAACTTCAGATCCATTAATATTATCAACTCTTCTGTCTTGTATATCAGCCTTATTTGTGTTTCTCAGTATGTCATCATGCCAAATTACTGCTGGAAATTGTGTAGCTATGACTGGAGTATCATTACTTCCTAGAGTTCTTGACAAGATTTTTGCAGCTTTAGTTTTTAATGAACATGGCCAAACAACAGAGACCAGATCCAGAGCAGTGAAAAATGTTAGAAGGCATGCGGCCTCATTAATGGTCAAAATAGGCCACAAATATCCTCTGCTTTTGCTGCCTGTATTTGATCAGATAAACACCACAGTTCAAAGGCTTGCTCAAAATCCTGACCAGCTTAGTAAACTTGAGTTGATAACTATGCAGGAATCTCTTTTGCTAATATCTAATCATTTCTGTGATTATGAACGTCAGACAAAATTTATTTATGAGACAATGAGTCTAGGTCTTGCGCAATGGAATGTTATTGCACCTGTACTTAAATCAGCTTTTGATTTCATGGACTACATAGGCCTAAACAAACCTCCTGTGGAACCAAACTCAAATGATTTGTATGGGCAACAGAGAGGCAATATATTGCGTAGTGTACACACAGTTTTAGCTATTGTAAAACGCTGTTCTTGGCCCGATGATCCTGACAGGGCCTCAAGAGGTGGCTTTGTTGTTGGCTTTACAGAATCAGGAAATCCAATATGTAGGAATCCAGGGACTCCACATATTATTCCCTTATTGCCTCACATCTTATCATTACTTCGTATCTTAAATGAACTTTGGATACCACAAGCATTGGCCGCTTTGCCTGAAGGTTATCGTCTTGCTCATAGTATGTTGGAAAATGATAAAGCTAATTTATTGGGCACCGCATCACCGATAATAATTGATCCCATGGATCCAAATACACACAAAAATAATAGTTCCTTGGACCGAATGCAACAGTTTCTGTCATTAGTACATGATGGCTGTTACCATTTGATGGGTGCTGCAGGTCCTTCATTAGGCCGGCATTTATATGAATTACCAGGATTAGAACAAGCTTTAATAAATAGCATATTTTCAAATTTAGAACATATACCTGATTATAGACTGAGACCTATTATCAGAGTATTTCTTAGACCTTTTATCTATTCCTGCCCTACAGCATTTTATAATTCAGTTCTGCTACCAATTTTTGCTCATATTGCTCCTTTTATGTTAAATCGTTTGAATAATAGGTGGCAATATATCTCTTCATTATATGAATCTGGTAAGTTAGATGAGGATAGTAATGATACCCAAGAAGTGCTAGAAGACATGCTTAATCGTAATTTAACTAGAGAATATTTAGATGTACTGAAAGTTGCCTTGGTTGGTGGTACAATTATTTCTACTGATACCATTTCTTCTATGGAGCAAGATGATTCATCAATGGATACGCCTCAGGCAAACCTAACCAGAGCAGCCCAATCTGCTATTGCTTCGGATGTTATAAGTGATTTAGGAAACAAATTATTACGCTATGAGCATTGTTCAACACCACTGGTTCTCACTGTTCTTAGTGCTATTGCATGGAATGATAGTAATGCTAGTATGAAAGCCACATTGTTAACTGGACCCATTGTTAGATTTTTGGCATCTGAGCAAGTACTGAATACACAGATCGCAGGTCATATAATGAATGTTATTTTACAAGGATTACAGCTCCATGGACAGCATGATGCCAATCAAGGATCATTATTGACCTTAGGCGTGCAAATGTATGAAATTTTAAGACCCAAGTTTCCATTAATAATTGAAGTAATGCAACAAATTCCAAATGTTAATATGGCAGATTTACAAAAGTTTGATGAAAAAATTTCAACTGGTAGTACGAAAGGTAACAAAATTGATAAAGCTAAAAAGGACTTATTCAAGAAAATTACTAGTCAGGTAGGTGATGCAATATTAAACACTTAATTATATTTTACAGCCATGTTACATGTTTGTTCCTGTTTTATAGTTAATTGGGCGTAGTATTAGTGAGTTATTCAGAAAGGAAGTAAAAATTGCAAATCTCCCTTTACTCATTGTGCCAAAGCCAGAACAACAAGCTCTCGTTGACTCAACAAATGATGTTGGATTAATAAAACTGTTTGATCGAAAGTAAATTGTTATAAAAACATCTGAACACATAATCAATATCTATTGATTAAATTTTGTATGAATGAGACATTAGCATTTAAAGTATTTATCTCTAACGCATTTTCTACTTAATGTAGATAACTATTCTTTGGGAACCAAATCTATTGGTTACAATAAATATTTCTAAGTGTTGTCCATTTTTTATAAGATTTATATATTTATGAGATTAGGTGAATAATTGTATATATAAAAATGATTTTTCATTTTTTGTTAATTTTATTAAATTTGACTGTTTAATCTGTAATTTATATTTTGATTATTTTTATATGTACAGATAAATTGAATTAATTTATTATTAGGAGTATAAATCTTATAGTTATGTTTTCTTCGCATTCCAAAAATGCATTGTGACAATATATCAGTGAATTGTAAATATGTGAAATCAAATTATAGCAATCCGAATTAGCCAAAACTGTTACTTTGATATTTAATTGCATACAAACTATTTTAATAATTGCCATTTACGAAATAAAATTACTTATATTCTGAATAGTGTTTGGTATAATGATTTATTTGCTCTTAGAAATTGGAAAGATTTATTTAGGATTTGTTTCACTATAATCAGCAAATAATAAATCAGTTCACATTTTTATTCATATAAAATTTATTTGTAACATTAATTTTAATATACTAATAAGTATATGTAAACTTCTATAAGTAAGTTATGCCTGTTGATATCAACTGTAATTATTTAACCTCCATGACGACCAATGAGAGAATTACTTTGTTGAACTGGAACAAAATAATTTGAATTAAAAAGAATTGTTTTGTTATGTTTCTAACCATTTGTAATACAAACACACCTGGACATTGAGTGCAGCCTGTTGTATAGGCCGAAGATTGCTGTTGAACTGTAAAAAAAAAAATTGAAATAGCACAGACTTTGTTTGTTATGTTTCTAATCATTTGTAGTACTGAACATACCTGGGCATTGAGTGCATCCTGCTGAATAGGATGAAGTTTGCCGTAATTGTGCTAATAGAAAACAAATATGAGTTGAAATTAAAAGTTTCAAATAAAATATGTAAGATATTTATTACACGAACCGATATTTTCCGTTGGATTTGGCTTTGGAGGTACTACGGCAACTACATTCGATGTCGATCCAACATTTTGCGGCCTTGTGAATTGATTGTAATTTACTGGAATGGTCTTTGGGATATTGGATGAAACCAAGGAAGTTGACCAATCATAACTTGGCGCGTATGATGCAGGTACTTGTTGCGTAAGGGATTGCAAAACGGATGAATCAATCGAAGTTCCCGACAGCGTATTTGGAGAATAATTGGTTCCGAGCTGGGAAACATCGTATGTGAGGGTTTGCGAAGCTGTGGGCCACACTGTTTGAGTATGGCTTGGTAAAGTTGACACCACTTGACTAGGCAAAACTTGTTGAGTGAGCGATGCCAATTGCGAACTCTGACCACTGAATCCTAATTGACTATGGTCCACCGCTTGATATGCACTCGGTTGAGCTACAGTTTGATAATTTGGAGCGTACGTGTGACCTGTACTTAAGATATTAGATGCGCTTCCCGTCGAAAAAGTTGGAAGAGTCAAAGTTTGACTAGTGGTTTGTGGAGTAAATGTTGACTGCAATAAACTGTTGTCATACTGTGCGGGCAAGTTTGAAGTATATCCTGAAAGACCGCCGGTTAAGTGTTGTGGTTGCAGTGAGTTACTACTGTATTGGACGGTCGGCAGATTGAAAGCGTGTCCTGTAGTTCCGGCCGTGTACGCATTTTGCAGTAAGTTGTTAGTTGGTAAATTAGCGTAATTTCCTGTTTGAAGCCCATTCAAAGGCAATCCCCCAAAGGTCATTAAATTGGAAGTATAAGAAGGAAATTGGGTTAAAGCTCCGGAACTACCTAAATTTGTCGTTGCTAAATTCGATGTTCCAAAACCAGGCCAATAATTTGGCAAACTTCCGCAAGGGCTAGGGCATGATGACCCACAACTGGTTGCACATCCCCCACCGAAGTATGGCTATAATTTCATTAATCAATTTTATTATCGGAATGGAACAGTTTGACATAGTAGATTTCAATATTAATTTCATATACATTCAATTATATTAATAAAAAATAATTATAATATGCTTTAGCTATATATTTTTAAACTGGATTAACAACTATATAATTTATTAAATAATAAAATTTGATACTTAATTTACACTTACTTTTGGCTTCCCTTGTGATAAGCAAATCAATCCGACAATTAAAAATAATTTAGACCACATTTTGATGATCTATGTTGTTCACCTACTGATTCAAACCAAACACTATGCACCCAATTTAGGAAAGGATCGACAGTCGATTTCCTAAAATAGATTAATTAGATTTTATAACAAAATTGCTAATTTTTTATTTGCCTTGACCTCTGATAACTTTGCGGCCTAATAAATTATGAAACACAGTGATTCTAAATCTATTCATATAACTTATTTTAGAAAAATTCAAATAATATATATTTTTGTTTGTTTTACACATATGTATTTTTTGCGTTTTTTCTTAAGTAGCTTATTTGATATGAAATAATATTTTATTATAATTATATTAAAATAAAAAAAATTAAAGTACAAATTTCACTGAACTGTACTATATTGCCCGACTTGATTAATGTCAGGAATATAAGGATTAAATACAAATTAATTTCGAAAACTTGTTTTTAGGAAATTTTTATTTATGCACTTATTCATTCACGATATACTTTTCAAAATGTTGGAGATTAATTCATAAATGTAATGAATCAAATTTACTTATTATATTCGATAATGATATTGAAGTGTCCTTAAAGCGCGTTTGAAATTTTTAACATATAAAATCTTCATGGCTGTCTTCATTCGATTGATATGATTATCGAATGAACTACATTTAATATTAACTGATATTATTTTGTTATGTAATAATCAGATTGTTTTGATTCACTTAGTTGGATACATGTGCATATTGTATGTGAATCATCAAAAGTTCAAATACTTTGACTTCGTTCCAAATTGTGCTTTGTAAATATTACTGATTTGCCTTTTTATTCATGAACATTTGATATTTACTGTTTTTAAGTTATTTTTTATTTATTAAAACATCAGGTTTATCCATAGTTCATTCAATCGCGCATTTCGGTAACATATCTTATCTTAGAGGCAATTCTTTCCCAAAACGCGCATTTTATTACGACATAGATTATATTTAAATTATTCGCTAACGCACAAAAGTATATATAACATAATTTCTTTTTATATTTTTTGTTATTCTTTCGATCGAATTAATTTCTTAATTTAGAAATTCAAGATTAATGTGATTAGATCACATTTAATATTGCAGCTAAAGATTAATATAATAAAGTTCGCAAGAAACAGCCGATACTTTGTTGCTGAACTTTGTTCAGCCACCTATTTCAAATCTACAAAGGTTATTTGTAATATTTCAATTTCCATTTACCTATAAAAAAAATTAGTGGCATTTGGCCTTAACGCATGTCCCATGTAGAACATGCCAAAAAAACGTTAAAAACATTCAACATTTAATTTCTAAGAAACGTAATTGGCTGATACTTGAAAAATCAGCTCGATCTTCAATTGATATTTTTCCAATTGTGGTTGGCAAAATTGTAGTCGAAAAATATTAATCTTCTCGGCTAGTTCTAAAGACATATCTAATAAACACAAATTTTAATAGAATTCTATTAAATGCTTAAAATTTTAAATTTTTGAAATCGGTTAGCTTAAGCTTTTAAATTTTTAAAATCGGATCAGCAGTTTTCAAAATAAAGTGGACAAAAAATTAATTTTGGCTCACATACGAGTACACACACATTGGACATTCAAAACATAAAATTGGCAATTCGATTTTTTTGGCGGGGGGTAGTTGATTTGCTTATTTTGGGTTGACATGGGGGGCAGGGGAGTCTGGATGATGATTACGTCATAAGTAGTATTTTTATTTTTTCCTGAATGGCAACCTTGCATTGTCTTTTCCAGTACCAAAAATTTAAAATAAGTTTGTTAGTTTGTTCCTCTATGTTTAATACCTTATCAGTAAAATCTCTACATCCTAAATCTATTTTCTTATTTTTAAAATTATAATTATAACCTAATAATTACAATATTTTTTTAAAAAAAACAAAACATTAATTGCAAAATGTTTACGTAAGCATGGGGGTAGGGGGTAATAGATTTTTTGAAATTTTTGCGTCTTTAAAAGCAACTTACACCTACCGAATAACACAAATTGACGCAGTGATCAATTCTAATATGTACATATATCAAAATTATGATATTATGAATTAAGATGAGTTGTGAATCATAAATTTGTCGATGAATTGCATATCATATATACATATTATATTTTTCAGAATTTGCTTAGAGCCATTAGATAAAAACAAACCAGTTATTTTCCAGATCAAAAAAACCAGGCAATGACAACCGGTATTTTATGGTGTTCTCAGGAGACACCTATTTGCAACTTCTGCGTCTGTTCGACGTCAACTTCTGACGATTGTTGTTTCTGATTTTAATTCTAAGATATCTACCACCTCCCACCAAAATTCTTGTGGTCTACCACGATCATGAAGACTTGTTATTTGCGTTTACCTTAGTAGCGATTCTGTTTCGGTAACAAAAGAGTGCAAATAATAAAGATTCAGTGATTATTTATGCAGGCAGACTTAATCGGATTCACGAAGTAAAAAGACTTTTTATCAGGTTAGAAATTTTTTCTCAATGATGGGCAGCTATATTTTGATCAGTCAATTTTAATTAACATTATCAATTCTAACATTTTTTCAAAAACTGTGGTAAACGATTTTCTGTTGTGGCTAAATTTAAATTAACACTTTAATTTAGTATAATAGCAGCGTTTTGAAATTTCTTACTTTAGTCTATTTTATTTGAGAAATTTTTAATACGTGTAAACTACTAATTAATCAATGAGCTTTCAAATTATCATAACACATTGCCTATAAATATTTATTTATTTATTTTTGTTTAAATTCATTTAAGAATAAAATAAATAATGATAAATTTTAAATTTTATAACGGAAAATATATTACTTGATATAAGTGTGGTAACTACCAGAACAAACAAAGCATCTTTAAAATTAGCTATGTGGCATGTGGTCTCTAATTTTGTATTATGTTGGGATAATTGCTTCTAATTAACCAATTTTTATTTCCTGATTTTTAAAGATGATTAAATTCGATTCGATTGATTAAAATAATCATATTATCATAGAATTAAAAAATATATTTAAAGTCATCATCCTATTAAATCATCTTAAAATAAGCTGTGGCATGGAGTTTCTATTTTTGTATATCGTAGGAATAATTGCTTCTAATTAACTATTTTTATTTCTTGATTTTTAAAGACGAATAAGTATCTCATCTATTGATTGAAATAATCACTATTAACATAAAATAAATATTTTTTGTTTAATTTTGATCAATAAAATAATAATGTTTTAAAAATATATGAGAAAAACATTTTATTAGTCACGGAAAGAATGATATATAAAACACTACGAAAAATAATAATAAAATTGATTTTTGTTAATTGTACTTTCATAATATAGTATTCAATAAATATTTTTCAATATCAGTTTCCGTTAACAATTTCAATTCGTTCTCGATAATTACTGTTATGTTTATTTTAAATCAAAGGTGTCAATATATCTATTAAATATTTTTATCATTTCAAAATAAGTATAAAAATAAATTTTTGATGGGAATTTCTGATATGACTAGTGCAACCACATATCGTCAAATTGCATAATGCAACAAATTAGCTGTGATACAACGAGTATGTTTACTTTCAAATGCACTCTACTGTAAATGTAAATGAATGATGTCTCGGTATTTATAAATAGATTATTTATGAGATATATTTTTAATTTGAAGTTAAAAATATGCTGCATTTATAAAAATATAAATAAAAAACTAGTGTGTATGGCATCGTGCCTTAAGCCAAATTCCTGGAACTTACCGTAACAAAATGTTCGAGGAATATTAAATGTTTTCAAATTATAAATATTGTAACATTGTCTAAAAAAATTGTCAAGCAATTATTTTGTAAACACAAGCAGAAAGTTCTTTGAATCATTCAAATCGGACGCTTAGTTCTATCAAAAATTACCATTTTTTGCACTTTTAGCTCTGTATCTTCGAAATGGCTGGACCTGCTTTTTCCAAAAACTAATCACCTCTTCTCCCGATCATTACAATTTGAATGTTTATATCATTCAAATCGGATACTCTGTTCTCTCAAAAACTCGATTTGTATTTTCTGCATTCTTTGCTTTTTATCTCCGTAACGGCTGGACCTGCCGTTGCCTAAAACTAATCAGCACATCTCCCTATCAATAGGAATCGAAAGTTTTTTAACCATTCAAATCGGTTGATCCGTGCGCCCGAAAACGTGGACGAAAAAATGCGAGCATACAAAACACACACGAACATACAAATGTTCAGAAACCTTCAAAACGTGAAGATATGCAAAAATTTTCATTTTCGATTATTGGCCCATTACTATAACTACCCTACGGAAAGTTAAAAAGATACGTAGATATAAAAGCTAGTGTGTAACCGGTTGTAAGCTTGCTGTGGTTTTGTATTAAGAGTTTGGTTTTTTAATCATGGGTTTCAAGTTCGATACCAAGCAGTAGTAATATTAATTTTCACTTGAAATCATATATCTAAATTGTGATTTCAAGTGAAAATAGTCTCCAAGAGTATTGTTAAAATTATATCTCATCACTAATTTAAAAAATCTAGCAATAAACACCACAATAATTTCTATTGATATTCAAGTATCTATACCTATGTAAAATGAAACAAAAAAGCTTTACGTTGTTTATAAAAAGATACTTCAAGAAAATGATGTGAAAAAAGTTTGCATTTATTGGGCATAGGAACTCGAAAAAACTATTAAAAAAAACATAAAGATATATAAAAATTTTCATTTTCGTTTTTATGCAATTACTATAACTTGCCCTACGGGAAGTTTATATATTTACTTAATTATCACTATTAACAGTTTAGTTCAACAATATGAGATAGTGTCAAAGTACTTTAAAACTCAGTTTGCGGTCTACATATTTTTACAAATACTGGATCCCCCATATAGGGTAAAATTTCGGCAAAGTTGTTATTTTTTTTTATAAATATGATAATTTTTTTATTTTTTTTTTTAAGCTATGACTAAACATATGTTGCATGCATACTTACTTTGTTCTCAATATTTCGAAGTGTTATGTCAAAAATGACCTTTTCTTTAATCACCTGCCATTATAAAACGTATTTCCTTACTACAGAGAATAGAAAGTTTCATCGCTTCATGACGAAGCAGTAATATTTAGCAACAATTCAATTACAAAACTAATTCATAATGAATGTTCAAAAACCTCAAAACCTCAAACTATAATAAAATATATTGCGACCGTATGAGGAGGTATCATAGCAAAAATTTGAAGATGGCATGATTTTGATAGTATGATCTGATGGTCTGAATAATAATATGCTTAATTAAAACAATAAGTTTTGAATGGTTGAGAAAATATTAAAATTCTTGGGTAATGTCTTGAAAAAAATCCAACTTTTTAGTAATTTAAATATATCATGAGTTGTCGATATTCATACGTTTTTAACTCTATTTTCAGGATGTTTATCAAGGCGTTTATCACGGTTGGTTTGGCGTCGATGGTGTTGGCAAGGCCACAGGTAATCTTCATTCACTTTATTGCCATTAATTTGCTGTTATTAGTGTATAAAAATAATTGTGTAAAATAAATCGTTTATGGCATAATTAAATATTGATGTGAATCTTTTTATTTCTTTGATCTATGATGCCGTAAAATATAAAAACTTTATTGTTTTAAAAACTCTTAGAATCTGAACAATCTTGGTCATAAACATACAAATTTAATGAGCGGCTTGACAAGTGGTTAATTTTTATTGGAAAACCTATTTGATCGATCAAAGATCAAAGATTCATTAAGAACTAATATTCTGTTGGAAAATGTTAAAATTGCGAACTTCAATTATTTTTTGCTCCTAGCAACGTAGCCCTTTAACGTATTTTTTTATTATTAACATAAAAATTCAAAATTTTGATTATGTACAATATATTACACTTCTAAGGGTTTAAAACTAAGATCGCAATTTTAATATTAAATAATGTTATTGAGTTTACGAAACGGGTTTCAGATATTTCGTATTGGAATTTCCAAATGGGTTTATTTTGCATGCTTGACGACTTTAGTTTTTATAAAAATAATATGCTGATGACCTAGAACAAAAATATTTTTATAAAAGCTCCGTTGGTTAATTTGGTTTGAAACGATAACATATTATTTGTTAACAAAGAAACATAGTATAAATTATATATTAAAAACAAGCAATTCACTCATTTTAGTTGATATTGAATGATTTATCCAAAAATATTTAATATAAAATTTTATCGTACTATATTTTTTTTTACTTTTTACCTATTATAGTTATAGTTTATAAAATAAAAATATAATTTTCTTTGTAAAACTTTAAGTTCATGAAATATTGAATGCATATATAATTAAAATTTATTTATGTAATTCTAATTCGGGCTTTTGTTCGCAATTAACATTTTTTGCATAATTTCAGCAAACTCAAGACGTTCACATTCTAAATAAATATAAAGATATATTTTCTCTTTACTTTGCCTTTTTATAGTGTTATTCGATCAAGGCCGATAAATGCAAATGCAATTGCAATACATGCTTATAAATATATATATATATATATATATATATTATTATATATATATATATATATATATATATATATATTGTTATATATATATATATATATATATATATATATATATATATATATATGTGTGTGTGTATATACAATAGTACATATAAACACATATAATTTAATATATATAAGAAAAACACGTAGGTGGATTTGAATTCAAATCTATTCTAAATCTAATAAACTAGTCACGAATTTCTTTATGATCTCCAGAAATAGTTTTTTATCTCTAACACGATTTTGATATAAACAAATCATTGTTATACCGGTTTAAATTGAATAATTTTATTTTATTTCTTCTAGTCAACGTCAAGTTGAATTTATTTCTTATATTTTTTGTATTTTTTCGTGTATTTTTTGCACTATTATATATTATAATGTATTATGAAATGTATCTTAAAAAACTATTTTGAAAAGCCGAATTGTATGTAAATATGTAGAAATATTGCCAAAATTATAAATCTTAAAATTGAAACTTAAGTGAATTGGCCCAAGCCAATTTTATTTTTGATTCAATCGTTTTGATCCATCAGATTTTTCAACATTGATGTTTAACAAGATTGCTTTGATTAATTTATTGCATTAAATTGTGCAATGCTTGATTCAAAAATATTATCAAGATGCAATAAAATTTTTATTATTTTTTTTTCAATTTCGGAGTTTTATTATTGAAATGAAATCGAAGTTTTTTCCATCATGTCAATGTAGTATACAATGTCCCTTTTCGGCGGACTATTGTAAATTCATTAAATTTACTGAATGTCCTTTACTGGACAGTTGTAAAAAAAAGTTAATAAAAAAAATCGGAGGTTTTAAGAAATATTAAAACTTGTTATCTTTGTTTTGTCTTTGTCTTTTATTATTGTTCACTAAATATTTTAGATATTTGTAAGAACTAAATTATTTTTAACTTGCAAATCTTTCCAGATTATGGTGTTGGATCTTTGAAATTTTCCACGTTAAAGTACAATAAATTGAAGAGCATCTTAATTGTGTTTACGTATTATTGAATAAGATTATAATCGCTTTATAATTGCTACTTCGTCTAATATGCACTTTAATTACGATTCATATGTTAATTACAATATTACAAGCGTATGATTGCATAAACTTTTGTATTATTAACCCTTTCGACTCGGATACCGCCGCTCCGGCGGCAAATTTCATATAAATCTCGGAATTCGCGAATGGAAAGGGTTAACTTTCCATAGGGTAAGTTATAGTAATCGCAAGAAAATCGAAAATGAAAATTTTTATATATCTTTACGTTTCGAAGATTTCTGAATATTTTGGCATACCTTAGAAAAAATGGATGTATGTGTGTGTGTGTGCGGATACAAATTTTTGTCGACGATTTCGGGAACACCGATCAACCGATTTGAATAATTCAGAAAACTTTCGATTCGTATCGATAAGGAGAAGCAAAAAGTGCCAAAAACGGTAACCCAGTTTTTAAGAAAACGGAGCGTCGGATTTTAATAATACATAAAACATTTTACTTGTATTGACAAGTTGAAGATCTGATTAAATTTTTGGGAAGGCAGGTCCAGCGGTTACGGACTTTCAATAAAAATAAGTCAAAAAATGTCATTTGGCGGTCAAAAATATTTATTGGACATATGTACATCAAATTATCTGATATTTCATAGAGATTTTCATAATTTGTACACATTTTGTGTAAAATTTTTGGATTTTGTACCAAGATTCTCACTTTTAAAATTCACGTATATTGTTCAAACAAATGTCCTCGACATTTTTGTCCAACCAATTTGGATAATTTAAAAAACTTTCGATTCGCATTGATAATGAGACTTGCTGATTAGTTTTTGCCGTTTTTACCATATGATGTGATAAATAAATTCGTAAGCAAATTGATGTTTACAGCTATATGCCTATATCATTATGCATTAAGTAATGAATCATGTAAAAATGTTTGCATTGAATAATATTATGTTTCAAATTATATTTAACTATATTGGCAGTAAACATGTCTATAAATTATACGATTATATCTGAAAATTATTTATAAATCTATATATCTTTTTTTGCAGTTTATAACATTTAAAGATGGTCGTGTGGGTGTGAACTTTGGCGGTTATCACGCGTCCGCCGGTCTGGGCGGTTTGTTGACCGGAGATTCAGCTCACGGCGGTCTTCAGGCTGAAGCAGGCACACCGTGGGGAGCACGAGCTGGTGCAGGACTCGGTGGGGATGCCAGTGGACAAGGTAATAATACTAAGACAAAAAAATTATGATCTCAGGATAATTTTGATTGTCCTATCTAATAATCTATCTAATGAAATCTAACGATTAAATAAATGAGTGTTATAACTCATGAGTCGCATCATTTGTTAGTTTAGTAATAATTATTTTAACAGTTTGCGACTAATTGTAAGATGTTACTGACTTACTTTGTAGTATATTATGGAAAATTCTTGTTCGTTGTTATTTCTATACATGAGATAGCCATGTTTGGCTGGTATGTTAAGATCGTACATCAACAACGACAGGTTATGGGTTCGATACCCGCCTTGGTCAGATTGACATCTAGCAGTGCTGATGAGAATAGATTCCTAATATGATATCAAGTTAAAATAATCTTTCAGACAAAAGAAAGAATAGTCAACCACTAAATATCTTCTAGAAATACTAAGTTGAGGAATGTGGGTACATCTTATAGCGTACATAGTTTCTATTGCTCTTCCAATATTAAAAAAGTAATAATAACTTTTCTATCTATCTGAAATAAATAAATTTAATAAAAAAATTAGTCGCATTAGTTGTTAGTTTAGTAATTATTATTTCAACAGTTTTCGATTAATTGTAAGATGTTACTCACTTACTGTGTTGTATATTATTACCATGAGCTAAGCATGGTTGCATTATAAGAAAGTAGATTAACAATCACTGGTTTTGGGTTCGATACCCTCCTTGGCCATATTGACATCGAGCAGTACTGATGAGAATAGATCCCTAATATGACATCAAGTAAAAGTAATCTTCTAGTTGCAATATATATTCACATTACTATTAAAAATACTGAGATTGTATTTGTTTGCGCCGCACCTGCGTAGGTTGTCGGACCTGAAAAAGGTTTGGTTTTCTACTCGGACAACATTTTTCAAACTTCTGAAATTAGGCAATTTCGACCCGATGCAGGCAATAATAGTTCTCTCCATTCGATTCAATTCATTCAATTGTTTCATTCTGTTCCACTCAGTTGTTGCATTCAGGTCTATTCAGTTGCAATTACATTGTTAGTTCAGTAGTTCGTTCAATTCAGTGTTATCAGTTGTTTACATTGTGTGTCAAGTCGACCAGTTATTTTTTTTCTATTTATTGTTATCAGTGTGTTCGAATTAATTCTCAACATTACAACCCGACCACAATGATGTTTCCAGACCCAATCAAGTATACCGGCTTGGACTTCTAAACAGATAACATTTCTATTGAATATTAATATAGTTCTTATTTTTTTGATTTATATAAAATTTATATAGAATATATTTTAGTTTTATTGTATTCATTAGCGCTTATAAAGAAGCACTTCATTTTGAATTTATATTTCATTTTCAATTGGTTTTGTTTTCTGAATTCACTTTAATTTTCTATTCCTCGGAGTAGAAAATACTTCGAAAAGGGTTGCAAAACTCCCCAACCTCAACTGTATTTCTTTTATATAACCTCATCAAAGAAAGAATGGTCAATTACCAACGCTAAGAAACTTCTAGAAACGCTAAGTTAAGGAATGTGGGTACACCATTTAATTGCTGGTAAAGATTAAAAAGTAATAATAATATTCCTATCTAGGTTTAACAGCTCGCACATTTAAAGTTGGTTTGTTGTCCCTTCTATAACAAATTTTTAATTTTCCAAAAATAATGTACCTGCAGGCGCTATGTACGCCGAAGCACGATCTCCATGGGGCAGGGCCGGAGCAGGTCTTGGAGGCGATTTGGCAGCCGATGATGGCCAAAGTGGAAACGCTATACCGCGCGGTTACAAATACTCCTACGCTAGGAGACATTAGTTAGCTTGCAATTGCTATATTATTTCCACGATAAATATATTATGATATTGTCACGATTTATATTAGAACGTAATTTGCACATATTGAATAATAGAATTATGACACATGGAGTACCAAAGAAAAGTCCCACGATGCAACTGTATACCAAATAATTCAAAATAATGTCGCCAAAGAATATCTAAATCCATTAATTTTTATCGAAAATATTTATAATTTATCATAAAAATCCGTTTTTTTTTTGCTAATCTTAATATGTAAATTAACAATTTTAAGATCGCAAATCATTGCAAATTAATTATGATTATAAGTCTGCAATGTATGAGGGTATAAGGCGTTTAGAACAGGTTTCAATTTATCTAACTTTTGTGAATATTTTATTAAATTCTAAACTTATTTCATATCATTCTTGATCAGGTCATATATATTCATACTGTACTGTTACAGATGAATTTTAAATTTTCTTCTTATTTGAATATTTTAATAGTTGCTAATTTTATTGTAAATTATTCCATGCTGACACAATTTATATCAAACTATTTTTTTATTAAGGATTAACTGTATTTTGTGAAATATTCGTCTTGAATAATAATCACCAGAAACTAAATTAAAAATATGTAAAAAGTTTTACACATTTTGAACGCGTTGAGCTCGTTTGACTGATCTAGTAATGTATCATAACTCTCTATTTTTCCAAATATTATTTTATTTTTTGATAAGAAATATATTATATATATTATACTATATATTTTTAGCACAATATACACGCAGTATTTTTTAATTAATTAAGTTTTAATCTATTTTTGCACCTTTCGCACTTAGTTATATGATCACTAAGTACAATGTGCTTTGTATAAATCAATTTAATAATAATAAATGATTTTAAAAGTATTTCTGTTTTTATCTGAAATATTTCTTCTAAGAAAACTACACATATAATTATATTTTTTTCTATAAATTTCAGATGAATCATTTGTTTTTTCCTGATGTAATACTAGAATATTTATAATTATCTTTTTTGCTAATAGTGTAGAGCACATTGTACTTGATCATTTGTTTTAAATTGGACTTTGGACTTTAGTAATTACTATAATAATTAGTGATAAATTATACGTATAATAGCATTTTTCAAAAAAATCATTATGATTCAGTTGAGAGCATGACTTACATTATTTAAAACATATTAACTTATACTAACAAATATATGTGTATCATATCATATTATATATATATATATATACATTCATAAAAAAATCCTGATGCATCTTCACTAATAACTTAGGTTGAAGATTTACTATCCTTGCGCTAATTGCAAGACTAATGAGCAAATAATTTGCATTTCTTGATTGCATTGTAGAAGTTTTCATCTTTTTTTCGCATAAAGATTAAAATAACACTGATTTTTTTAATTGAATTTGTTTCTTATGAGGGTTGCTTGAATATTAATTCATAATTTCACTAACTAGACAACACCACTGTGATCTTTTTGTTTCGAGAACGCTTAGCAAAGGTTTTCAGAATTATTGTCACATGTGAATAAAAAATTAGATTTTTTAGATTGAACGAATAGTTATAGGTTTTCTAAGTTTTTTAAAAGTTTTTGAAATTCTAAATAAAAATGCATCCTTCTTTGAATGGCCAAATATTTTTTTTATTGTATCATCGTCAACAGTGTTAAATTTATAGGTGTTTAAAAAATAACGCTTTGTATCAAATGAAAAATTCTTTTCCATTATATTTGCGCTTGTTTGAATGTATCAATTACAATATATGTTGAATCTATATTTTAATGATTAATTCACCTTCAAAATTTATGTTGCATTTTAATATTTTTTAAAATTTTTAATATACATATTACTCTTAAGTTTGCTCTGCGTATGTAGCAACTTCAGAAAAATTTATCGTTAAAATGAAAAAAATTAATTTAAACTGCATACAAAAAACGTCATTTGTAATCGAAAATTTTGGCAACATACTGATAAATAAATTATAAATATTGATCATTGCATACAAAAATGTCTGGGTAATAAACCAACAATGTTAAATTTTCTATGTATTCATGATTGAATCTACATTTTTTTTAATTATACGCTTAATTGCATTTGTCATCGTATATGCATCAGATGCAAAGTTCCAATAAGTATTACTGATGTAATCATTATTCAAAGTATTATCAAGATGCCCGTCATACTCATCTCATAAACAACTTAGATTATTTTTATCACGACTATAATTATTTCTGCATTAATTTTTATCATAGTTACTGCTTATATTACTGCATTAATCTTCTATCAAAATTTAAGCCAAGGATCCAATTAATAACAATGTAATTTACATTTTATACACAAAGTATTATATTTGCCCAGAATTATAGTTCTAGAAAATTAAATATTACCATCTTCAAACAAAGCTAAAGTTAAAACTATAATAATAATTACCCAGAATTTTGAATAAAAGCAAGTACGTCTCTTTAATTACCCAGAATTTTGAATAAGAGCAAGTACGTCATATATGTCAAAGCATTATCTAATTTTTGCTCGTAATACAATAAATTATTAATCAAGAGTCTGGACTCAAGACCTGATTAATTCACAATTGCACTTTGTAATTGAAAATTGTTTCCGGATTTAGTCAATACTTATATTGACTCACTACTATTGATAAGATAATTATTTCTTTATAGCTGCAAAAAATGTTGTTGTTGAGTTTGGTCTTTTTGTAAAGTTGATCCAATTTAAATAATTGTTGCGTTGAAAATCATCATCATGTAAGATACGATTTGTTTTTAGAAATCTTACTGATATGTAATTAATTTAATAAGAATATTCCATTGCGGAATATCCAGAAGGTTAAAACGTGCGAACAAAAAATAGAATAATTTTTGAAGGTCTACATTTTACATCTTCCTCGTGTTGGATTGATATATTTATGATCGATTAATAATGGTATTTGGTAAATAATATTTTTCCGGAACTCTTCAGAAGAAGTAATAATGTAAAATTTAGCATGTCGCAAATTATTGGTTCAATGTTAGTTGCTTTTATTATGATATTTAACATTCAAGCATAGATATAAAACTAGTCGATGAAATGTTTGGAAAACTTTATATAGAATTTGATAACAGTGAAAATGGAAATTTAGGGATGAACATAGTCTATACTGCCACTTTAATAATTTCAAGAAAATCGGTCCAGTAGAAATTATGAAATCGTATCGAAAAAGGCAGTTTTGATAAAAACGATTTTAAAGTTTTGCAGAGCAAGGAAAGATAGCAGGATTATCGTGGTCAAACAGTTATATCTCCGAAAATATTTTAAAATTTGAAAAATGCTCTTGTACACATGTTCTTGAACATGGCCAAATAGCTATATCTCCATTAATATATCTATATCTCCATAAATAACTTTGAAAATTTAAAATAATCTATTGTCATAAATTCTAAACTTTTCCTTAAAAAACGCTTTTTAAACATAATTCTAATAATTTAGTATCTTGTAAGATATTTAGCTACTATGTAGTATATAGTATATTAATATACATAATAATAATAATAATAATAATATATAGTATATTAATATACATAATAATAATAATAATAATAATATATTAATACATAATTATGTATTAAGAAGCAATCATTTATACCACTGAAATAATATTATCAGTAAACCATCTAGACACGTGTGTTTGTTTGTACTAGGGTTGTATTTATTTTCATCTTTTTTAAATTTATTGCCTGCAGTTTTCTGAAGTTGAATAAAACTAAGAGTTAATATTCAATGAAAATATGAACGATTTGTATTCTACCTAATAACTCTGGGAGACTTCATAAATATACATATGCTTAGCAGTGATGTTAATTTTATATTATATGTTACATATATATAATTTTATATCCAAGTTAATTGTGAGATTTTTTTCAGGCCGAACTTCTGGCGGGCTATACGCCGGAGCCGCATCCGGGTTCGGACACTCAGCGGGCGCCGAACTCGCCGGCAGCACCTCAGCCGAAGGTAGTTACGGCGTTTCTGTTGCCGGAGCTAAAGGCGTAGGAGTAGGTGTTGTTAAAACAGTTGAGGTAAGAAATTGTTATAATAATTTATGATCTAATTTTTTTAAAGGGGGTATTCTAGTCTAGAGGCATCAACTTTATGCGATTTATGAATTTCTTGGGCGAGTTATGTATACGGTATGCAGACAATATTTTTACAATGCTTTTTTAATTTTTAGATTACAAGTTAATGTTTTGAGAATACAAAAAATACATTTTCACATTTCAAGTCATTAACTTCCCGAAGGAGAAGTTTATGTTTTCATAAAAAAATCCGATTCGCTAATTTTAAGTTTTCTCGACGTTTCAAGCCATTCTGAAACGAATGAGACCAAATTTAGAAAAAGTATGTGTGTGTATGTGAACAGATTTTTTACCGTAAATCGACGTTTTTCAAAAACGTCTGGACCGATTTGAAAAAGATTTAATAGCCATTCGATGTATTGCGATGAAGACTAGCGTTTATCAAATTTGCGCGACGATCGGCCAAGCCGTTTCTTTGTAAATCGCAGAAAAGTGGAAAATTTTTCGTCCACGTTTCAACCCGCAATTCTGAATCGATTTTGAAAATTTAAAAACGGTTCAAAAGATATTGGTTGGAAATCGTGCTTATTAGTTTTTGGTAAAGATCGGCCGGGCCGTTTTCTTGTAATAAAGTGTTAAAAAATTTGTTTTCGACGATTTTTATGATTTTTTTTGACGGTAGATACCATAGTCTTATAGATCATACTAAAATATTACTACCAAATCGATTTAAAAAAATCAAGAACTGTTCGAAAGATATTAGTTGGGAATGATACTGATTAGTTTTATGTGAAAATCTACCAGGTCGCCTTCATATAAAACTGCTGAAAAAGAAATTTAAGCCGATTTTTATGGAACTTTTTTCGGCGATATATATCATGGTCTTATAGAACTTACTGAAACATTACGGTCTTACGACAAGTAATTTAATTTTAAAAATTCATCAAAGTTTGAGAAAATGAGTAGTTTTTTTGACGTCTGTTAAAATTAAAATTAGACGATTTACTTGGTATAACAATAAAGTACTTAATCTTAATGAACATACTAAACCATTAATGTCCTACGGAAACCTGGTTCAATTATAAAAATTGTTGATTTTTTAAAATTTGCTTTCAGAAAATACTCCGAGTTAACATGCTCGTTCGTTTTCAATTATGTGTAATGAATTCAATCGGAATACTTTTAATCACTCATAAATTAATTTATTTTTTATTGATTAAGTCGATTAATTACACATATCGGGAAGTTCATGTAACTTGCCTCAAGCCAAAATACTAATACCAACTAGTTTGGAAAGCAACTGCTGTTGCTTTATAATAAATAAAATAAATTATATAACATTATAATAAATTAGTTAACAATAGTAATTAGTGAACATTAGACGGATAAAAAACTGCTATATATTTTGTAACGAGTTTAGTTTAGTTATAACGAACCCTATAGCAAAATGTAATGTTTTTTGTAGAATTTAATTTTCAGAAATTCAGCCAGATTTTTTATATGTTATATCTTATAATCCTTATTATTCTAACGTTTAGAAATTAAGTTCAACATATAACAAATCTAAACTCAGTATGCCATATTTAATGTTATCCATCTGTTAATAATTCTTACTAACTTGCAGGTCGAACAGCCTACACCAGTAGTAACAAATGCCATCAACAAGAATGTAGAAATAGTGAACACTGTAGAAACTACAGCTCCTGTAGAAAAAGTTGTTCCAGCTAAGCAAGTGTCCGTTGTCGAAACCGTACCAGCTGCTCATGCTGGATTTACATTCACAAAAACTGTCCAACCTGTTGCGTACGTCACCAAAACTGTCCAGGCCGCTCCCGTCGTTGCAACCAGGGTTAAGGTCGCAGAAGTGGAGCAAATGACAGAAGCCCCAAAGAAGGAAGTTGTGCAAGAAGTTGCCCAAGAAGTAAGTTTCAAAAGTATAATTATATAATAGCATAATAGAATTTATGTGAAGGTTGTCCAAGGTTTATTAAAAAGTCATTTTAATGAACAATACTAAAAAAAGAGTGCGCTTACGGTTCACACGCGATTGAAGTAAAACTTATTTGCTACTGTACAAGATGGCATTTAAGTAAAAATAAATACATCATATAACAATTTTGAATAATTTTTATTAGTAATATGTGTTACCATATGATATACACATTTATTAGTGTCAACTATTATGCACATTTATATAATGATAAATTATAAATTATATATCTATAATAGCATTAAAAATATTTATTATATTTGAAAACCATAATGTAATTAAAGTCATACTCAAATATGACATGATCGGTTTGCTATTGCAATTAGCATTTAGAAATAAACCTTTATTAGAGAAATGAAATAATTGCTGATTAATAAATTTTACAATATTCTTTCACGCAGTGGATTATGTTAAACAAAACCTAAACAAATATTATTTTCGCAACTTCACTCATCATATAATTGTGCTTAAAGAACTTCATGTAATTAAAATTAACATACATTCAATGACTGCTCGTATTTCTTTTCACTATTACGCTGGCGATGTAATCTCATTCTTTGAACAGCTGTAATATCTGTCTTGCCTAAAAAATATTTTTCATTTCAATAACTTCAAAGATTTATAGAAACTACGTATAATATAGAAATAATTTCTAATCAATAAACTTACGTTTAGTACATTGCACAAATGTTTAATTTGTTTTATTATTTTCAAGGAACTCGGTAAAATATTCTTCTGATTCAGACATTTTTCAGTAAATCAAGATTTGTACTACGATGTAACTTTAAAATGTTTAATTATCTATGCCGATTTCTTTGTTGATATCGGTACGCATACAACGTTGATTCCGGTACGCATACAACGACAGATTTTTATTCGAATACACGACGACTAATCACAATCGACCCGTATTGAAATGATTTCATCGAGAGCGAATGACGTACAGTTCGGGTGTAACGCATTTTCCGATGCATTTGTAGAGATTTACATCCTAGTCGCGCCTAAAGAAGTTTTACTTCAAAAATATGTAAGAAAATTTCAAATATATCTAATATATTTTATTCCTTAAAAAGAAATGCTACTACGTTTCAACTTATTCATTCTGCTAAATTGCATAATGTTATAAAAATCTAATATGTTTTTGTTTTTGATAGGTGCCGCAATATTATAATACAGTTTACTTGAGGAAACGTTTCCGCCCAAGACATTTCTACAAACATTATGGATTCTATCCAGCAGTTCAATATGCATCAAATGTTGAGGTAAAGATCAAATTTACTTAAATGTATCATAAATTTAAAAAAAATGGAATTTATTGAATATTCTAAATTTCAAATTTATATTCTTGCCTTATATTTCGCTTATACGGGATATATGTTACTTGTTAACTTCCCGTAGGTATATATAATATATAAGTTATAGTAATCGCAAAAAAATCGAAAACGAAAATTTTCATATATCTTTACGTTTCAAACGTTTTTGAACATTTTGGCCTACCTTATAAAAAATGGATGTATGTGTGTGTATTTATATATGTGTGTGTGTGTGTGCGGATACAAATTTTCTTCGACGATTTCGGGAACACCGATCAACCGATTTGAATAATTCAATAAACATTCAATTTGTATTGATAAGAAGACATGCTGATTAGTTTTTGTCAAAGGCAAGTCTAGCCGTTCCGAAGATACGGGGCAATAAGTGCCAAAAACGGTAACTGAGTTTTTAAGAGAACGTAGCATCCGATTTTAATAATTCAAAAACGTTTTACTTGTATTGACAAGATGAAGAACTGATTAAATTTTTGGGAAGGCAGGTCCAGCGGTTATGGACTCTCAATACAACCACTAGTCTGTACCACTAGTTTGACATTAACTCAGTCCTATTAATAATTTTCTCTAATTTGAATATACTAATGTATATTTTATGTTCTCTCAGGTTGTTCCAGCACCAGTACAGGCCCAAGTAGTGAAACAGGTATCCATTCCTGTTCCTCCTCCGGTAGTTAGGACAGAGTTTGTAAAACAGGTTCAAGTACAACCTGCACAGGTCGTAAAGCAGGTCGAAGTTCAACCTGTTCAAGTAATTAAAGAAGTGCAACCTGTCCAGACCCATGTCGTAAAACAGGTCTCAGTACCTGCTCAAGGATCATTTGCTGCTCAAGGAGGTTTCACAGTCGGTGGTTCTAAGGGTTTTTTTGATGACATTTTCAACGTAAGTTAGATTGATAAGAATTTATAGGGAAATATTATATTCAACCTGTTACTGTCTGGTACTGTTTAATATTTATTTATTTCTTGATATTATAGATTCCTATCTCCACATTGGGCGCAGTAAATCAATTTCTGAATAATAGAGCCGCTGCTGGTGCTGGTGCCTCTGGAAGCGTACAATTCAGCAAGCAAGTTTATGGTTAAATATATATTTATTTTATCATTTTAATTAATTTTAGTTATATATAATTTAATTGACAATAGAACTAGCTCTCTATGTTCTTCTATGCTTTATGTAATGAATTCCGTCCGTTCAAATTTACTCAATAACTTTTTACTTACAATTTGTTTTGTATAATTTATTATATTATTTATAAGTCGGAATTAAGTATGTACTTCGATTTTAAATATTGACTTTCAAAAGTCTCTTATAAATTTATTTTTGAACTAAATTATTATACAGAGGCTTAAATAGTATAGCATAAGTACATTTTCCGAAACCATCCGTTAATATTTCAAAAGTTGTTAATGTTTTTGTTATGATATATGAATCATTTAGTAATCAAGAGATTTTGGAATATAGATCAAAATTGTAAGATTTATTGAATATAAAATTAAAGAACATAAAATAATACATATATTGTTATTGTTACATATTGTTATATTATGAATATAGCTCTATGTTAATATTCTGAATTGTCGGATACATAATCACATTGTTTGCGTAAAATATAAAACCTAATTTGATTAGTCATTCAGGAGTTGAATGATTCATTAATATGATTTCTAATCAAAGCTTTTCTCTGTTTGTTTTATTTATTATATACCTACAATAACATCAAGGTATTTGCATAGTATTTAACGCTCCGTTGATGGTATCAAACATATTATTATGTGTTTGTATTAAACATTAAACTTTCGTTTACTTTAGATATATTCGGATTAGACTTTATTCCTAAGTCGAACAATAATCAATATTCATGTTTTTTACAGTTTGGAAAATATTTCACAAAGAAATAAACAGAGCAATATGATTTTGATTTTGTAACTGCTATCAGTGTTTGATGAAGCTTTTTGATTAGTTTTGATTTAGATTTTAACATTTACATTTATTTAGCTAACTGTTATTAAGTTTCTATTTACAGAAGTCAGAGAAAACATATTTTTCTTTGTATTTAGAAACATAGCATGACCAAATGTAGTCGATTATTTAAGGTAAGTTAGCCCAAATTACTTTTAATTTTCTATAATACTATTTGTTTTTCTTCTTAATTTTTTGCTATTCAAAATCCTTATCTATTTCTGCTATATTATTTATTTTTGTTTGCTTATTCTATTGGCAGTTATAGCAAGTTAATTAATTATTTTTATCAATAATATTTTATTAATATATAGATGATGCAAATGCAAGTATGGCTAGAAAACTTTTAAGTAATTATACCAAAAAATATATTAAAGTTTTATCAACAGAGTGTAATCAATGTCAATTCAATTACAATCTTTCCATAAATGCGAAACAAATTAGGAAAAACATCTTATTTTTATTACATCAAATTGAGTTTAAAGAGTACAAATTAATATGGACTTTGCAATCACAGTTTGAGTATTTTTAAATCAATTTTGAAATAATACGCTTCAAAACATTTATCTACAAAATCTATTAATTTAATTGAGAATACTCAAGTCCTTTTTGAATTTCTCTAATTATATATATAACAAAGTGAAAGTGTTTTGCAGATTCTTCGATTTCGTATTGCCCGTTCGTCTGCTCGAAGAAAGTATTATTTGTACGTGCCAAACATTTAATTGATTTGTTCGTGGTAATAGAAATTCATTCGCACCTAATCGAACTTATTTTATCGATTTCTGAAATAGATTAAAGGAAATGAAATATTTAATTTATTTTTATTGAGATTGACAAAGTTGTGGCGTAGCTGTTTTGTAACAAACACTTTTTAAAAGGTCCACACTAGTCTACAGCTCTTCCCGTTTGAAATCGATGTGGATAACTTTAACTAAAGGGTTTTAGGGCTTGCTAAAATTAGTAAATAACTATATTAGATATGATGTTTTTGTTTATTAAATAAATGTAATAATAAGAGAGTATTGCGGTATAACCTTGTCGATAAATGTAAAAATGATGTATTTAATCTCTAGATATTTTAATATTATTTATTTATTCTATTTGTTCTTTAAATGACTGTATTTCCTCTATATATTTTTGTAATTTAATTTTTTTTTTAATTTTTGACACATACGAGCTTTATATTTGCATAATATTAGTTAAAATTAAGTATTAAATAAAATTATTAACTACAAACATTTGAATCTCGCGCCCTTTTATCCACCTGATCGTATAATAAGAGTTAATGCTAATAGTAAGGTGACCATATTTTTTAAGTCAATTTTTATTTATGCTAATTTGGCACGCGGGGTGGTAGGGTTTTTGGCTTTAATAACAAATGCTATTTAGTGATACACTAAAAAATAAATGTGGATCTTTTTTTTTAATCGCAATTGCAAACTTTTAGTAAGAACTTTATTATTAAATTATATGTAATACTCTTTTATCCATATTTTTCTTACTTTTGAGCTGTATAAAATTCTATTCAATTTTCTAGGATAAAAGATCTAAATCCGAGACAAATATTGCTTTTAGAAAAACCCGGGACACAAGGTAGAAATCCAGGGCTGTCCCTGCCAACCCGGACGTATCACCTTATAAATAGTGATATTGGTAACCACCGATTTCTTCAGGCACTTTTGTATCTCAATATTAATACTAAAAAATTTCTTATCCAATCATGGGGTATTAACCTTTCTTCATATATCCGGATTGCCAAACGAAACTATATTTACAAAATTTTAATATTTTATGTTATATTTATGCTCGCTGCAATAATAAGTTATACTATTAATTAAATGAACCAAATAAGTAAACAAAACAACATAAAGCGCAGATGCCATATTGCACCATAAAAATATGCTTTTATGAGTAAATAAAAAACTCGACTGAATGAATTAGACTCACGCTTTACACTATATTTATCAAACCACTTGTTCTCTGACCTAAATATTCAGTTACGAAATATTTCTGCACGTCTAATTACTTGTAATTTACAATAATTCGATTTCAAGTATAAGCTCTTCTCTTGGATACGTGACGTATCGAGACTAGCATGCACGTTCCGTTATTCCCAATTGTGTAATATCTTAAAAAATTCTGAATGAAATAACTTTTTCCAGATGACAAAACAAGCGTAACATCAAAATTAATTCATAATATATGTTCTATAATATATAACCTTTTTGGATACAGACATGGAATACATACAAAATACAGAATAAATGAGTATGTATTGAGGTGCTGTTGGTGTAATAAGATAATCATAGAAAACGCGCTGGCACTCTTGAGTATAAAAAAAAAATAACATAGGTAAATTTTACTTAGTTTTCTTTTGCTATTCTTTGTAGTTTTGTTTCCACTGAGGAAGAGACAAGCGTGGAACTCGAAACGTATGGATCTATTAAATTTATTTTGAAAAATATATCTAAATTTCCTTTTTTATACCTAGATAAATGCTTGTTAACAAGTTTTTTGTTTTATCAACTCGTATATACAATATATATTAATTATTTTATAGGTTTGTTGATTTGGTCACTCGCACAAAGCAAAAAAAAGCTTTTCGGGTACACAAGAGCTATTAATGATACCCTATACACTTTTTAGTACATTACGAATATATATATATATATATATATATATATATATATATATATATAGAATTTGTCAGTATGACGAAATTAATTTATATAACCAATTTCTAAGTTTCTTTTTTTTTACAGAAAAGAAAATTTTTTTATTCATATATATTATATTCCTTTCGTCAATAATTTTGAAGTATTTGGAATTAAACAAAAATTGAATACTTTCTTAAAATTAAAATAAACAACCCCTAAATATCATAATTGATAATACTTTGACCATAGGAGTGTGTCCTTGCGTGAATATGGAAAAACTTCCAGAAAGCTGTTCAAAAATACTAAAACTATATATATATTATATATATATATATATATATATATATATATATATATCTAATCGGGTATTGAAATAGTACGTGCTCTGTTGCTAATGAAGGCACGAGGTATTGACTTAAATAGAAGCTTTTCATTGTAATCAACGCGATATATATATATATATATATATATATATATATATATATATATATATTGTATGATTCTGAATTTGAGGCATAACATCAATAAAAAACATGAATTTCTTTCAAAAATTTATTTTAAATCCATACGTTTCGGCTATAATCCTAGCCTTCATTCAGTGGAAAAATTAGTTGATCTTAGTGTTAAATTGGAAAATTTTAATAATCCATGGTATCAGGATATGGTAATGCACTACACTATGAACTTAAACTTTGGATAAATAAAGCTCTGATTCATAAAATTGGAGGTTTATTATTTATTCAAAGTTTAAGTCTGATTAACTAATAATATATATATATATATATATATATATATATATATCATTTTATTTTTTGTAACTTTCATTTCATTCTTTATTTATAAAAATTTTCTAGAGAGAAGTCTTATGAACTAAAATTAGTATTGAAACAAGTACACATAAATTGATAATATACTTCTAGCTTCTTGTACCTTTGGGTAATTGTTAAAAAATTGCATTAAACACAAATTTCTGAATTTATTTTACTAATCTTATTCTTTGTGTTTTTATTATGTCTGTGAAAAATGTTATTTTTGTAAACATTTTATTTTGTTTTTTAAAAATCCTTAATAAATTTAAGGTTTCTCAAGTATAATATATATTTTATATATCTCATACAAATTTATATAATTCGTTCGATTAATCAATTATTCCTATATTAATTTTTACATTCATACATTCTTATTTTTTATAATATTCTATTATTTTATAAGCCGTGAATATATTGATATTATAATAAGACAATCATGTAATAATTGTGTTTGAAGAACTTCATGTAATTAAAATTAACATACATTCATTGACTGATAGTAATTTTTTTACTTTTTCGTTGGCTATATAATCTCATTCTTTGAACAGCTGTAATATCTGCTTTGCCTAAAAAATATTTTCCATTTCAATTACTTCAAGGATTTATAGAAACTACTTAATTTATAGAAATTATTACAATAAACTTATGTTTCATACACGGCGCAAATGCTGCATTTGTTTTATTATTTTCATTATTATTTACGGCGGATAGGGTAAAATATTATTTTGATTCAGACATTTTTCATTGAATCAAGATTTGTACTATGATGTAACTCTAAAATATTTATTTATCTATGCCGATTTTCTCGTTGATGTCGGTACGCATGCAACGTTGACGCCACATACAACGACAGATCTCTATTCACATATGCGACGACTAATCACAATCGACCCGTATAGAAATGATATCATCGAGAGCGAATAAATGAATGAATCATTGGCACTCGAGTCTTATTTTATCTTATCTGCCGTAACGCACTTTCGTTGCATTTGTACGGATTTACACCCTAGTCGCGCCTAAAGAAGTTTTACTTCAAAAATTATTAAACAATGCTTTGGAAGAAAAATTAATAAAAAAAATTATCTTTCACTTTTTATTTAAATTTTGAGTAGAATAAATTTATTACCGACTTCAATACTTATTTCCACTTTCATTCCGCAACGTGCGGTTCCACACTTTCATCTTCTTCAATACATCGGTGTGGTTTCCATTGCAGCACCGTTACAGTCAGTGTCATTTTCATTGTACTTGCAATAATACAAGATTTTTCAACTATTTAAATTGATATTTTAATATAAGCAATGAAATAAATTTCTTATATATATTTTTTTCATTTCTCTTTTAGTTTGTGCGTTACATGTGCTAATATTTATTTAGAATTGCATAAGACGTAGTGAGAAGCAGTCAACGATAAAGGACGTGATTGATAAGAATAATTAAATGTAAGTTTATTTAATTTTTATTGAAACTTTTAAAGAATTTTTTA
>NW_020536999.1:44711342-44732334 GCF_003426905.1 Ctenocephalides felis | reverse complement strand
ACTACATTCGATGTCGATCCAACATTTTGCGGCCTTGTGAATTGATTGTAATTTACTGGAATGGTCTTTGGGATATTGGATGAAACCAAGGAAGTTGACCAATCATAACTTGGCGCGTATGATGCAGGTACTTGTTGCGTAAGGGATTGCAAGACGGATGAATCAATCGAAGTTCCCGACAGCGTATTTGGAGAATAATTGGTTCCGAGCTGGGAAACATCGTATGTGAGGGTTTGCGAAGCTGTGGGCCACACTGTTTGAGTATGGCTTGGTAAAGTTGACACCACTTGACTAGGCAAAACTTGTTGAGTGAGCGATGCCAATTGCGAACTCTGACTACTGAATCCTAATTGACTATGGTCCACCGCTGGATATGTACTCGGTTGAGCAACAGTTTGATAATTTGGAGCGTACGTGTGACCTGTACTTAAGATATTAGATGCACTTCCCGTCGAAAAAGTTGGAAGAGTTAAAGTTTGACTAGTGGTTTGTGGAGTAAATGTTGACTGCAATAAACTGTTGTCATACTGTGCGGGCAAGTTTGAATATCCTGAAAGACCGCCGGTTAAGTGTTGTGGCTGCAGTGAGTTACTACTGTATTGGACGGTCGGCAGATTGAAAGCGTGCCCTGTAGTTCCGGTCGTGTACGCATTTTGCAGTAAGTTGTTAGTTGGTAAATTAGCGTAATTTCCTGTTTGAAGCCCATTCAGAGGCAATCCCCCAAAGGTCATTAAATTGGAAGTATAAGAAGGAATTGGGTTAAAGCTCCGGAACTACCTAAATTTGTTGTTGCTAAATTCGATGTTCCAAAACCAGGCCAATAATTGGCAAACTTCCACAAGGGCTAGGGCATGATGACCCACAACTGGTTGCACATCCCCCACCGAAGTATGGCTATAATTTCATTAATCAATTTTATTATCGGAATGGAACAGTTTGACATAGTAGATTTCAATATTAATTTCATATACATTCAATTATATTAATAAAAAATAATTATAATATGCTTTAGCTATATTTTTTAAACTGGATTAACAACTATATAATTTATTAAATATTAAAATTCGATACTTAATATACACTTACTTTTGGCTTCCCTTGTGATAAGCAAATCAAACCGGCAATTAAAAATAATTTAGACCACATTTTGATGATCTATGTTGTTCACTTACTGATTCAAACCAAACACTACGCACCCAATTTAGGAAAGGATCGACAGTCGATTTCCTAAAATAGATTAATTAGATTTTATAACAAAATTGCTAATTTTTTATTTGCCTTGACCTCTGATAACTTTGCGGCCTAATAAAATATGAAACACAGTGATTCTAAATCTATTCATATATAACTTATTTTAGAAAAATTCAAATAATATGTATTTTTTGCGTTTTTTCTTAAGTAGCTTATTTGATATGAAATAATATTTTATTATAATTATATTAAAATAAAAAAAATTAAAGTACAAATTTCACTGAACTATACTATATTGTCCGACTTGATTAATGTCAGGAATATAAGGAATAAGTACAAGTTATTTTCGAAACTTGTTTTTAGGAAATTTTTATTTATGCACTTATTCATTCACGATATACTTTTCAAAATGTTGGAGATTAATTCATAAATGTAATGAATCAAAATTTACTCATTAAATTCGATAATGATATTGAAGTGTCTTAAAGCGCGTTTTGAAATTTTTAACATGTAAAATCTTCATGGCTGTCTTCATTCGATTGATATGATTATCGAACGAACTACATTTAATATTAACTGATATTATTTTGTTATGTAATAATCAGATTGTTTTGATTCACTTAGTTGAATACATGTGCATCATATGTGCATATTGTATCTGAATCATCAAAAGTTCAAATACTTTGACTTCGTTTCAAATTGTGCTTTGTAAATATTACTGATTTGCTTTTCTATTCATGAACATTTGATATTTACTGTTTTTATGTTATTTTTTATTTTTAAAACATCAGGTTTATCCATAGTTCATTCAATCGCGCATTTCGGTAACGTCTTATCTTAGAGGCAATTCTTTCCCAAAACGCGCATTTTATTACGACATAGATTATATTTAAACTATTCGCTAACGCACAACAGTATATAACTTAATTTCTTTTTATATTTCTTGTTATTCTTTCGATCGAATTAATTTCTTAATTTAGAAATTAAAGATTAATGTGATTTGATTACATTTGATATTGCAGCTAAAGATTAATGTAGTAAAGTTCGCAAGAAACAGCCGATACTTTGTTGCTGAACTTTGTTCAGCCACCTATTTGAAATCTAAATCTAAGTTATTTGTAATATTTCAATTTCAATTCAACTAATAAAATAAAATTAGTGGCATTTTGCCTTAACGCATATGTCATGTAGAACTTGCCAAAAAAAACGTTAAAAACATAAAACATTTAATTTCTAGAAACGTAATTTGCTGATACTTGAAAAATCAGCTCGATCTTCAATTGATATTTTTCCAATTATGATTGGCAAAATTGTAGTCGTCGAAAAATATTACTCTTCTCGGCTAGTTCTAAAGACTTATATAATAAACACAAATTTTAACAGAAGCTTTTAAATTTTTTAATTCGGTTCAGCAGTTTTCAAAATAAAGTGAACAAAAGGATTAATTTTGGCTCACATACACACACATTGGACATTCAAATTTTGGTTTCAAACGATTCAGAAAGACTCATACTTTCAGCAAAACATAAAATTGGCAATTCGAATTTTTTGGCGAAAACATAAAGTTGCGCTTCAGGAAGTTAATAACATTTTGGTAAATTTTTGTATATCCACATGAAAACCATAAAAAAATTATAGTAAATTATTTGTAACAAGCTTAAAAATGAAAGAATAATTTAAAAAACTATTAGTTTTTCCAACAAGTTTGTTTTATTCAATCAAATTAAATAATTATTTATAAAAAGTTGGTTTAAATATTGAAATATTATTTGACTTTTGTGGTTTTATAGACAAAACGCTTCTCTGATAGAACTAATATTTTATATGAGAATGAATATAATAGAAATGATAGAAGTTCTATCATAGAACTAATATTTTATATTAACACTTTGGGGACGGCTGTCCACCTCAGTGGACAAACATACTCTGTGAGGCACATGCTATTTTATAAACAATGATTCAGTTTGCATCGAAAAGTTGAATAAATTACATATAGCAGTGATAAACAGTATTGTATTTTGAAAATAATTTAAAGTTATTTTAGTAGTATTTTTAGCCTTTTTCTTTGCTATATGTTTTTTTTTAATATTTAAAACGACCGAGCGCTTTTAAATATGGCAAAACGACCGGTAAATTTTTGTGAATTAAGCAGTAGTAAAGATGGGTTTCAAATAGACATTCATACAGACAAATTTTACGAAATTACCATTCGCACCGATGATAGTGATGAATGTGATGATGATATTATCCAACCAACAAAACGAAGAAAAAGTTTTATCGAATAAATGAAGAGCGGGAAGACATTAGCGAATGTGCCGATTCTCCTTCAATAATTGAGTTTGACATACATCGACAAACACCCCGACTACAAATACCAAGCAATATAAAACATCGAATAGATTATTTTACAAATGAATTATTAGACAATATATAGAAAAAATAAACCATTATGGCAGCAAAAAAATGACCAGTGGCATATTCTAAATGCGAGTGAAAGAAAAAGGGATTGTATTGTCTGTTCTGACAGAAAAGCACCAGGAGGAAGCAGGCGAACGGCTATGCATAATGGAAATTTTTTTGAACGTCACCATTCTTTATAAAATGATCAAAAGTAAATTAATATTATAAATGTATGTCCTCCAATGACCACAATTTTTATCAAACAAATTGCATAACATACACAATGAAATCATGTTTACAGCCGGTAAAGTAGATTGTTTTGAAATCGGTGCCGTGCCGAAAGTGTTAAATTACTAAAAATTCGCCAAAAATTAGAACTAAAAAACTAAATCAAAATCAAAATAAAAAACGAAATAATGATTTACTTGACAAATCTTCTTGTAATAGTAGATAATAATCAGATATGGAATCGAATATGGTATAAAAATAAGAATGTTGTGAAGAAGCTATAGCAAAGGCAAAAATACAAAGTCTTTTATATATTGAAATAGATTTTTTTAAATTTTTGCGTCTTTAAAAGCAACTTATATCTACCGAATAACACACATTGACGTAGTGATCAATTCTAATATGTACATATATCAAAATTGTGATATTATGCATTAAGATGAGTTGTGAATCATAAATTTGTCGATGAATTGCATATCATATATATATTTTTCAGAATTTGCTTAGAGCCATTAGATAAAAACAAACCAGTTATTTTCCAGATCAAAAAAACCAGGCAATGACAACCGGTATTTTATGGTGTTCTCAGGAGACACCTATTTGCAACTTCTGCGTCTGTTCGACGTCAACTTCTGACGATTGTTGTTTCTGATTCTTAATTCTAAGATATCTACCACCTCCCACCAAAATTCTTGTGGTCTACCACGATCGTGAAGACTTGTTATTTGCGTTTACCTCAGTAGCGATTCTGTTTCGGTAACAAAAGAGTGCAAATAATAAAGATTCAGTGATTATTTATTTACCCAGGCAGACTTAATCGGATTCACGAAGAACAAAGACTTCTTATCAGGTTAGATTTTTTTTTATCAATGATAGGCAGCTATATTTTGATCAGTCAATTTTATTTAACATTTTTAATTCTAACATTTTTTCAAAAACAGTTATAAACTATTTTCTGTTGTGGCTAAATTTAAATTAACACTTTAATTTAGTATAGCATCATTTTGAAATTTTTCACTTTAATCTATTTTATTTGAGAAATTTTTAATACGTGTAAACTACTTGGTCATCAACTAAAGTTCTATTAATCATAATTATTAATCAAAATATTAAATGAGCTTTCAAATTATTATAACACATTGCTTATAAATATTTTTTTTTGTTTAAATTCATTTAGGAATAAAATAAATAATAATAAATTTTAAATTTTATAACGGAAAATATATTACTTGATATAAGTGTGGTAACTACCTGAACAAACAAAGCATCTTTAAAATTAGCTATGTGGCATGTGGTCTCTAATTTTGTATTTTGTTAGGATAATTGCTTCTAATTAACCAATTTTTATTTCCTGATTTTTAAAGATTATTAAATATCTCACCCATTGATTAAAATAATCAATATTATCATAGAATTAAAAAATATATTTAAAGTCATCATCATATTAAATCATCTTTAAAATAAGCTGTGGCATGGAGTTTCTATTTTTGTATTTTGCTGGGATAATTGCTTCTAATTAACCAATTTTTATTTCCTGATTTTTAAAGATAACTGAATATCTCATCCATTGATTAAAATAATCAATACTATCATAGAATTAAAAAATATATTTAAAGTCATCATCATATTAAATCATCTTTAAAATAAGCTGTGGCATGGAGTTTCTATTTTTGTATTTTGCTGGGATAATTGCTTCTAATTAACCAATTTTTATTTCCTGGTTTTTAAACATGATTAAATATCTCATCCATTGACTAAAATAATCAATATTATCATAGAAATAAAAAATAATATTTATAGACATCTATAAATAAATCTTTTTTTTATTTTTTTCAATGAAATAGTCAGGTTTTAAAATACATGAGAAAAACATTTTATTAGTTACGGGGAGAATGATATATAAAACACTACAAAAAATAGTAATTAAATTGATTTTTTTAAAATTGTATTTTCATAATATGTTGAATAAATATTTTTCAATATCAGTTTCCGTTAACAATTTCGATTCGTTCTCGATAATTACTGTTATGTTTATTTTAAATCAAAGGTGTCAATATGTCTATTAAATATTTTTATCATTTCAAAATGAGTATAAAAATGAATTTTTGATGGGAATTTCTGATATGACTAGTGCAACCACATATCGTCATATTGCATAATGCAACAAATTAGCTGTGATACGAGTATGTTTACTTTCAAATGCACTCTACTGTAAATGTAAATGAATGATGTCTCGGTATTTATAAATAGATTATTTATGAGATATATTTTTAATTTGAATTTAAAAAAATATGCTGCATTTATAAAAATTTTAAATAAAAAACTAGTGTGTATGGCATCGTGCCTTAAGGCAAATTGCTAGAACTTCCCGTACCGTAACAAAATGTTCGAGAAATATTAAATGTTTTCAAATAAGATATTATAAATATTGTAACACTGTCAAAAAAATTGTCCAAAAGCAATTATTATGTGAAAACAAGCAGAAAGTTCTTTGAATCATTAAAATCGGACGTTTAGTTCTCTCAAAAACTGCCGTTTTTTGCACATTTAGCTCTGAATCTTCGAAATTGCTGGGCCAGCCTGATTAGTTTTTGGCGAAGGCGGGTTTAGCCGTTCTGAAGATATGGGGCAAAACGTGCCAAAAACGGTAACTCAGTTTTTAAGAGAACGGAGCGTTCGATTTCAATCATTCAAAAAACCTTTTACTTGTATTGACAAAATGAAGTCCTGAATAAATTTTTGGGGAGGCAGATCTAGCGGTTATGGACTCTAAATAAAAATAAATTAGAAAAATGTAATTTGGCGGTCAAATATGTTCATTGGACATATTGATGTACATTTGATGTACATCAAATTATCAAATAGTTTATGGAGATTTTAATGATGTGTACGCATTTTGTATAATTTTTTTTGGGTTCCGTACCAAGATTTTTAATTACGGTACGAAAAGTTCCAGCAATTTGCTCTAAAGGTACGATGCCATGCACCCCACTAAACTGTTGGTTGCACTTTGAAAACGCAAATTTTATTTTTTTGTAAAATTTTAAGCTCGCTGTGGTTTCGTATTAAGAGTTTGGTTTTTCAATCATAAAGTTTCAAGTTCCACGCAGTAGTCATATTAATTTTTACTTGAAATTATAGATCTAAATTGTGATTTCAAGTTTCAAGTTCAAATAGTCTCAAAGAGCATTGCTAAAATTATATCTCATCACTAATTTAAAAAATTTAGTAATAAACACCACAATAAGTTCTATTGCTATTCAAGAAAAACGAAAAAGCCTTATTTTGTTTATAAAAAGATAAAAAAGTGATGTTAAAAAGAGTATTCAAAAATATATTTTGAGTTTAGTTCAACAATATGAGATATTGTCAAAGTACTTTAAAACTCAGTTCCTCCCATATAGGGTAAAATTTTGGCAAAGTTGTTATTTTTTGATAAATATGATAAAATTCAATTTTATTTTATTTTTTTTATAAGCTATGACTAAACATGTTGCATGCATACTTACTTTGTTCTCAATATTTCGAAGTGTTATGTCAAAAATGACCTTATCTTTAATCACCTGCCATTATAAAACGTATTTCCTTACTACAGAGAATAGAAAGTTTCATCGCTTCATGACGAAGCAGTAATATTTAGCAACAATTCAATTACAAAACTAATTCATAATGAAGGTTCAAAAACCTCAAAACCTCAAACTATAATAAAGATATATTGCGACCGTATGAGAAGGCATCATAGCAAAAATTTGATGATGACATGGTTTTGATAGTAAATAATAATATTCTTTTAATTAAAACAATAAATTTTGGTTGGTTGAGAAAATATTAAAATTTTTGGGTAATGTCTTGAGAATTACATCTAATTTTTTAGTAATTTAAATACATCATGAGTTGTCGATATTCATACGTTTTTAACTCGATTTTCAGGATGTTTATCAAGGCGTTCATCACGGTTGGTTTGGCGTCGATGGTGTTGGCAAGGCCACAGGTAATCTTCATTCACTTTATTGCCATTAATTTGCTGTTATTAGTGTATAAAAATAATTGTGTAAAATAAATCGTTTATGGTATAATTAAATATTGATGTGAATCTTTTTATTTCTTTGATCTATGATGCCGTAAAATACAGAAACTTTATTGCAATAAAAACTCTTAAACAATCTTGGTCATAAACATATAAATTTAATGAGCGGCTTGATAAGTGGTTAATTTTTATTGGAAAACCTATTTGATCGATCAAAGATCAAAGATTCATTCAGAACTAATATTCTGTTGGAAAATGTTAAAATTGCGAACTTCAATTATTTTTTGCTCCTAGCAACGTAGCCCTTTAACGTATTTTTTTTTATTATTACCATAAAAATTCAGAATTTTGATTATGTACAATATATTACACTTCTAAGGGTTTAAAATTAAGATAGCAATTTTAATACTAAATAATGTTATCGAGTTTACGAAACGGGTTTCAGATATTTCGTATTGGAATTTCCAAATGGGTTTATTTTGCATGCTTGACGACTTTAGTTTTTATAAAAATAATATGCTGATGACCTAGAACAAAATATATTTTTATAAAAGCTCCGTTGGTTAATTTGATTTAATACGATAACATATTATATGTTAACAAAGAAACAAGTATAAATTATATATTAAAACCCACCAACGCAAGTAATATTTTTAATGTTTTGAATGCGATTCACTCATTTTAGTTAATGATTTATCCAAAATTATTTAATACAAAATTTGATCGTACTATATATTTCTTTTAGTTTTTAGTAAAAAGTAAAAGAAATATATAGTACGATCAAATTTTGGATAAATCATTAACTAAAATGAGTGATAGGTAAAAAATTTTTACCTATTATAGTTACAATTTATAATATAAAAATATAATTTTCTTTGTAAAACTTTAAGCTCATGAAATACTGAATGTCTATATAATTAAAATTTATTTATGTAATTCTAATTCGGGCGTTTGTTCGCAATTAACATTTTTTGCATAATTTCAACAAACTCAAGACGTTCACATTCTTAATAAATATAAAGATATATTTTCTCTTTACTTTGCCTTTTTATAGTGTTATTCGATCAAGGCCGATAAATGCAAATGCAATTGTAACACATGCGTATAAATATATATATATATATATATATATATATATATATATATACAATAGTACATATAAACACATATAATTTAGTATATATAAGAAAAACACGTAGGTGGAAGTGAATTCAAATCTATTCTAAATCTAATAAACTAGTCACGAATTTCTTTATGATCTCCAGAAATAGTTTTTTATCTCTAACACGATTTTGATATAAACAAATTATTGTTATACCGGTTTAAATAAAATTGAATAATTTTATTTTATTTCTTCTGGTCAATGTCAAGTTGAATTATTTCTTATATTTTTTGTATTTTTTTCGTGTATTTTTTGCACTATTATATATTATAACGTATTATGAAATTTATCATAAAAAACTATTTTGAAAAGTCGAATTGTATGTCGGATATGTACAAATATTGCAAAAATAATAAATCTTAAAATTGAAACTTAAGTGAATTTGCCCAAGCTAATTTTATTTTTGATCCAATCGTTTTGATCCATGAGATTTTTTAACATTGATTTTTAACAAGATTGCTTTGAATAATTTATTGTATTAAATTGTGCAATGCTGGATTCAAAATTATTATCAAGATGCAATAAAATTTTTATTTTTTTTTTAATTTCGGAGTTTTTAAGAAATATTAAAACTCATTCTCTTTATTTTGTCTTTGTCTTTTATTAATGTTCACTAAACATTTTAGATATTTGTAAAAATTAAATTATTTCTAACTTGCAAATCTTTCCAGTTTGTGGTGTTGGATCTTTGAAATTTTCCACGTTAAAGCACAATAAATTAAAGAGCATCTTAATTGTGTTTACGTATTATTAAATAAGATTATAATCGCTTTATAATTGCTACTTCGTCTAATATGCACTTTAATTACGATTCATATGTTAATTATAATATTACAAGCGTACGATTGCATAAACTTTTGTATTATTAACTTCTCATAGGGTAAGTTATAGTAATTGCAAAATAATCGAAATTGAAAATTTGTATATATCTTTACGTTTCAAAAGTTTCTGAATATTTTGGCATATCTTAGAGAAAATGGATGTATGTGTGTATGTATGCGTGTGTGTGAGTGTGTGTGTGCGGATACAAATTTTCGTCGACGATTTCGGGAACACCGATCAACCGATTTGAATAATTAAAAAAACATTTGATTTGTATTGATAAGGAGACGTGCTGATTAGTTTTTGGCAAAGCAGGTCTAGCCGTTCCAAAGATACGGTATAAAAGTGCCAAAAACGGTAACTCAGCTTTTAAGAGAACGGAGCGTCCGATTTTAATAATTCAAAAAACATTTTACTTGTATTGACAAGATGAAGAACTGATTAATTTTTTGGGAAGACAGGGTTCCAGCGGTTATAGACTCTCAATAAAAATAAATAAAAAAGTGTCATTTGGGGTCAAAAATGTTTAGACATGTGTACATCAAATTATCGGATATTTCATAGAGATTTTCATGATGTGTACACATTTTGTGTAAATTTTTTTATGAATTTTCTTGTAAATTCACGTATATTGTTCAAACGAATGTCCTCGACATTTTTGTCCAACCAATTTGAAAAATTCCAAACGATCTTATAAATTTGTAAATTATTATTACAAAAAAAAAAAAAAAATTGGATAATTTAAAAAACATTCGATTCGCATTGATAATGAGACGTACTGATTAGTTTTCGTCGTTTTTACCATATGATGTGATAAATTCGTAAGCAAATTGATGTTTACAGCTATATGCCTATATCAAAGCCGTCATAAAGTAATAAATCATATATAAATGTTCGCATTGAATAATATTATATTTCAAATTATATTTAACTATATTGGTAGCAAACATGCCTATAAATTATATATCTGAAAATTATTTAATGTTACATTACCTATATATCTTTTTTGCAGTTCATAACATTCAAAGATGGTCGTGTGGGTGTGAACTTTGGCGGTTATCACGCGTCCGCCGGTCTGGGCGGTTTGTTGACCGGAGATTCAGCCCACGGCGGTCTTCAGGCTGAAGCAGGCACACCGTGGGGAGCACGAGCTGGTGCAGGACTCGGAGGGGATGCCAGTGGACAAGGTAATAATACTAAGGCAAAAAAATAATGATCTCAGGGTAATTGTGAATGTCCTATCTAATAATCTATCTAATGAAATCTAACAATTAAATAAATAAGTGTCATAACTCATGAGTCGCAACATTTGTTATTTTAGTACATAATTATTATATTAACAGTTTGCAACTAATTGTAAGATGTTACTCACTTAATTTGTAGTATATTATTACGTATTAACGAAAAATTCTTAGCGTCGTTATTTCTATACATGTGCTAGCCGTACTTTACTGGTATGGTAAGATCATACATCAACAACGACAGGTTCTGGGTTCGATGCCCGCCTTGGTCAGCTTGACATCACGCAGAAGTGATGTAAATAGATCTCTAATATTATATTAATTTAAAATTGGCCACTGGCGGTGAGGTCATAGATTTCAAATAAAGCCTCAAGTGAAAATCGCCTGTCGTGAGCATAGTTGCACATATAATAAAAATGTCAGCACATACTTCGAGTATAGATAATAATTAGTCATAACTGGACTGGACAACTACTGGTTTGCCATCCATTCAAGATTCATATAATAAGAATAAGTCAAAATAATTACTCAATGTCCTAAAGTGTGACAGATAGTAATTAAAAAAAAAGATTTAAAATAATCTTTCAGACAAAAGAAATAATAGTCAATCAGAAGATATTTAATAGAAAACACTAAGTTAAGGAATAATGTGGGTTCATCTTATAGAGTACATAGTTTTTATTGCTCTTCAAATATTAAAAAAGTAATAATAACATTTCTAACTAATAAAATCTAACTATTAAATAAATAAATTTAATAAAAAATGAGTCGCATTAGTTTTGTAATTATTATTTCAACAGTTTGCGAGTAATTGTAAGATGTTACTTACTTACTATGCTTTATATTATTACATATTATGGAAAATTGTTAGCGTTATAAGAACTACCACTAGTTTTGGGTATGATACCCGCCTTGGCCAGATTGACATCGAGCAGTACTGATGAGAATACATCCCTAGTGATATCAAGTAAAAATAATCCTTTAGACATTTGTTGCAATATATATTCACATTACTATTTGAAATACTGAAATTGTATTTGTTTGCGCCGCATCTGCGTAGGTTGTCGGATCTGCAAAAGGTTTGGTTTTCTACTCGGACAACAATTTTCAAACTTCTGAAATCGGGCCAATAAAAAGGGCCGATGCAGGCAATAGTAGCTCTCTTCTAGTTCGATTCAATTCAATCCGTTGTTGCATTCAGTTCTATTCAGTTGCAATTACATTGTTAGTTCAGTAGTTCGTTTAATTCAGTGTTATCAGTTGTTTACATCCCATTGTGTGTCAAGTCGACCAGGTATTTTTTTCTACTTATTGCTATAAGTGTGTTCGAATTTATTCTCAACATTACAACCCGACCACGCTGATGTTTCCAGACCCAATCAAGTAGCTGCCGGCTTGGCTTGGACTTCTAAACTGACAGATAACATTTCTATTCAATATTAATATTAGTTCATATTCTTTTAATTTATATAAAATTTATATAGAATATAGTTCAGTTTTATTGTATTCATTACGGCTTATAAAGAAGCGCTTTATTTTTATTGAATATTTCATTTTCAATTGGTTTTGTTTTCTGAATACGCTTTAATTTTCTATTGCTCGGAGTATCATACATTGAATTCCGAGGAAAATCCCAGAACTTTTGAGTGGTCATGATCTGTTAAATTTTTACTCAATGAGATCTCATGTATTATTATTCGTCAATTTGCATAATCTAATCCTAATTTGCATCAACTAACCCAGTCAAATTAAAGCTAAAAAAGCCGTCAGTTAGGAATAATTCGCATAGAGCTGAAATTTGGTGCAGATGTTAAATAGGCCATTACAAATGAAATGTCAAAAGTCCCCATCGATCCGACATCTGCGATTTTTTTTATTCAAGGTCAAAGGTGCAAAATTCTAGTTTTCCTCATTTTCCGCCGAAACCATAATTTTTTTTGCAAACCAATCTTGGCACTATTGTACTATCAACACGTCATCCGTACACATCGATCAATTTCATTTTGACTTAGACAGTTTTTTTATCTTTTTCATAGCAAAAGAGTAAAATATGTCGAAAACGCTGCCTAATTTAAAGTGGCACCATCCAAAAACTACTGCATGTAATCGATTAGAATTTTTTACACACAAACCTTAAAATATAAGTTTTTAAATCATATAATAATTATATTGTTTAAGTGTTATGCTAGATTAAAAAAATATATAGTTAAATTCTGAAGTGACTTTCCGAACAACCTTACACTAATTGTAAGTTAAGTAATGTGGATACATCGGAACAGCTTATAGAGTGCATCGTTTTAATTGCTGATAAAGATTAAAAAGTAATAATAATATTTCTATCTATAGATAGGTTTAACAGCTCGTACAATCTAAAGTTGGTTTGTTGTCCTTTGTATATTAATTTTTTAATTTTCCAAAAATAATGTACCTGCAGGCGCTATGTACGCCGAAGCACGATCTCCATGGGGCAGGGCCGGAGCAGGTCTTGGAGGGGATTTGGCAGCCGATGATGGCCCAAGTGGAAACGCTATACCGCGCGGTTACAAATACTCCTACGCTAGGAAACATTAGTTAGCTTGCAATTGCTATATTATTTCCACGATAAATATATTATGATATTGTCACGATTTATATTAGAACGTAATTTGCACATATTGAATAATAGAATTATGACACATGGAGTACCAAAGAAAAGTCCCACGATGCAACTGTATACCAAATAATTCAAAATAATGTCGCCAAAGAATATCTAAATCCATTAATTTTTATCGAAAATATTTATAATTTATCATAAAAATCCGTTTTTTTTTGCTAATCTTAATATGTAAATTAACAATTTTAAGATCGCAAATCATTGCAAATTAATTATGATTATAAGTCTGCAATGTATGAGGGTATAAGGCGTTTAGAACAGGTTTCAATTTATCTAACTTTTGTGAATATTTTATTAAATTCTAAACTTATTTCATATCATTCTTGATCAGGTCATATACTGTACTGTTACAGATGAATTTTAAATTTTCTTCTTATTTGAATATTTTAATAGTTGCTAATTTTATTGTAAATTATTCCATGCTGACACAATTTATATCAAACTATTTTTTTATTAAGGATTAACTGTATTTTGTAAAATATTCGTCTTGAATAATAATCACCAGAAACTAAATTAAAAAATATGTAAAAAGTTTTACACATTTTGAACGCGTTGAGCTCGTTTGACTGATCTAGTAATGTATCATAACTCTCTATTTTTCCAAATATTATTTTATTTTTTGATAAGAAATATATTATATATATTATACTATATATTTTTAGCACAATATACACGCAGTATTTTTTAATTAATTAAGTTTTAATCTATTTTTGCACCTTTCGCACTTAGTTATATGATCACTAAGTACAATGTGCTTTGTATAAATTAATTTAATAATAATAAATGATTTTAAAAGTATTTCTGTTTTTATCTGAAATATTTCTTCTAAGAAAACTACACATATAATTATATTTTTTTCTATAAATTTCAGATGAATTATTTGTTTTTTCCTGATGTAATACTAGAATATTTATAATTATCTTTTTTGCTAATAGTGTAGAGCACATTGTACTTGATCATTTTGTTTTAAATTGGACTTTGGACTTTAGTAATTACTATAATAATTAGTGATAAATTATACGTATAATAGCATTTTTCAAAAAAATCATTATGACTCAGTTGAGAGCATGACTTACATTATTTAAAACATATTAACTTATACTAACAAATATATGTGTATCATATCATATTATATATATATATATATATATATATATATATATATATATATATAGATATACATTCATAAAAAAATCCTGATGCATCTTCACTAATAACTTAGGTTGAAGATTTACTATCCTTGCGCTAATTGCAAGACTAATGAGCAAATAATTTGCATTTCTTGATTGCATTGTAGAAGTTTTCATCTTTTTTTCGCATAAAGATTAAAATAACACTGATTTTTTTAATTGAATTTGTTTCTTATGAGGGTTGCTTGAATATTAATTCATAATTTCACTAATTAGACAACACCACTGTGATCTTTTTGTTTCGAGAACGCTTAGCAAAGGTTTTCAGAATTATTGTCACATGTGAATAAAAAATTAGATTTTTTAGATTGAACGAATAGTTATAGGTTTTCTAAGTTTTTTTAAAAGTTTTTGAAATTCTAAATAAAAATGCATCCTTCTTTGAATGGCCAAATATTTTTTTTATATTATCATCGTCAACAGTGTTAAATTTATAGGTGTTTAAAAAATAACGCTTTGTATCAAATGAAAAATTCTTTTCCATTATATTTGCGCTTGTTTGAATGTATCAATTACAATATATGTTGAATCTATATTTTAATGATTAATTCACCTTCAAAATTTATGTTGCATTTTAATATTTTTAAAAATTCTTAATATACATATTACTCTTAAGTTTGCTCTGCGTATGTAGCAACTTCAGAAAAATTTATCGTTAAAATGAAAAAAATTAATTTAAACTGCATACAAAAAAACGTCATTTGTAATCGAAAATTTTGGCAACATACTGATAAATAAATTATAAATATTGATCATTGCATACAAAAATGTCTGGGTAATAAACCAACAATGTTCAATTTTCTATGTATTCATGATTGAATCTACATTTTTTTTAATTTTACGCTTAATTGCATTTGTCATCGTATATGCATCAGATGCAAAGTTCCAATAAGTATTACTGATGTAATCATTATTCAAAGTATTATCAAGATGCCCGTCATACTCATCTCATAAACAACTTAGATTATTTTTATCACGACTATAATTATTTCTGCATTAATTTTTATCATAGTTACTGCTTATATTACTGCATTAATCTTCTATCAAAATTTAAGCCAAGGATCCAATTAATAACAATGTAATTTACATTTTATACACAAAGTATTATATTTGCCCAGAATTATAGTTCTAGAAAATTAAATATTACCATCTTCAAACAAAGCTAAAGTTAAAACTATAATAATAATTACCCAGAATTTTGAATAAGAGCAAGTACGTCTCTTTAATTACCCAGAATTTTGAATAAGAGCTAATTTTTGCTCGTAATACAATAAATTATTAATCAAGAGTCTGGACTCAAGACCTGATTAATTCACAATTGCACTTTGTAATTGAAAATTGTTTCCGGATTTAGTCAATACTTATATTGACTCACTACTATTGATAAGATAATTATTTCTTTATAGCTGCAAAAAATGTTGTTGTTGAGTTTGGTCTTTTTGTAAAGTTGATCCAATTTAAATAATTGTTGCGTTGAAAATCATCATCATGTAAGATACGATTTGTTTTTAGAAATCTTACTGATATGTAATTAATTCAATAAGAATATTCCATTGCGGAATATCCAGAAGGTTAAAACGTGCGAACAAAAAATAGAATAATTTTTGAAGGTCTACATTTTACATCTTCCTCGTGTTGGATTGATATATTTATGATCGATTAATAATGGTATTTGGTAAATAATATTTTTCCGGAACTCTTCAGAAGAAGTAATAATGTAAAATTTAGCATGTCGCAAATTATTGGTTCAATGTTAGTTGCTTTTATTATGATATTTTACATTCAAGCATAGATATAAAACTAGTCGATGAAATGTTTGGAAAACTTTATATAGAATTTGATAACAGTGAAAATGGAAATTTAGGGATGAACATAGTCTATACTGACACTTTAATAATTTCAAGAAAATCGGTCCAGTAGAAATTATGAAATCGTATCGAAAAAGGCAGTTTTGATAAAAACGATTTTAAAGTTTTGCAAAGCAAGGAAAGATAGAAGGATTATCGTGGTCAAACAGCTATATCTCCGAAAATAATTTAAAATAGTTACAAACTTTGAAAATTAAAAAAAATCGATTCTTTTAAAGTCTAAACTTTCCCTTAAAAAACCAAATTCTCTTAATTTAGTATCTTGTATGATATATAAATATAGTATTATGCATTAACAAGCAATCATTTAATACCACTGAAATAATTTCACTAGGCAGGAATTTGCGTGGAACAATCAGTAAACCACCTAGACACGTGTATTTGTTTGTACTAGGGTTGTATCTATTTTCATCTTTTTTAAATTCATTGTCTGCAGTTTTCTGATTTGTATTCTACCTATTAACTCTGGGTACTTTATCAATGTACATATGTTTAGCAGTTTATTAACTTCCCGTAGGGTAAGTTATAGTAATCGCAAAAAAATCGAAAATGAAAATTTTTGCATTTCTCGACGTTTCAAAGGTTTCTGAATATTTTGGCATACCTTAGAAAAAATGGATGTATGTGTGTGTGTGTGTGTGTGTGTGTGTGTGCGTGTGTGTGTGTGCGTGTGTGTATGTATGTGCGGATACAAATTTTCGTCGACGATTTCGGGAACACCGATCAACCGATTTGATTAATTCAAAAAACATTCGATTCGTATTGATAAGGAGACGTGCTGATTAGTTTTTGGCGAAGTCAGGTCTAGCCGTTCCGAAGATACGGGGCAAAAAGTGCCGAAAACGGTAACTCAGTTTTTAAGAGAACGGAGCGTCCGATTTTAATAATTCAAACAACGTTTTACTTGTATTGACAAGGTGAAATACCGATCAAATTTTTATAAAGGCAGGTCTAGCGGTTCGGAGATCTAATGAAAAAGTAAAAAAAAATGCCATTTGGCGGTCAAAAATGATCATTAGACATATGCACATCAAATTATCAGATATTTTATAGAGATTTTAACAATAAGTATAATTTTGGTTTACATTCCTATGGTTCCGTACCAATGTTTACGCGTTAGACGTCGACGCGGAGCTTACGCGGTTTGATATTTTGTCTTTATGCAGTTAAAGCAGTACGATTGCTTGAAAAAAAGTTTAGATCTTTCAAATATGTCAAAATAAAGAAAACATTTTTTTTTTCAAAAAAAAAAAAATAAAAAAAAAATTAAAAAAAATTTTTTTTTCAAAAAAAGTAATTTTTTGTCTAATTGTTTGTCAAAAATCTTATTTTTTTCAAAAATGCTAATCGTTTTTAAAAAAATAATTTTTGGTACGGGAAGTTCCAGCAATTTGCCTTAAGGCACGATGCCTTAATTGCCTTAAGACAGAATTCCACTTACAGCTAGTTTTATTTTATATGTTATATATAAATTTATATCCAAGTTAATTGTGAGATTTTTTTAGGCCGAACTTCGGGCGGGCTATACGCCGGAGCCGCATCCGGGTTCGGGCACTCAGCGGGCGCCGAACTCGCCGGCAGCACCTCAGCTGAAGGTAGTTACGGCGTTTCTGTTGCCGGAGCTAAAGGCGTAGGTGTAGGTGTTGTTAAAACAGTTGAGGTAAGAAATTGTTATAATAATTTATGATTTAATTTTTTTAAAAGAGGTATTCTAGCCTAGACGCGTCAATTTTACGCGATTTATGCAATTTTTGTGTGAGTTATATATACGATATGCAGACAATATTTTTACAATACTTTTTTATATTTTTAGATTACCAGTTAATGTTTTGAGAATACAAAAATATACATATTCACTTTTCAAGTCATTAACTTCCCGAAGGAGAAGTTTATAATTTTATAAAAAAAATCCGATTCGCTAATTTTATGTTTTCTCGACGTTTCAAGCCATTCTGAATCGAATGAGACCAAATTTGAAAAAAGTATGTGTTTGTGTATGTGAACAAATTTTTTACCGTAAATCGACGTTTTCTCAAAAGCGACTGGACCGATTTAGAAAAATTTAATAGCCATTCGATGTATCGCGATGAGGTCTAGCGTTTATCAATTTTGCGCAACGATCAGCCAAGCCATTTCTTTGTAAATCGCAGAAAAGTGAAAAATTTTTCGTCCACGTTTCAGCCCGTAATTCTGAATCTATTTTGAAAATTCAAAAACTGTTCGAAAGATATTGGTTGGGAATCGTGCTTATTAGTTTTTGGTAAAGATCGGCTGGGCCATTTTCTTGTAATAAAGTGTTAAAAAAATTGTTTTCAACGATTTTCATGATTTTTTTTTGACGGTAGATACCGATAATACTAAAATATTACTACCCCACGTTTAATTTAAAAAATTCCTCAAAGTTTGCAAAAATTAGTATCGTTTTTTTGGCATTTGTCAAAATTAAACCTTCCATCGTCGTTTGCTCAATAACGCCTGAACCGATTTCAGAAATTTAAAAGTCATTTGATGTATCTCAATGAGGATCATCGTTTGTCACTTTTGTGCGACGATCTTCCGAGACGTTTCTTTGTAATTTGAAAAAAAAAGTGTTAAACTTTTCATCCACATTTAAGCTCATCCTACCGAACCGATTTTAAAAAATCAAAAACTGTTCGAAAGATATTAGTTGGGAATGATACTGATTAGTTTTAGGTGAAAATCTACCGAGTCGTCTTTATATAAAACTGTTGAAAAAAAAATTTAAGCCGATTTTTATGGAACTTTTTTTGGCGATATATATCATGGTCCTATAGAACTTAGTGAAACATTACGGTCTTACGACAAGTAGTTTAATTTTAAAAATAATCAAAGTTTGAGAAAATTTGTAGTTTTTTTGACGTCTGTTAAAATTAAAAATTGATGATTTACTTGGTATAACGATAAAGTAGTTGGTCTTAATGAGCATACTAAACCATTGAAGTCCTACGGAAATTGGTTCAATTATAAAAATTGTTGATTTTTGAAAATTTACTTTTAGAAAATACTCCTAGTTAACATGTTCGTTCGTTTTCAATTATGTGTAATGAATCCAATCGGAATACTTTCAATCACTCATAAATTAATTTATTTTTTATTGATTAAGTCGATTAATTACCCATATCGGGAAGTTCATGTAACTTGCCTCAAGGCAAAATACCAATACCAACTAGTTTGGAAAGCAACTGCTATTGCTTTTACTAATGCTTAATAATAAATAAAATAAGTTATATAACATTATAATAAATTAGTAAACAATAATAATTAGTGAACATTAGACGGATAAAAAACTGCTATGTATTTTGTAACGAGTTAAGTTTAGTTATAACGAACCCTATAGCAAAATGTAATGTTTTTTGTGGAATTTAATTTTCAGAAATTCTGCCAGATTTTTTATATGTTATATGTTATAATCCTTATTATTTTAAATTTTAGAAATTAAGCTTAACATATAACAAATCTAAACCCAGTATGCCATATTCAATGTAATCCATCTTTTAATCATTCCTACTAATTTGCAGGTCGAACAGCCTACACCAGTAGTAACAAATGCCATAAACAAGAATGTAGAAATAGTGAACACTGTAGAAACTACAGCTCCTGTAGAAAAAGTTGTTCCAGCTAAGCAAGTGTCCGTTGTCGAAACCGTACCAGCTGCTCATGCTGGATTTACATTCACAAAAACTGTCCAACCTGTTGCGTACGTCACCAAAACTGTCCAGGCCGCTCCCGTCGTTGCAACCAGGGTTAAGGTCGCAGAAGTGGAGCAAATGACAGAAGCCCCAAAGAAGGAAGTTGTGCAAGAAGTTGCCCAAGAAGTAAGTTTCAAAAGTATAATTATATAATACATAATAAATTTATGTGAAGGTTGTTCAAGGTTTATTAAAAAGTCATTTTAATGAAACATACTAAAAAAGAGTGCGCTTAAGGTTCACACGCGATTGAAGTAAAACTTATTTGCTACTGTACAAGATGGCATTTAAGTAAAAATAAATACATCATTAACAATTTTGAATAATTTTTATTAGTAATATGTGTTACCATATGATATACACATTTATTAGTTCAACTATTATGCACTTTTATAAATGATAAATTATAATTATATATCTATAATAGCATTAAATATTTATTATATTTGAAAACCATAATGTAATTAAAGTCATACTTCAAATATGACATGATCGGTTGT
>NW_020536999.1:44675897-44710342 GCF_003426905.1 Ctenocephalides felis | reverse complement strand
TTTATATAAAACTGTTGAAAAAAAAATTTAAGCCGATTTTTATGGAACTTTTTTTGGCGATATATATCATGGTCCTATAGAACTTAGTGAAACATTACGGTCTTACGACAAGTAGTTTAATTTTAAAAATAATCAAAGTTTGAGAAAATTTGTAGTTTTTTTGACGTCTGTTAAAATTAAAAATTGATGATTTACTTGGTATAACGATAAAGTAGTTGGTCTTAATGAGCATACTAAACCATTGAAGTCCTACGGAAATTGGTTCAATTATAAAAATTGTTGATTTTTTGAAATTTACTTTTAGAAAATACTCCGAGTTAACATGTTCGTTCGTTTTCAATTATGTGTAATGAATCCAATCGGAATACTTTCAATCACTCATAAATTAATTTATTTTTTATTGATTAAGTCGATTAATTACCCATATCGGGAAGTTCATGTAACTTGCTCAAGGCAAAATACCAATACCAACTAGTTTGGAAAGCAACTGCTATTGCTTTTACTAATGCTTAATAATAAATAAAATAAATTTATAACATTATAATAAATTAGTAAACAATAATAATTAGTGAACATTAGACGGATAAAAACTGCTATGTATTTTGTAACGAGTTAAGTTTAGTTATAACGAACCCTATAGCAAAATGTAATGTTTTTTGTGGAATTTAATTTTCAGAAATTCTGCCAGATTTTTTATATGTTATATGTTATAATCCTTATTATTTTAAATTTTAGAAATTAAGCTTAACATATAACAAATCTAAACCCAGTATGCCATATTCAATGTAATCCATCTTTTAATCATTCCTACTAATTTGCAGGTCGAACAGCCTACACCAGTAGTAACAAATGCCATAAAACAAGAATGTAGAAATAGTGAACACTGTAGAAACTACAGCTCCTGTAGAAAAAGTTGTTCCAGCTAAGCAAGTGTCCGTTGTCGAAACCGTACCAGCTGCTCATGCTGGATTTACATTCACAAAAACTGTCCAACCTGTTGCGTACGTCACCAAAACTGTCCAGGCCGCTCCCGTCGTTGCAACCAGGGTTAAGGTCGCAGAAGTGGAGCAAATGACAGAAGCCCCAAAGAAGGAAGTTGTGCAAGAAGTTGCCCAAGAAGTAAGTTTCAAAAGTATAATTATATAATAGCATAATAGAATTTATGTGAAGGTTGTTTCAAGGTTTATTAAAAAGTCATTTTAATGAAACATACTAAAAAAAGAGTGCGCTTAAGGTTCACACGCGATTGAAGTAAAACTTATTTGCTACTGTACAAGATGGCATTTAAGTAAAAATAAATACATCATATAACAATTTTGAATAATTTTTATTAGTAATATGTGTTACCATATGATATACACATTTATTAGTGTCAACTATTATGCACATTTATATAATGATAAATTATAAATTATATATCTATAATAGCATTAAAAATATTTATTATATTTGAAAACCATAATGTAATTAAAGTCATACTTCAAATATGACATGATCGGTTTGCTATTGCAATTAGCATTTAGAAATAAACCTTTATTAGAGAAATGAAATAATTGCTGATTAATAAATTTTACAATATTCTTTCACGCAGTGGATTATGTTAAACAAAACCTAAACAAATATTATTTTCGCAACTTCACTCATCATATAATTGTGCTTAAAGAACTTCATGTAATTAAAATTAACATACATTCAATGACTGCTCGTATTTCTTTTCACTATTACGCTGGCGATGTAATCTCATTCTTTGAACAGCTGTAATATCTGTCTTGCCTAAAAAATATTTTTCATTTCAATAACTTCAAAGATTTATAGAAACTACGTATAATATAGAAATAATTTCTAATCAATAAACTTACGTTTAGTACATTGCACAAATGTTTAATTTGTTTTATTATTTTCAAGGAACTCGGTAAAATATTCTTCTGATTCAGACATTTTTCAGTAAATCAAGATTTGTACTACGATGTAACTTTAAATGTTTAATTATCTATGCCGATTTCTTTGTTGATATCGGTACGCATACAACGTTGATTCCGGTACGCATACAACGACAGATTTTTATTCGAATACACGACGACTAATCACAATCGACCCGTATTGAAATGATTTCATCGAGAGCGAATGACGTACAGTTCGGGTGTAACGCATTTTCCGATGCATTTGTAGAGATTTACATCCTAGTCGCGCCTAAAGAAGTTTTACTTCAAAAATATGTAAGAAAATTTCAAATATATCTAATATATTTTATTCCTTAAAAAGAAATGCTACTACGTTTCAACTTATTCATTCTGCTAAATTGCATAATGTTATAAAAATCTAATATGTTTTTGTTTTTGATAGGTGCCGCAATATTATAATACAGTTTACTTGAGGAAACGTTTCCGCCCAAGACATTTCTACAAACATTATGGATTCTATCCAGCAGTTCAATATGCATCAAATGTTGAGGTAAAGATCAAATTTACTTAAATGTATCATAAATTTAAAAAAAATGGAATTTATTGAATATTCTAAATTTCAAATTTATATTCTTGCCTTATATTTCGCTTATACGGGATATATGTTACTTGTTAACTTCCCGTAGGTATATATAATATATAAGTTATAGTAATCGCAAAAAAATCGAAAACGAAAATTTTCATATATCTTTACGTTTCAAACGTTTTTGAACATTTTGGCCTACCTTATAAAAAATGGATGTATGTGTGTGTATTTATATATGTGTGTGTGTGTGTGCGGATACAAATTTTCTTCGACGATTTCGGGAACACCGATCAACCGATTTGAATAATTCAATAAACATTCAATTTGTATTGATAAGAAGACATGCTGATTAGTTTTTGTCAAAGGCAAGTCTAGCCGTTCCGAAGATACGGGGCAATAAGTGCCAAAAACGGTAACTGAGTTTTTAAGAGAACGTAGCATCCGATTTTAATAATTCAAAAACGTTTTACTTGTATTGACAAGATGAAGAACTGATTAAATTTTTGGGAAGGCAGGTCCAGCGGTTATGGACTCTCAATACAACCACTAGTCTGTACCACTAGTTTGACATTAACTCAGTCCTATTAATAATTTTCTCTAATTTGAATATACTAATGTATATTTTATGTTCTCTCAGGTTGTTCCAGCACCAGTACAGGCCCAAGTAGTGAAACAGGTATCCATTCCTGTTCCTCCTCCGGTAGTTAGGACAGAGTTTGTAAAACAGGTTCAAGTACAACCTGCACAGGTCGTAAAGCAGGTCGAAGTTCAACCTGTTCAAGTAATTAAAGAAGTGCAACCTGTCCAGACCCATGTCGTAAAACAGGTCTCAGTACCTGCTCAAGGATCATTTGCTGCTCAAGGAGGTTTCACAGTCGGTGGTTCTAAGGGTTTTTTTGATGACATTTTCAACGTAAGTTAGATTGATAAGAATTTATAGGGAAATATTATATTCAACCTGTTACTGTCTGGTACTGTTTAATATTTATTTATTTCTTGATATTATAGATTCCTATCTCCACATTGGGCGCAGTAAATCAATTTCTGAATAATAGAGCCGCTGCTGGTGCTGGTGCCTCTGGAAGCGTACAATTCAGCAAGCAAGTTTATGGTTAAATATATATTTATTTTATCATTTTAATTAATTTTAGTTATATATAATTTAATTGACAATAGAACTAGCTCTCTATGTTCTTCTATGCTTTATGTAATGAATTCCGTCCGTTCAAATTTACTCAATAACTTTTTACTTACAATTTGTTTTGTATAATTTATTATATTATTTATAAGTCGGAATTAAGTATGTACTTCGATTTTAAATATTGACTTTCAAAAGTCTCTTATAAATTTATTTTTGAACTAAATTATTATACAGAGGCTTAAATAGTATAGCATAAGTACATTTTCCGAAACCATCCGTTAATATTTCAAAAGTTGTTAATGTTTTTGTTATGATATATGAATCATTTAGTAATCAAGAGATTTTGGAATATAGATCAAAATTGTAAGATTTATTGAATATAAAATTAAAGAACATAAAATAATACATATATTGTTATTGTTACATATTGTTATATTATGAATATAGCTCTATGTTAATATTCTGAATTGTCGGATACATAATCACATTGTTTGCGTAAAATATAAAACCTAATTTGATTAGTCATTCAGGAGTTGAATGATTCATTAATATGATTTCTAATCAAAGCTTTTCTCTGTTTGTTTTATTTATTATATACCTACAATAACATCAAGGTATTTGCATAGTATTTAACGCTCCGTTGATGGTATCAAACATATTATTATGTGTTTGTATTAAACATTAAACTTTCGTTTACTTTAGATATATTCGGATTAGACTTTATTCCTAAGTCGAACAATAATCAATATTCATGTTTTTTACAGTTTGGAAAATATTTCACAAAGAAATAAACAGAGCAATATGATTTTGATTTTGTAACTGCTATCAGTGTTTGATGAAGCTTTTTGATTAGTTTTGATTTAGATTTTAACATTTACATTTATTTAGCTAACTGTTATTAAGTTTCTATTTACAGAAGTCAGAGAAAACATATTTTTCTTTGTATTTAGAAACATAGCATGACCAAATGTAGTCGATTATTTAAGGTAAGTTAGCCCAAATTACTTTTAATTTTCTATAATACTATTTGTTTTTCTTCTTAATTTTTTGCTATTCAAAATCCTTATCTATTTCTGCTATATTATTTATTTTTGTTTGCTTATTCTATTGGCAGTTATAGCAAGTTAATTAATTATTTTTATCAATAATATTTTATTAATATATAGATGATGCAAATGCAAGTATGGCTAGAAAACTTTTAAGTAATTATACCAAAAAATATATTAAAGTTTTATCAACAGAGTGTAATCAATGTCAATTCAATTACAATCTTTCCATAAATGCGAAACAAATTAGGAAAAACATCTTATTTTTATTACATCAAATTGAGTTTAAAGAGTACAAATTAATATGGACTTTGCAATCACAGTTTGAGTATTTTTAAATCAATTTTGAAATAATACGCTTCAAAACATTTATCTACAAAATCTATTAATTTAATTGAGAATACTCAAGTCCTTTTTGAATTTCTCTAATTATATATATAACAAAGTGAAAGTGTTTTGCAGATTCTTCGATTTCGTATTGCCCGTTCGTCTGCTCGAAGAAAGTATTATTTGTACGTGCCAAACATTTAATTGATTTGTTCGTGGTAATAGAAATTCATTCGCACCTAATCGAACTTATTTTATCGATTTCTGAAATAGATTAAAGGAAATGAAATATTTAATTTATTTTTATTGAGATTGACAAAGTTGTGGCGTAGCTGTTTTGTAACAAACACTTTTTAAAAGGTCCACACTAGTCTACAGCTCTTCCCGTTTGAAATCGATGTGGATAACTTTAACTAAAGGGTTTTAGGGCTTGCTAAAATTAGTAAATAACTATATTAGATATGATGTTTTTGTTTATTAAATAAATGTAATAATAAGAGAGTATTGCGGTATAACCTTGTCGATAAATGTAAAAATGATGTATTTAATCTCTAGATATTTTAATATTATTTATTTATTCTATTTGTTCTTTAAATGACTGTATTTCCTCTATATATTTTTGTAATTTAATTTTTTTTTAATTTTTGACACATACGAGCTTTATATTTGCATAATATTAGTTAAAATTAAGTATTAAATAAAATTATTAACTACAAACATTTGAATCTCGCGCCCTTTTATCCACCTGATCGTATAATAAGAGTTAATGCTAATAGTAAGGTGACCATATTTTTTAAGTCAATTTTTATTTATGCTAATTTGGCACGCGGGGTGGTAGGGTTTTTGGCTTTAATAACAAATGCTATTTAGTGATACACTAAAAAATAAATGTGGATCTTTTTTTTAATCGCAATTGCAAACTTTTAGTAAGAACTTTATTATTAAATTATATGTAATACTCTTTTATCCATATTTTTCTTACTTTTGAGCTGTATAAAATTCTATTCAATTTTCTAGGATAAAAGATCTAAATCCGAGACAAATATTGCTTTTAGAAAAACCCGGGACACAAGGTAGAAATCCAGGGCTGTCCCTGCCAACCCGGACGTATCACCTTATAAATAGTGATATTGGTAACCACCGATTTCTTCAGGCACTTTTGTATCTCAATATTAATATAAAAAAATTTCTTATCCAATCATGGGGTATTAACCTTTCTTCATATATCCGGATTGCCAAACGAAACTATATTTACAAAATTTTAATATTTTATGTTATATTTATGCTCGCTGCAATAATAAGTTATACTATTAATTAAATGAACCAAATAAGTAAACAAAACAACATAAAGCGCAGATGCCATATTGCACCATAAAAATATGCTTTTATGAGTAAATAAAAAACTCGACTGAATGAATTAGACTCACGCTTTACACTATATTTATCAAACCACTTGTTCTCTGACCTAAATATTCAGTTACGAAATATTTCTGCACGTCTAATTACTTGTAATTTACAATAATTCGATTTCAAGTATAAGCTCTTCTCTTGGATACGTGACGTATCGAGACTAGCATGCACGTTCCGTTATTCCCAATTGTGTAATATCTTAAAAAATTCTGAATGAAATAACTTTTTCCAGATGACAAAACAAGCGTAACATCAAAATTAATTCATAATATATGTTCTATAATATATAACCTTTTTGGATACAGACATGGAATACATACAAAATACAGAATAAATGAGTATGTATTGAGGTGCTGTTGGTGTAATAAGATAATCATAGAAAACGCGCTGGCACTCTTGAGTATAAAAAAAAAATAACATAGGTAAATTTTACTTAGTTTTCTTTTGCTATTCTTTGTAGTTTTGTTTCCACTGAGGAAGAGACAAGCGTGGAACTCGAAACGTATGGATCTATTAAATTTATTTTGAAAAATATATCTAAATTTCCTTTTTTATACCTAGATAAATGCTTGTTAACAAGTTTTTTGTTTTATCAACTCGTATATACAATATATATTAATTATTTTATAGGTTTGTTGATTTGGTCACTCGCACAAAGCAAAAAAAAGCTTTTCGGGTACACAAGAGCTATTAATGATACCCTATACACTTTTTAGTACATTACGAATATATATATATATATATATATATATATATATAGAATTTGTCAGTATGACGAAATTAATTTATATAACCAATTTCTAAGTTTCTTTTTTTTACAGAAAAGAAAATTTTTTTATTCATATATATTATATTCCTTTCGTCAATAATTTTGAAGTATTTGGAATTAAACAAAAATTGAATACTTTCTTAAAATTAAAATAAACAACCCCTAAATATCATAATTGATAATACTTTGACCATAGGAGTGTGTCCTTGCGTGAATATGGAAAAACTTCCAGAAAGCTGTTCAAAAATACTAAAACTATATATATATATATATATATATATATATATATATATATATATATATATCTAATCGGGTATTGAAATAGTACGTGCTCTGTTGCTAATGAAGGCACGAGGTATTGACTTAAATAGAAGCTTTTCATTGTAATCAACGCGATATATATATATATATATATATATATATATATATATATATGTATGATTCTGAATTTGAGGCATAACATCAATAAAAAACATGAATTTCTTTCAAAAATTTATTTTAAATCCATACGTTTCGGCTATAATCCTAGCCTTCATTCAGTGGAAAAATTAGTTGATCTTAGTGTTAAATTGGAAAATTTTAATAATCCATGGTATCAGGATATGGTAATGCACTACACTATGAACTTAAACTTTGGATAAATAAAGCTCTGATTCATAAAATTGGAGGTTTATTATTTATTCAAAGTTTAAGTCTGATTAACTAATAATATATATATATATATATATATATATATATATATATATATATATCATTTTATTTTTTGTAACTTTCATTTCATTCTTTATTTATAAAAATTTTCTAGAGAGAAGTCTTATGAACTAAAATTAGTATTGAAACAAGTACACATAAATTGATAATATACTTCTAGCTTCTTGTACCTTTGGGTATTTGTTAAAAAATTGCATTAAACACAAATTTCTGAATTTATTTTACTAATCTTATTCTTTGTGTTTTTATTATGTCTGTGAAAAATGTTATTTTTGTAAACATTTTATTTTGTTTTTTAAAAATCCTTAATAAATTTAAGGTTTCTCAAGTATAATATATATTTTATATATCTCATACAAATTTATATAATTCGTTCGATTAATCAATTATTCCTATATTAATTTTTACATTCATACATTCTTATTTTTTATAATATTCTATTATTTTATAAGCCGTGAATATATTGATATTATAATAAGACAATCATGTAATAATTGTGTTTGAAGAACTTCATGTAATTAAAATTAACATACATTCATTGACTGATAGTAATTTTTTTACTTTTTCGTTGGCTATATAATCTCATTCTTTGAACAGCTGTAATATCTGCTTTGCCTAAAAAATATTTTCCATTTCAATTACTTCAAGGATTTATAGAAACTACTTAATTTATAGAAATTATTACAATAAACTTATGTTTCATACACGGCGCAAATGCTGCATTTGTTTTATTATTTTCATTATTATTTACGGCGGATAGGGTAAAATATTATTTTGATTCAGACATTTTTCATTGAATCAAGATTTGTACTATGATGTAACTCTAAAATATTTATTTATCTATGCCGATTTTCTCGTTGATGTCGGTACGCATGCAACGTTGACGCCACATACAACGACAGATCTCTATTCACATATGCGACGACTAATCACAATCGACCCGTATAGAAATGATATCATCGAGAGCGAATAAATGAATGAATCATTGGCACTCGAGTCTTATTTTATCTTATCTGCCGTAACGCACTTTCGTTGCATTTGTACGGATTTACACCCTAGTCGCGCCTAAAGAAGTTTTACTTCAAAAATTATTAAACAATGCTTTGGAAGAAAAATTAATAAAAAAAATTATCTTTCACTTTTTATTTAAATTTTGAGTAGAATAAATTTATTACCGACTTCAATACTTATTTCCACTTTCATTCCGCAACGTGCGGTTCCACACTTTCATCTTCTTCAATACATCGGTGTGGTTTCCATTGCAGCACCGTTACAGTCAGTGTCATTTTCATTGTACTTGCAATAATACAAGATTTTTCAACTATTTAAATTTGATATTTTAATATAAGCAATGAAATAAATTTCTTATATATATTTTTTTCATTTTCTCTTTTAGTTTGTGCGTTACATGTGCTAATATTTATTTAGAATTGCATAAGACGTAGTGAGAAGCAGTCAACGATAAAGGACGTGATTGATAAGAATAATTAAATGTAAGTTATTTAATTTTTATTGAAACTTTTAAAGAATTTTTTATAAGTGAGAGTTTATATTTTTTGTGATTTTTAAATATATATGTTGACTACTTGTTTTTTCTGGTGACTATAGTCCCAACTATACAACAATATATATATTGTTATATTTATAATGAATATTTGCAAAACTTAAACTTTCAAATTGCAGTAATTTTAAATAATTAAATATAATAGTATTTATCAAAATATCATTAAACTAATTCATCAACGATGTTCGACTACAAGAACTATTTTAATTGATCAGATTTTTTTTTTATTTTTTTTTTTTTTAATTGGCTTCCTAGATAATTTTCAATTATATGTTTATTTATAACATAATTTTCAGGACACATTTGTGTCCAAAACCAAATCAAACAATCTAATAAGTGACTTCATAAAGTAAAATTTTTCTAATATTTTTTACTATTTTTCTTATATCAGTTAAACTGCGTTCTATAATAATGTGTTCCGTTCATTCTATTAAAAATTATCAAAAACGGAACATCATTTTCAAACTTTTTACATGTACAGAAAAGTTGCCATCAAAATCAAATGTTTATAACAATTGATTATTTGATCAGTTCCGGTAACATTGCACAGATTGGTAGAAATCCTAGACAATAATAGAACAAAATGATGTATTCATATGGTAGAGATACTGAAGGTTTTTTTTTATTACCATACAGCTTTTAGTTAATTTACAAAAATCATGTCAATAATTTATACCCATAAGCAAACAAATTATATTTCATAATTCAAACAAATTCAACAACCATATTTTCATAATTTGCGGTTATGGAAAATGTCTAAATCTAACAAAGTTTCGCAAAGTCTGAGTAATATCAAGTATTAGTTTTTGTTTGAATTTTTAATTGAAAGTAGTCCAAGGAAATCTAGTCATTTCTAATACAAATATGATCGTTTGAAAATAGCAAGGTATGATCTCGTTCAATTTACAAGAAGATTTAAATCGAAGAAAGATAATTATTTCAATAATTGTAATTTTGATAATTTATAAAATTTGTTTTTATTCAATTTTCTTTGATTCTTTGGTATAATATAAATAACTGGAAGTGTTTCTAACAGTCTACTGTGGACAAGCCATCCTTATTTACTTTAATTTGCTCTTAAATGAATTAAAAATTTGAAATTTTCATAATTTATTATCTTTTTTTATTGTAGCCTAAGTTAATTTTTAAATGATTAATATTTCATTTTTCACTATCGTTTATAGATGATTGGCGTTATTTTCATATTCTTAACCGCCACTTCGTGCATTTTGGGAGCTCCTACGGAAACTACAACTGTTTCCGCAAGTTTTTCCGCTTCGGTGTCCGGGCCACTCAAAGTAGATCTGGTCGGCGGGCAAAGTGTGCAGTCTGAAAATATCATTGCGCCATCAGCCTCGATTTCTATAACAAAAGTAATGTTTAAAATTATTTATGTTCTTTACTATTCGTGGTTAGAGCTTTGATGTTGCAACTCAGTAGTGATATTGATTTTATGTTGATTTAAAATATGTTGACAAGTGAAAATAGCCCTTTCCGGTGGTGCATCAAATTAAAAACATATCATCAACGTAAAAATTCTAATTATGAAAATATATCAAGGAAAAATATATCAAATACATCATTAGTCCAACCATTGGGTTACATTCTATAAAGCCACATTGGTAAGAAGTATTATCAAAACAGTTTATTGGTCTCATAAGTTCTATTTGCAATTTTAATTTTATATAAAATCTTTTTGATTAAATATAGATTTATAATATAGATCATAAAAATGTTACAATTTTTTCAATATAGAAAACTTGTCATAAAAATAGGAGAAATAGGTAGAATTATAAATATACTGCACTATAAATTTTCAAAAGAAGATTATAAAAATGCGGGAATCACTTGCAACTTCAGCGCAAAAATACAATACTATACAAAAATGTATTTTTAACAATTACCTTTATTGCATAATATTTTCAAGAATTTTAAATATTTTGATTTTGAAGAAAACTGTACAAATTACTATATAAGGGGGTCCATTAATCACGTGATCGAGTTTTTAAGCATTTTTGGTCTCCTTTTCCCCCTTGGTGATACATGGTGATATTCAAAATTACCCCCCATCCCCCATCACGTGCATTTTTAGTCACCTGATAAATAGGTAAAATTTTTGTATTTTTTTTGAAAATGTTTGATTAAAAAAAAAAAAACAGTTAAAAAATAAATATGCGTGATATCTTACTGTACTCTTCCCTCCCCCATATAATATTTCGTGATTTTTTTCAAACCCCCCGTCTCCCAAAAAACATCACGTGATTAATGGACGCCCCCTAATATTGTTATATTTTTTTAGCTAAGCTAGTAAAAGATATAGAACACAAATAACACATGATCTTATGATAAGTGCGCAAATATTTTTTTTATTATAATATTATAATCAATTAATAATATTATTCTTGGTTTTATATTTCAATTTTAGTCGTTATTTGATACCGCACCTAGAAAAATTGAGTATGCAGTATTAGAAACAGAAGGGCCTTTTAGTACTAAATTGACTTTTATGGAGCAACTGCAAGCTCTACTAACTGGAAACTGGCAGGTTAATATTTTAAAATCAGTAATTTATATTAATAATTAGCATTTGTTAAACAATAATAAATCAATTTTAGCCACAGCCTATCGTAGACACAATATCAGAAGATGAAAAATATGGCAACTCAGGTGATAAATTCAGTACTGTTGGCAGAGCTGTAGTGAGTGGCTTTGAAGGGCTTTCAAACTTAATTAATAAAGTTGTAGATGTAAGTATATAATCCTTAGAAGAGTTTGTATTTTTTTATAATTATTATATACCTATATATTATTAATATTTAAAATTTAAAATCTAATCTCGCAATAAATCATTACAATTTGTTGGAAAATTCAGATCATAACAATATAAGACATATAATTTCAAAAATAATCATTAAATGTTATTTTTGTTGATAAACATCTCACTTGTATTCAAGAACAATAGCCTTCAAAGAAAATTGTTTTATTTACTTTTTTTTCAATTTAAAATTTCTAATAGTTAATTTTTGTATGTTGCAATGTTTATTTTATTATATAATTTATTTAAAAAATATTAATAGTGAATACTGTTTGTTTAGATGCATTGTTAATTAATTAATATTAAATTTGCAGTATCCATACGAAGCATTCAAGAAATTTTCTAGACAAGCAACAGCAAAGTTAAATAATCTTGGCAGTAAGATAGTTGGACTATAACCCATTCTTGTTAATGTATCTAAATCTAAGTAATGTAAATATAATTTGTATATGTTTTATTATAAATTAAAATCTATATTTTTATAATTTATTCTTGAAGTTTTCATCACATGACATGTATATATATAATATTAGCGACAAATTTGTCTTTGATAGACGATTACATAGACTAACTTTGATAGACAAAATTAATTCTGAATTTTTCGATATTAAATATGTAACATTTAAGTAATTTAAACCCAGAAAACTTACATACACACACGAATACATAAAAAGTACATCAAACAAAAATTTAAATTTAAATATACAAGATGTCACTTTCTTCTTCACATTTCAAATGTTTTTGAGCATTTTGGCATACCTCAGAAAAAATGGATGTGGATATGTGGATACAATTTTTTGTCGATGTTTTCGTGAGCACCGCTCAACCGATTTGAATGATTCAAAAAGCATTTGATTCCTATTTATGCGGATTAGTGCTGATTAGTTTTTGGGAAATATCAGTTCAACCATTTCTAAGATACGAAGCAAAGAGTGCAGAAAATGGAAATTAAGTGTTTGAGAAAACAGTGTATCCGATTTGAATGATTCAAAAAACATTAAGCTTGTGAAGATGCAATTAGATTTTGACGAAAACAAAAAAAAAATGTTTTCAGTTCAAAATTTCATTTTTTCTAATTTCCATAAAAATATTTTTTGTTTGAATATCGAAAATGATTCGGATTATAATTTTTATTCTAGCTAAAATATTAAAGCTCACATATTTACTTTCAATGAATAATTTTAACTTTTCATTTAATTTATAAACTCTTACATTTTGTCTATAAAATACGAATAATAAAAGCTAGAGTATTTATGGTAATCTATTTGAAAGCACGATGCCACACACCACTATTTTTAATTTTCAGTTTAGTATCAATCAAATTGTTTTTTATATTAAAAATACTCGTTTCATCATTCGATTGTATCGAATCGAAAAATTCTATATTGTGACGCCATGTTTCTTTTATTTATTAGTCAGAATAATTGTCCTTACAATTTTAACTGTCTTAACATTTGTTTAAATATATTAATTAATTATACTGTATTTACAATTTTTAATATAAATTTAATAATGAAGGCATCTTAAATTCAGCGCGCATTCCAATTTTATTAGTAGTGTTGGTGATTCTTGGCAATCCTGCCAACATAACAACCCGCGTTTGCTTTTGCGTTTCGCATCAATGTACAGAACAGATTTCGTTTTCTTTGTTGGTTAGAATCTTGCGCGTTTTTATATATCCATTCCAGCTCTAGTTGTTGCCCGTGAAGGATGCCTTCTGCCGCTAATCCAAAGCTAGAAAAACAGGCCTCCACGGAGGTTGTTGATAACACACCCATCAGACAAGCTATAGTAGTTATAGAACACAAAATAAGGAATTTGGAAAAACGAAAGGTGAGTGCTTCATTCTCCTTGACAGTAGAAAAAATAGTCATAGAAAAGTTTAGATCTGTGCAGTGCTGGGTTGAGGCTGAAGCTTTTGTATGTTTTTTTTTCATCGGGTCTTGCGCAATTTTATAGTTTAATATTATATTGTGAACATAAATATGCGATTACACCGGCTCTAAATGACATTTCGGCTTTTGTCAATGTGACGCCATGTTTATATGTACATGTGCGTTGATATGCGGGCGTTTTCGATACTGGATAAAAATGTTGTAATCCGAGAACATACAAATGCCATGGGATTTACTCAAACAAATATACGCTCTGCTTAATTTTTCAGCTTTGGGTTATTGCCTTTGTTTCTTGTATAAACTAGGGTCTACTGTACACACCAAGTGTATAATTTCCAGCAAATTAAATGCACTATTTTTTGCATTTTGTATATGTAACTAGTATATCAATTTATTCATTTCATTTCATTCTTCTCAGTAGGATCATCTTAATTGTTTTGTGAGCTTAATGATGACGGAAATATATTTTATTCTGATACTATTTGCGTTTAATATATATACTTGGAGAATTTCTAAACACTTAAATATCTGTAACCCACCATGTCTTATTTGATTTGTGCTTATTAAAATGTATTTATGCAGGGTAAATTAGAAGGTTATCGAGATCTACAGAAATCTGGTAAAGAACTCAATGCAGATCAGAAAGTTGCAGTGGCCAAGTATGATGAAGTCATTAATACTATTGAATTTGCTCGAGAATTAATCAAGAGCTTCAATGTAATTTCGACTTCATCTGAAAAAGAAGCAAAAAAATTAGCCAGGAAGGTCTGTATAATATATATATTCAAATATTTATATGAATACAGTTTATGTAAAACCTTGAATTGTTGATGCATGTATGAAATGCAGTAAAAACATATTTAATAATTAATATGCATAATTGTTTCAATGTGTATACTATGGTTTGTGTTTATATATTATGTAATAAATGTTATAAAAATGTTTTGTAAATTTTTGATAGGAAACTTTGCAACGGGTACAACAAAATTTGCAAAATATCCGAGAGGTTCTTCTTATCCAGGATATTTTGTCGGAGCTTGGGGCAGACGAAGTACGGAGTCAATTTTTGGCTGGTGAAAATGGCGCGATTCAATTATCGGAGGAAGATTTTACCTTATTAGACAAGCTGTAAGTCACTGAGGATTTCATTGCAATTGATGTAATTCAGGATTAAAATTAAAATAAATATTTAATAGTTTCTATATTTAATTAAGATTATTATCTAATGCTACTTTATGCATTTAAAATAAATTAACTCTTTCATAATTAGATGAAGTATATAGAAAATAACTTTGACCTTGTGTGTTTATATAGATGAAAATAACTTTGAGTAGTATATTATTCATTGTCACTTAATTACCATACAGTATCAATTCAATTGATATCAATTAATCATTTGATTTTAGTTATGAAGAAATTACACCTAAACGTGAAGATTCTGAAGAGTCTTTCAATGTTTTATTACAACGAAGCTCAGAACATATGTTGGCCATTATTGAAGGAAAACCCAAAGAAGCTTTTGGCAGAACATATACAAGTATTCGAGATTTGTTGAAAAGTATAGCAAGTTGTGAATATTTTGCTCAGAGCAAAACTGAAGTTGTTAATGACACTGCAGTAAGTTCTATAGCTCAACTTTAAAATTAGTATCTACTTGACAAATTATATTTAGAATATAAACATAATCTAGCCAGTTAATTACTGTTTCTAACTAGTTTCTTTCATAATTGTTTGTATATATTTTTGTGTTCATTTAGTTTTTTATTGTTTAGGTTCCTGAGGAAGCCGACAACACGGATATTGATAATGTTGTTGAAACCGACACTTCTGAATCTCCTCAACTTATTGCTGACTCTGATCTTGGAAATCAACTCGTCTCAGTTGAAGCTGCCGAAGAGTCGCATGTTCATCAAAATCTTATTCCACAGCAAACTGCTTCCCTTCCACATCAAGTGAATATCTCGTCACGGCCTGCTGTAAATGCTGAAGCACCTGCTCCCAATGCTGTTCCTACACCAGCATTCCCTCCACCTCAACATCAACAAATGGCACCTGCTTTGCAAACACTACCAACACAGGTTATTATCTGTAATTTATATCTTTAATGCAAATGTGATTGATTTTATTTGAATGCTTGAAACTTCACAAGTTTATAACTTGTGAAGGAAATACTAATCATACAATTTTTGAAAAATGCAACTACTTCCATTCTTGGCATTTTCATATCAATTTGTTATGCATTAGGTGATTCCTCAAGTACCTCCAGGAATTGTTCCAGTAGTTGCTGCACAGCCTCTATCTGTTCCTAATGCAGCGCTGCCTCACCTACCAACGGTACAATCTGTTGAACATGCTTACTTTGCACAACAACAATACATGCAACAGCAGCAGCAGCAGCAGCAACAGAGGCCAATCACAGATATGATTCAATCGAATGCTGGGTTTTATTTCCTTCAAGAATCTGAATTGGATTCTCCTGAAGTAACAGCACCTGTTTCTGGACAACCTCCACTGATAACACCAGGTAAAAATATTCATTTTAATAACTAAAAACATTTAACTTTATTATATTTACAACACCTTAGATTCAATGGTTTATTATAAATAAAACTATAATTACATTTGAAAAATGTAATAATAAAAGTTTCATATTTAGGTGCACCCAGAAACACACCACCACCTTCTGGACACTCAGCGGTATCAGCGCCTCAGCCTGGTCCTATACCAACCCAAACATTCACAAGTCAGACATTCCCAGGAGTTCCACCAATGCCAAATGTTGCCACTCCGATGTTTCCAACTCACCCAGTACCAACTCCTACTCAAGTGCCTGTGAGTAATTATTTTGTTAAATTACATATGTATAGAGAAATATAAAGAAATGGGTATCAATTTAGTAATTGACTAAAAGGGAAATTGAAGCTCAATTTTGGTCAGCTCTAAATCTGTTTCTTACGGTTGTTAGATAATCAAATTTTGATATTTGGAACTTTTTAGCTGTTCTAAATGAGCATTATTAATTATCATGTATTCTAATCTATTTCATGTAATTAAACTGATATTTTAAGTGCACATAAATGAAAGAAATCAATTTACTTTTTGAGCTGTATTCACATAATAATAATTAGTATTGTAATATTAATAATCTACATTTTGATGTAATTTGAGTATTAATATTCAAATATGTTTGTAAGATCACTCTTAGTACATTCTTTCTGGCAGTCTCTACTAATATTGAACCATTTTTTCTTTTTCATATAAAATGTTAACAATCTCTTCTCACATTTTTCTACAAATTGTACAATAAAAATGTTAAAAAAAAAACTTGAGATTCTTTAATATTATTAATCTCAAAGCAAATCTTCATATTTTGACTTTTTACAGGTGCCAGAAATGAACCAGCAGCACATTCCAGGATTCACAAATCCCAATATGCCAATACCGATGCCTCAACAATCACAGTCAATCAGTCAACAACCTGTGTCTGTTTCTCAGCCTTTACCATCAAGTGTCGTCCAGACACAGCAATTCACAAGTCAACCTGTGAGTGTACCATTCCCTGTTTCACAAACACAAACTGCAACGCAAGTTATCTCAAATTCTTCTAAGGTTATAATGCAGTCTAAACCTGAAGAAGAAAAAATACCTTCTGGGGATGTTCCTGGTAAGCACAATTACAATTTATACTTTCATGATTATATTCTGATATAAATAATATGCATACATATATTATATAATGTCTGATGGTGATATAATTAAATATCTAAATTTGCAGTAAAGTATTCAATATTAAGTAATGTAGCTTTTTAATACTTTTATTCACAATTAATAATAAGTTGCCTAAAAAGCTAAACAGTTCATATTAAATTAAATATTTTGTAGCAGTGTCACCAGCTTAATTTTTGGATATCTGATAACAAATTCTTATATTCTTGTAAAGAAACTAAAATCCATAAAAAAAATAGTATTTCATTATTTCAAATGAATTCAATTAATGAAATTCCTTCATAAAATTTCTTAACCATGGCTTTTATTGAAATTTTATAATGAAATAAATTAATGCATGTTAATTGGAGCATTTAACAGAATACTTATGAATTCTGTGTGTATTTCATAAATTTTCAGAAAAGACTGATTGGTGTGAGTCAGAACCTGAACCTGTTGCAAACATCACAACAAATGCATGGCACCAAAGGCAACAAAATCAAAAGCAGCATTCCTCAGGCCATGATTCCACGCCAGATGGTAGTAATGTGGACTGGTCAAATGATGCTGCTGCACAGGAAACCTGGTCAGGTCAAGGAGATGGATACAACAGAGGTGGATTCAGAGGACGTGGAGCAAGAATAGGAAACCGAGGTGGCAATACTTTCAGGGGTCGTGGAGGAAATGCATCTGGCAACAATTACAGAGAGCAAAATGGCAGTTCGGGAAGGCCTAATTCTGGCAACACATATTATAGAAATAATGATCAACAAAGTAATTACTATCAAAATCAAAATGGTGGCAGTAGCAATTACAACAGAGATAACCAAGGCTATCAAGGAGGTTATGTATATCGTGGTCGTGGCAGGGGTGCCCCGAGAGGAAGTGCAAATGCCTCAAGACCCGGACAAAGAACGACTGGTCAACCAGGTATGATAAACAGTCGTGGAAGCAGGGGTGGCAATAATAACCCACAGCATATTCGTAGAGAAAACACAGCAACTGCTAAACAATAAATTCACATACAATTACTGTTACAAAGGCCTTAGATTAATATAGAAATACAAGAAAAGGATGTTGACACCCATTTTATTACTGACGTGTATGCCACTATGATTTAAAAGCGGTGCTGTATACTTGTGATTTCTGCTATTTTTACAAAGATGTAAAGATTTAGTATTTAGTTAGGTGTTAATTGACACCAAGTTTTCGAATAAGGTTTTAGTTACCCATTAATTTATTAAATAAGATTTCCTATATTAATTACTACTCTAGTTCAAGTTTCATTTTGGAAGTTATTGTCTTCTAAGGTAAATTTGAAACAAACTTCCCATTAATAAAACAATTACACTTTGGGAGTACACTGTTTGTTTTATACAAATAACATGTAAAATGTAATTTTTTGAAAATACATTTTGTAGGTTAAGTTTATATAAGTATTCTTTATTTCTTCTAATTATAATTATTGTATTGTATTGTATTAGGCCATCACAAATGCAACCACACTTGAAATAATTGGACTCTGAAGTTAACATTCTTTCTACTTTTTATTTAATCTTTGTGTTAAAATATTATATTGCTGAAAAAGCATCAATAAAAACGAATTGGTATGTTGAGATTGAAACCAAAACAGTTAGAAGGCAGATTTCACTGGCAACAATTGAGAATTGAAATCAAACAAGACTTAAATGATATGGATAAATAGATCTTATTGGAATTTGAGAAAGTTTATTTATCTTTAAGAACTTGCTAAATTTATTCAAATAAATTATATATCTGATTTACGATCTAAGTTCCAACTTGTGTATTGATGTATTACATCTATTTTTATAAGAATGCGAATAATTATTTTAATTCATTATCTTCATAAATGCATTAAATTACAATGTCTTAAGTATTTGAGAACTTTTCAAACAAGTAAGAGTAATAAGAACTGTTATATATTTCAATAAAATCTGGAATTATATGTTGATTTAATTTACTTTTTGTTTAATTTTTCTTTTCCATACAGGCATTATTATTTTAAATGTGAATATATTTAAATTTAAAAAAGTAACACAATGCATTGGACTCATGGAAATATAAAACTGATTAGAAAATTTGAAAGAATTTTGTTAATAAACATATATGAACAAATAATTGAATCAGTACCAAATTTGTTAAAATCATCATTATTTTTTCCAAACCGAAGTTGTAATGAATAATTAGTTTTACGAATAATATTTTCTTTTTTTCTTTGAAATTCTATTTTCTACTTGTTTTGTTAGCAAGTGTTACACTTTTGATATTTGTGCATGTGACTGCAAAAAAGCTTAGCTTTTGATAAATAGTGAAAATACCAAAAGCGCATGGTAATAATGTTTTCTTAAAAATAATATGGTAATAATGCAAAATATGTGTATATTATATAAATATAACGGCATAGACTTTACGAAATCGATTTTTAAATTTTTTAAGTCGCCAACAGCGCCCATTCCAGTGAGCGAAAGCAGAATTATTATATTGTCTAGGAGCAGAACATTCATTAGCTGTCAAGTACCCAAGAGAAAAACATGTGAAGATATTATGAAAATTATTGCATACAAGTTGCAAAAATCATAATATATTAATGTAATATTGAACAATATACTAAAATCAAATATGGCATTACGTTATTTAAAATGTTTCGATAGGATTACATCATTAAAAAGTATGTGGAGAACCATAACCTAACATATAATTTTCAATCTTATATATTTTCATGTTTAAAATATATTTTTGCAGCTGCTTATGGTAATTTCATTAACATTCGCAATATTTCCCACTCGACTGCTATAAATAAATTCAATTCTACCCCTATAAAGGCCAAGTATGACCCATGTATCACCCAACATTTATCCGCTAAAAATGATCTAACAATAAATGTCGGAAATTTTATAATACCTTTACCTGCTATTGATATACCGACAATAAAAGAGGTAATAGATACAACAGTGCACAAATCACCACTTATTGATATTTGTAAGAACAGTAATGGTAAGTCTAAATGGTATACTCAATCATTACATATATTTAAAGTTTAAATTAAATATAGATATTTTTCACAGATTCTTTCGAATTACCAAATAATACTGTATCAGATAGCAAAGGTATTCAAGCAGCCAGATTGATTGTTATTCGTAGAAGAAAAATGAAGAAACATAAACTAAGAAAGCTCAGAAAGAAGATGAAATTTGAATGGGCCAAGGTAAATAATCATTAACAGAAACCAGCTAGTAATTAATTTGACACAATTTATCAAATTTGAAATGCCGCTAGGTTCGTCAAAGACGTGAACTGCGCAAGGAAAAGGCTTTTCAAGCAATGCTTCTTACTCAAATAAGAGAAGCAGAAAAGTTTTCAGCTGAACAATATGTCTCTGAAAAAATTAGACAAGCTACAGAGACACCAATTCCAAGGTTCTGGAAGGGAAAGAGATTACCACAATTTATCATCAAACAAAAACTTGGAATAAAATAAATTGTATCAAAGTAATTTTTTATGATCAAATTGATTTTAAGGTTTGATTATTATTATTGTTTATTACTTGTATTGTTTTGTAATATATATTCAAGCTGGACTTATCAAGTTCAAAAGCAGATTAGTAAAAATATATTTTATTTTGAAAATTGTGAATCATAATTTATTATTTAACGATTTTTCAATCTCAGTAGTGACTATTTATGTAAAACCTAATTACATTTTTTTTTAATGTTAATTATATTTGTTTTTATTAACATTAATTACTTTAGGCAAATTTGTATTTATGATAATTTTACATATTGAGAAAGAATCATGAATCAAAGCTCATTTCATGTTAATAAATAATATACTTAAATTTAATTGTCTATGATACGTTTTGTATATATTCGTATATGCAATTGTCAAATATATTTTCATTATATATTGATTAGTTTTCGTCAAAGCTCTAGCAGCCAATTCATTCACTAAAAAGTCATATTCTGTAAAGAATTTGCTTGAACAATTACAAAGTATTAAATACAATTACAAAGTATTAAATTTAATCTTTTTTAAAAAAATTAATTTTTGGTACGGGAAGTTCCAACTAGTTTTTTTTTTTTTTTTTTTTTTTTTTTTATTATTTTAATAATTTTTACAACTGTCCTGAAACGGACAACAAGTAAAATATTTGACATGAAACTGAAGGCGTTGGCAAAATACAAATCATCTGACCATTGCCAGTGATTTGTCGAAGGTCTTATCTATTGTTGATTAGTGCAGAATAAATTTTCTTTTTAATCGGGCCCTGGTAGAGTTGATTTGAAGTTTTCTCGCGAGCAAGTTCGGGTGATCAGCTAGGCGATTTCTATATTTGTGTGAGTAAGCGATTATTTCATCCTTAACTGTGCTAGTGCCTGTGTCTTTGTGTATTAACCAATTTGGAACATACTTTGGTGCTTTCAAAATTTCTTTTAATAACTTGTTTTGAAATCTTTGAATTATTAAAGCGTTTGAGTTGGAAGTTGATCCCCATAGCTGTATGCCTTATGTCCAAATTGGTTTGATGAGTTCCAACTAGTTAATCATTGAATTTGTTACTTCACACATTACAATATTTGAGGATAGACATTTCCTTGACAGTTATTTTCAGCTTAAAAATCTATGTATTTTCAAATGTGTTTCAAAATTGATAATTAATTAAATAACTGTTTAATCAAATATTTTATTTAACATTAACAGTTTCGATTTTTCTCTTTTTTTTGTTGGGTTGCTGGCATTGCCTGATGAGACATTTACTCTTGCACGTGTAATAAATGTCAAATGGATGTCAAATCTTATGCTTCATAGATCCGAGAAACTGTTTTAAATTCTTTGATTTTAATATTATTTTACCGTGTTTTTAGTTAATAAATACTCAAAAAATGTTTAGTGGTTTAAAGAAGCATGTAAGCTCTAAGAATTATGAGGTAAGTTTTCATATGTAGATTGATTGAAATATAAATCGTCAGAATAGAAATATTTATCTCAACTAAGAATCTAAAATATTTTTAGCTCGTTTTCATAATTTTGTATTTGCACAAATAACATTCTTTTTGTCATCCGAAAGATGATATAAAAGATAGGTTCTAAAAATCATTTATTCATGCTATGTTGTAAAAGATGTAAACTATATTATTATTAATGTATGTATTAGACCTTGCAGAACTTGCGATTGAAAAGCACTAAATTAGAAGAAATTAGGACAAAGTTAGCTAGTGGACCATCATTTCAAGATTTTATTAGAGAAGATGAACAAATAGATGTTACGAAATGGAATGACTATCAGGGAAAGTTAAAACGAGCCAAAGGTGAAGATCAGAGACTTCGCTTGCCACCATGGCTGAAAACATCAATACCTACAGGTATAAAAATTATATACCATGAAAATTATGTATATATGTATGGATACGTCAGCAAGAACTATATATATATATATATATATATATATATATATATATTATTTATATATATATATATGTATATATATATTAGGGTGGTCCTCAATATGGACATTTTCGAATTTCCTTGCTTCCAAGGGCTCAAATGTTCCAAATTGATAAAAAGCAATTCTCTGAAAGTTTTAGCTCTTAATATTAACGTTTAGATAGAGCGCAATTCATTCAAAATTTTGTATGGAAATATATATATATATATATATATATATATATATATATATATGTTAGGGGTATTCACCCATTTGTAATAATTATAAATAATATTATAATCTACTATATAAAGGTCAAAATACTAACTATGCAGTAGCAGTATTGCTCATGCTATTACATTGTATTCTCCATATATTACATTGTATCCAATAGTTTTTAGAAATCTAATAAAAACTATTTGTTTCGGCTAGCATCTTGGCCTTCATTTAGGGGCAATCAATCTAAAATTTTGTATCCTAATATAACAGAAATAATATATAGACATTTATATTACTCCATGGTAATGAGTATGTGCACAGGCGCAAAATATATATTTTTTAACATCATGAATTGCAAAACATACAAATAAACATGAATAAGTTGTCGAAACTATGTATTGACTATTCAGAGTCTTTGATATAATTGCCTATATACCATTTCGTGACGTGATGTTAAATAAATATTTTACATACTCATACCAATACAAAATTTTTTATTGCTTGCCCTAAATGAAGGCTAAGATGCTAGCCGAAACATATGGTTTTTAATAGATTTCTAAAAACTATTGGATACAATATAATACATTTGTAAAAAGTAAATATTTGTTTTTTCTTTAGGTACAAATTTCAGTAAAGTCAAGACTCAATTACGTGATTTAAAATTGAATACTGTATGCGAAGAAGCAAGATGCCCAAATATTGGAGAATGTTGGGGAGGTGGAACTCATGGAACTTCAACTGCCACAATAATGGTAATATAATGTTTTCCTATATTTTATTTCTTTATAGAGGTAGCTTCTGATTACAGTTATTAGGAGATACATGCACAAGAGGTTGCAGATTTTGTTCTATTAAAACTTCAAGAGCTCCACCTTTGCCGGATCCGAATGAACCTGTTAACACAGCTACAGCTATAGCTAAATGGGGTGTTGATTACATAGTCCTCACATCCGTTGACCGAGATGGTAAATTGATAATAAATTCTTGATATTTTGATTCAATATAACAGTTTTTATCAAAACCCAGATCTGCCTGACGGAGGATCCAATCATTTTGCAGAAACTGTGAAAGAAATCAAAAGACAGTATGTATTGTTGACGGAATTGTAATATTTAGTCAATAAATAATTTTATTTTTTTTGTGCTAGAAATTCTAATATATTAGTAGAATGCCTTGTACCTGATTTTCGCGGAAATTTGGAATGTGTTAAAACCATTGCTAATTGTGGTTTAGATGTATATGCTCATAACATTGAAACAGTGGAATCTTTGACACCTTTTGTGAGAGATCGCCGAGCAAATTACAGGTGCAATATCAGATGCAATTTTTGTATTACTTGTAAAATATGATTGTTAATATTATTTACTTTTGTTTTGTAGACAAACATTGAAAGTTCTTGAAGCAGCGAAATCAATAAATCCTGATTTGATAACTAAGTCTTCTATTATGCTTGGTTTAGGAGAAACTGATGAAGAAGTAGAACAGACAATGAAAGGTATTCATAGTATTAATTAGTGGGATATGGCATTGTGCCTTAAGGCAAAATTCTGGAACTTACCACGCTGTTATTTATAAAATTTAAACGCTTTAAAGTTTTTTGAAAATTTTGATATACCAAATTTTTTTAAGTATATTGAAATTTTTTGAAACTTTAGTTTTTTTTCCAAAGCACTGCGTGGCTGTCTGAGATGCCAAATATAAAAGCGCCTAAGCGTTGCGTCGTAGCGGTTAAACATTATAAATCTTGGTACAGAACCCATATAATTGTAAATAAAATTTGTGTTTATTAAAATTTGTGATGTGCCTATGACTAATAATTATTTTTGACCGCTAAATGGCATCTTTTAAACGTTTTTATTGGATTTTTGAAACCTCTGGAAATTTCCGAAATTTGTATTCGTACATACATACAAACATACACTACCCTGCCCTGCAAAAGTTTGGACTCACTTGGGAAAATCGTTTTTTTTTTAGTCACTTTATTTATCGTTCTCCTCAGATGGTTTAATGTACATATTGATATAAAAAAACATTTTAAAAATGATTTTTGAGTGTTTCCTTTAAATTCTCAATTATTTATTCTACAGAAATATGTTAATTTTCGAAATATTGTAAAATGTACTATGTTACAATTTGTCACTTTGTATTACATTAACTATTTTTCGAACCAAATTAACTTTTACTCGATGCATCATCATTTGAAAATTTGTGGGGCTATCATCAAATCGAAAGGCCGGCGTATTGATGAAAAACGGCTGGATTGATTTTTTTCGTTTTTCCACAAAAATATCACATGTAAATGTTTTTAACTCGTAAATTGAATGTAATTCTCAACGAATCTGTTATATTAAACTGTATGAGAATAATGAATAAAGTGATGAATAAAGAAGACAACAACTTTCCTAAATGAGCCCAAACTTTTGCAGGATAGTGTACATACATACATACATACATTAATTTTTTTTAAGGAATGTCAAAATATTCAGAAATCTTTGAATCTGAAATTGAAAATTTTGATTTTTGATTTTTTGCACTTACCAAAGAAACTTACCCCACGAGAAGTTGAAAATCGAATACGTTCACTTTGATATTTCTTATTGCAAAATAAATATTTGATTTACATTGTACTACATTTAATTTACGATTTTTTAGATTTACGTAATGTTGGTGTAGATTGCGTAACATTAGGTCAGTATATGCAACCAACGAAAAGACATTTGAAAGTTGTTGAGTACGTTACTCCTGCTAAGTACAAACATTGGGAAGATAGAGGTGCTGAGCTAGGTTTTCTATATACAGCCAGTGGTCCTTTAGTTAGAAGTTCTTACAAAGCTGGCGAATTCTTTATATCCAGCATATTAAAATCACGTAGAGCAAATACCAAAGCAGCTGAATGTTAGGAAGTTAGTAAATTAAGTTTTAATGTTTTATAGATATAGTAGCTAATAATTTGTTGAATATTTTTGTTGTATTTTGTTTATATTGTAAATAAATTTTATGACAATGTTAAATAGCTTTCTCATGTTATGAATAGATAAATAAAATGAAATTACAGACTTAAATATTCAAATTATTATGAGTAACAACAAATTAACACACCTTATACAAATATTATCAAAAACATTACGTAATTACTGCTTATCATGGCTAAGAGATAATTTTCTTTATACGACAAAGACCGAAGTTAAAGCAGTTATTTATTTATTTAAAGACATTTAATATTATTTAATGAAACGGTACATTAACACTATTTTGAGATCAACTATGTCACTTGATCTCTTATAAAATTTAATGCACACTACAGTTTTGCATATTTTACATTAACTTCCGCAAAGTTTAATTGCGTTTCTTGCAATTGAAATCCGCCTTAAGTTTTTTTTTGCATCTTTCTTATTAGCTTTAAAATTGAACTTGAACAAATCTCTAGTGTACAGATAATATATTCTTGTTCAAGGAATATTTTACTCAGTCCTCGTTCGTATGTGACAACTGTCTAAGACGCCGTGATTCCCATGAAGATTTCAGGAATGTTCCGGGTTGGCATACTTAAGCCCCATAAATTAATTATAAACAGAACACACAATAATACTTATGCAAATAAGGTGCTACACATTCTATAGTATTACATTTATTTTGTATTACATTTTTAATAATTGTTATTTCGTATTTTCATAAAGATTTCTCTTTATTTATATATATATATATATATATATATATATATATATGTATATATATTAATAATTATCTAGCTTAAGAGGGAGCTAAATTTATCTTTTCCGGGCGTGTGGTCAATCATAACATAGTTTTCCAAAGCAAATAATGCAATATTGTTTTTATCAGAAAATCGAACTTCTAATTTCCATTCATCTCCAGGTATGTACGGAGGCAGCAATTCTTCATCGACTTTTATACCATGTGCTATGTAATTGCCCTTAAATATTAAATTTTTACTACTTAATTAATTTTTATTTTGAAATCTTTTACATAACATTATCAAACTGGGGACTATTTACGCAACAGTACGCGAATTTTCTAAATGTAACTAATTATAATTAGTTATATATATATTTTTGGATAAACATTGTAATTTTAAACTTTAGACCTGATCGACCGAATTCCGTTCGAATTAATAATTTTAATAAAATATTAAATATTCCTAAAATAAAATGTTACAATATTTGGAATATTTGTACAAAATAACCATTATACGATAAAATAATATTTTGCATCATGATAATATAATATTTTTCATTTATTTTAATATTATAAGTTATATATTTTACTCACTTTATATTATTTGAAAACACATTTGTTCCTACTTACCGATTTTATAGGACAGTGTCTAGGAAAATTTCCTTTTTTTGTAAAAGTAGGAAAAACGGCATTAACAATCGGGCTAGTTTTTGGATTATCAAAATATTTGCACAAATCTGAAGTAACATTAACTGTTAAATTATCAAAACCATTTTTTGATTTTTGGTACGCCAGAAGTCCAATCTGAAATTAAGAATATTCCAATTAACAAATTAATTAAAAAAGTGTTATTGTAATTACTTACATAAACGGGGCTAGTAATATCTTTTTTTATTTGCATAAATACATGGCCAATATTTTTGTGAACACCTACTGTTAAATTGCTTACGACATCTTTATTGTAATCGATTACTTTTACATCTTGCAGTACAATTTTATAACCGCGCTGAAAAAATATAAATTAATCATATTTTACTTTAATTAATTTAAATAAAGATGGTTTAATTCAGCTTACCCACGAAATCGCTGAATTAATTGCTACAGCTAAAAATAAAAACGTTTTCATCATACTTTGAAATATTTTTTTTTGGAAAGATTTAAATATATTTTCAATTTTTTCGTATCAAACTATACGTTTATAGAACCCGGCTGACCATTTTTATACATACTATCAAATCATCAAAATCTTAAATAATTTTGTTGCATATCATTAATTTCGGCACAGGAAATGTATTAAAAATCGTTTAAATTAATACAATGGAAATGAAAACGTACCAATTTATGAAATAGTGATACACGTGCCGAACATTTTGATCTTTTTTCAAATCGCATCTATAATTATAATGAATTATTTTTTATGAATGAATAAATAAATAAATAAATAAATATTGTATATGCAGCCTACATAATTTTGAACATTGGAAATCAAAACGTTATTATAGACATTTTCAGATAATGCAGATTAATTTAATATTATTAAATAAAACAATATTTAAAAACATATAATCATTTAGTATTTATTATATCTATTCCTAACACAGAGATTCGTACAAAGGTCAACGTAATGATAATTTTAAGAAAAAATATTTCAATAATTTTTATTTATTTCAAGATTCATTTCAATAATTTTAGGTTTACATTATTGTTCAAGGAATAAATAATAAAACAAAAATATTTTTGAAAAAAAGATATAGTTTTTTCTAAATAGAAATTAAGGAACTAGTCTATTTTTGAGCAAATTTATCACTTTTCGATTTTTGAAATATGTTTTGAAGTTTAAATAATTATATAATGATTATTTAAAATGTATTTTTTGAACAAATGGAACAAATTGATTTAGGTAGATCTAAATTTTCTGCATGGAAGTAAAAACAATCAGTGAAAGTGAAATATTAAAAAAAAATTGTTTTCCAAAAATTGTTTGCATTTTATTAGTGTTGCTTAATTTATAAACACTCCAACCATTAGATTTTCATATATGATTAAAACAAAAATAATTTTATTCGGATATATATAAAAATATCAACCACGATTTAAAACTTTAAAGCCATTTACTGCTCTAGTATGGTCCAATTTTATGTGCCAGCTGGTGTTGAGAATCTTTATGTCATCATCATGTAAAATTAAATCCACACGCCAATCTTCACCAGGCATATATGGAGGTAGGCGGTCAGAGTCGAATTGTGGCAAAAGACCATGATAAAGTCCCTATAATTATAATTTTAAGTTATATTTATTATTTGACTAAATCATAGGAAAACATATAGATTGTTTTTGTGGTATAGGGGAAGCGTCATTCATGAAATCTTCATGATTAAAAAGTTACAGTGAAGAAAGATTGTATTAATTTGTTTATCTCGATTAACGAATTTCTGGTACTGGTAACTAATTTTCGTCAATTATTCGAAGTTAAACCGACAAATTTCCATAATACCGGAATGGGAGACAGTACGTATCTTTAGTAAAAATTAGTTTATTAGTTTTATGTGTTCTGATTTGGTATAAATTGAAGTTATTTCTCTAATAAAGCCAACGTATTTTTTGTTTTTTATAAGCAAGTTTATTATTATTATCTTACGTTTTATATTTACTTAATTATTTCTATTATTTATTGTATTTAATAATATATTGTTGTTACTTGTTAGTTGTAACCAACAATATATATTAACTATAAAAGCTTGTTTTCATAATGAATAGTTTTCACATATCTTATTCATTTATATTTTTATTTTTTTAGTCGTAGCAAGTCCTGCAATTAAAGCCAATACTCATAAATTTAAATAATATTTCAATTGTAAAAATTTTGGACATCAAATCAAATTTAAAATGAGATATAACAACGCAAGTTTCAACTAAAAGAAGACTCAATAAATATCAAAACTCAGACAAATTTTTGCAAACAAGTAAGTACCACAAAAACGGAATTTTCTTCAAATTGTATCCTATTTTTCATGACACTTCAGCCTTATTTTATTAATTTATTATTATCCGTGTTTTTTTTACCTTTTTTATAGGGCACTTTTTCGGAAAGTTTCCATGCTTTGCAAATATTGGATACATTATGTGTACCAATGGGTAGCTTGTTGGTTTCTTATAGTAGTCACACAAGTTTAGCGTGGAGTTAATGAAACTCTGAACATATTCTTCATTCTTGAATTCATAAGCAATAACTTTCAACTAACCAAGGATACAATAACATATAAATTAAATAAATTAATGATGCATCAATAAAATCGATTCAATGCAATTTATTTCATAAATATAAGGAAACAAGAAATATCTTTCTCAAGGTAAGTAAGGTTTATACAATATCATAATTTATTTTTATTCAAACACTCTAGGTAGACACGATTTTTTCTATTAGATTTTTAGTGGATCTGATAAATACTTACAATTACTGCTCGCTGAAGGTCTTTTGTTAAAGTTGCATTAGCAGCAATTGAAATTTTTGAGCCTTGTTGCTTGGCTAATAAATTAAAGTCACTTATATATTCAGGATTTGGCTCGCCAGTCAAATTTTTGCTAATTAGTGAATAACTTCTCTAAAAATTATATAGTGCAAAATATATGACGTTAAAAATTAGATAAATACATTAAACATTTCGAAAACACTTACCCAGCAATATGCAGAGCATATAATTTGACAAAATAGTACAAAGTTATAAATATTCATGGTAGCTGCCTTGTTTTTTTGATATTGTACGATACAAAAGAGAAGTTTTAAATGATATGATATTTAAATTAAAACATGTATAAACTACGCATTTAATTTTTTTATACTTTTTATCGTAATATCTAGAGAACAATTCTATTGTTATTTCCAAATAATTTTTGTTTGTTCAATCTATTATGAATAGGAAAATATACAATTACGAAATTAAAAAGAAATTTAAAATAACGATCGGCTATAAAAATGCATTTTGGGGTTTCTTTCACATTGGTTATTAAAATTAAGATTAATGGGTGCTTTTAGGTCATATGAGCACGTATTTGTGCACTGTAATTCAGGTAATTATACATGTATTCATGTAATTATATATATGTTTGAGAGAATTCAATTGGAAATCGCAATGTTTAGATTTAAGTAAATGCGAAAAAAAATTAATTTTGGAAATAAACCCTTGAAAGTTTTATCTAAATATCTAAATACTCGCTTTTTATATGATCTGAATCTCAATTTCGGTTGATTAAGTCATTTTTTTTATTTATTAACTTCCCGTAGGATAAGTTATTGTAATGAGCCGAAAATAGAAATTGAAAATTTTTACATTTCTCGAGGTTTTGAAGGTTTCTGAACATTTTGGTATACCTCAGAAAAAATAGATGTGTGCGTGCGTGTGTGTATGTATGTATGGATACCAATTTCCAGTCACGTTTTCGGGCGCACGTATCAACCGATTTGAATGGTTCATGAAACATTCGATTCCTATTGATAGGGAAAAGAGCTGATTAGTTTTTGGCAAAGGCAGGTCCAGCCGTTTCGGAGATACGGAGCAAAGAGTGCAGAAAATAGAAATCGAGTTTTTGAGAGAACGGAGTATCCGATTTGAATGATCTAAAAAACATTCAATTAGTAATGATTGGGAGAAGTGTTTATTAGTTTTCGGCAAAGGCAGGCCCAGCCATTTCGAAGATACGGAGCTAAATATGTAAAAAATGGCAGTTTTTGAGAGAAGTAAGCGTCCGATTTAAATGATTCAAAGAACTTTCTGGTTGTCTTAACAAAATAATTGATTTTGGAAAAAAAAAATTGTTTCAACTTTTTTTTTTCAAAAAATTTTTTTTTGTGTATCGAAAATAATTCAGATTTTATTTTTAATTCTGACTATAGTTCTAATATACTTTAAACAAATAATTTCAACTTTGCAATTCAGTTTATATAATTCTTATAAATATTAGACAATGTTGAAATATTTATAATAATCTATTTGAAAACATTCAGTATTCCTCGAACATTTCGTTACGGTACGGGAAGTTCCTGCAATTTGCCTTAAGGCACGATGCCATACACCCCACTAGTTTTTTATTGGCTTTGTAAAGCTTGTACATTGGCCATTATCTGATTAAGTCAATTATTATACACTTATCGGGAAGTTTTTGCAACCTGCCTTGAGGCAAAATGCCACTTACAACTAGTGAAGTTTCCCTGAGATCGAAGTCGCAGGTGCAGCTAGTTATTATTAACCTTATAATATTTACATAACATTCATGGAAACATTGAACGATCATTTGCGTGCCTTTGTTATTGCTTCCAAAACACCGCCAACTTTGCTGCCAAAGTGTTTTTGAAAAACATAGATGAGAATTAAAATATACCAAAAGGGGGCAATTGTATCTACTATGTCGATATTTTGATACAACTTCAAATGGTTTATTTACCAACCGAAGTTCCTATCTATTCAATGCAGCATTGTCGGTCTATGCTTGTTGATATTAAAGCAATGGTCAAACTAATTCGTTCACTTTGTCCTTACGTTTGGTAGGAATAACAACAAATGTATCCGGTTCGTCGTCGCATATTCGAGGTTTCGAAGGAAATAGGACATTTTTATAACGCCTGCGCTTGGATGGATCTTTCATAACATTGTGTGGTAAGTGAGTATTGCATTTTTTTTGTCAAGTTTAATCAACACAGTCAACCCTCTGGAAACGCGGCTTTCATACTACGCGGAGCCGAAATTGAGGCAGTTTTTTGATAGCACGGTGCTCCTACAACACGGTTATATCATAGCTGTGTACGACGTCGATTTTAACGACGTTTCTTAACACGGTTCTTATACAACGCGATGGATGTTTCTTTAGAACGTACTATGAATTGTCGTGGATTGTACTTTAAATCCGATTTTCTCATACTCACCGCGTTATCGAACGGTTGACTGTAGTTATGATCATATAACATTCAGATGATATATTTAATTTTATTATAATTATTTCTTCGACTAATAAACCAAATAGACTGCACCAAAACATGTTATTGTGCGATCTTACTTTTGTACCTTTAGTTACGTAAACAGTAGTATTGTCACTCGACATGGCTTCGTATGCAATGTTTTGTACACGATTCCCGTCATTAAATTTAAATAGTTTTACATTTACTTTAGGTCTAATTTAATTACTTGAATACTGTTACTGTATTGATGATTGATTTAATGCGGCCCCATCCTTAAAACAATATTATTACGCCATGATCAATTTTTGTTGATATTTGATGTTGTTTATTCCTATTCCGGGCTCGCCCGTAGGTAAGCGGTTAAGAGCGACAGGACTTGTTTCAGGGGTCCCGGGTTCGATTCCCACTTTGAGCAGCCTGTTGTCAGTCAACATTTACAACGATTTTCACTTGGAAATATAGATAGCAATATGTTTCCAAGTGAAAATAGCCCTCACCCGGCATTGTTGCACCATACTTGCCTTATTACAGAGATTGTAATAAAAATTTATCAAACAGAGATGTGACAACTGTTTGGGTTGCCATCTATAATAGAACAAACGTAGTTTGTAAGATATTATTCACAACATCTCATAGAACACATAAGTTCTGATCGCTGTTAAAATAAAATTATAAAATAAAAAAAATTCTATTCCACGAATGTTTAATTACGGTACGTAAGGTTTCAGCAATTTGCCTCAAGTCACAATGCCATGCATCACTATTATCTATTTTATTAAAATATTATGTATACAACTTTATGTCTTCATTATGTCTCTGGCTAGTGCACAGATAACACCTATTACACAGTTACTCCTTTATGAAAGTTACGTTTTTTAAAAACATTATTTCATGAGTTAAAATCATGAACTCCCATTGACGTTTTTTTTCAACACAAATTTACTCAATGGCGAAGCATTGTTATAAATACATGTTTAATGTTTTTATTATATAATTTAGTGCATTACCGTAAACTCATATCATGGATTATTGTATTTTTCTTTTTAACACTATGATAAGCGACATTTTCCATTCATTGAAGGCTAGGGCTATGGCCAAATCGTATGGATCTTAGAATAAATTTCTAAAAAATTTGTTTTCTATTGGGGTTTTGCTCGATTATTATACTCTGTTAATACATTTATTAACATCAAATTCAGAACTGTATATATATATATATATATATATATATATACTATTGTATATATGTATATATATATATATATATATA
>NW_020536999.1:44657943-44675797 GCF_003426905.1 Ctenocephalides felis | reverse complement strand
GCAAAGATTACACCCTCCCCGGAACAACATTTTGGATACCCAAAGGCACATCCGTGTTCATTCCAGTCATGGTCTGCACAAAGATCCAGAGATATATCCGAATCCGGAAAAATTCGATCCTGAGCGATTTTCAGAAGAGGCTAAAAATTCACGTCACCAATATACTTATTTGCCATTTGGGGAAGGGCCCAGAATTTGTATCGGAATGAGATTCGGTATGATGCAAACGAGATTGGGGCTAATAACGATCATAAGAGATTATAACATTTTACCAAGCAATGAAACCAAAATACCTCTTGAATTGGACACCCGATCCTTCCTAACAGCTGCTGTGGGTGGTATAACATTGAAATTTGAATCGCTTTGAAAATATATAAGTACAAAATTATTGTTATATGTATTGTATTATTAGCATGTGAAATTTAATAATTTATTATTGAATAAATATGTTAAAGTTGTTTATAACTGTTAGAACTTTGTTGTTGCATTTATTCTTTAAAAAAAGTGCCCGAATCCGATATAAAGGAAATAATTATTATTTAATTAGATTATCTAATGAATAATTTATTAGACGTTATTAGCGTTTGGACAAAATTATTTTTTTTTATTCAGTTACCCCGCCGATAAACTGTTTGTCTATTTATAGATTCAATTAATGAATTGGAATTTCAATGAGAGAAATCACTTTCAAATTCACATAATTCACAATTCAAATAATTTTTATATTTCATTATGGTCACTAAACACCATGCGTGAATAGCCTTTGCATAATTATTCACTATTATTAGATCATTTTACGCATTAAACTATAATTATATTAATATATATATACTCGTATATATATATATATATATAGAATAATTTGTTATTTGTTGTTAAACCTATTACTGCAGTTAAATGTATTTTGCTTGATGTAATTAAAAATGTTAAAATAAAAATATTTTTTAAAAAGTCACGTTTTTACTTGATTGTGTATATGTGTTGCAATAAGAAAAATCCCTTCCGATTTATATTAGCTACTAAATCATATATAAATAAATATATTTATACATACAGATGTTCCATGGTGTGGTGGTTAAGCTCATGATTACTGTTTATATTTATATACATGTTCATATATTTGATTTATTTAAACTCCAGAGCACAACGATGAAAATAGATCGTATTGTGGAATGGTACAATGATTTAGTATCGAAAACCAATGAACAAGAATTCGATTTAATACGAGATGAGATTTCCGAAATTGACAAACTATTGGATCTGCCAATCAATAGCATGACATGGGAACGTGATCGTAAGCGAATTATGAATCATCATTATTATTATTGATACAAAAAAGTACAATAATAAAATATAATAACTATTAGTTAAAAATATATGAAATAATAATTAAGTTAAAAATTAATTAAAAAAATATTATATCAACTCTGTGTATGAATGTGATACCATAATTTTTCAATTCAGATACAGAACTTTGGAAGTTCTATATGAAAAACTAAAAGCATTACATAACAGAATAGTGACTTCCCAAAAAAATGTTCAAGAACTTCTTGGTAGAATGAGGCAGTGGGCTGGTTTGCCAATTTATACTCGAAAGGGCAACAAGAAGGATAAGTTATTAGCCCTCAATGACAGAAAGGATAATCTTTGTGCACAGTAATAATTATTATTAATTATTTTATTATTAATTTTCCAATTAATCATAAATTATTCTACATTTATAATTTCAGCAAAAAACTTATAAAACGATCCGTTGATGAAATTAAATTTGTCATGGACATGAATTATAGATTATTTTTAAATCTGCCTATTATAGAAAGAACAGAAAATGATGCTAGAGATCATGTGAGTAATTTTTATGCATTAATGAAAAAACAAATTTGAAATTTATCTACATAATTTATTTTCAGGAAGAGTCTCAATTGAAATTATTACCGTATAGTAAATTCTCTACAGATGTATTCGAGACTCCCATAGCAAACGATTTAAAACAGATATAAGTGAGTTTAATTTTCTCAATTTATAAATTTATAACTAACTAAATAAATAAAAAAATAGAATAAGACGTAATTAAAAGTATATTGACAAACGTATAATTATATATTATTTTTGTTAGATAAAATTGTCCACAAATAAATGTTTTCAATGTTCATATTGTCACTCTGTTTATTATTTTATTTTAGGATTATTTAATACATATTTTTTTAAAATATTAATATAAAAAACAAGCTATAATAAATATCTGATAATGCCTTTTTCCACAGGTGAATTAGATAACGCAAAAACCAAATCGACAAAATTCTCAAGTCTCACTCGAGTATTGGAAACAGTATTAGAATACCCAGGTAAACATATTAATTATATTATTCAAATTAAATTTCAATTTATTAATAATCATTGTTGTAGATCAATGCAATAAGAGAAAACAATCAAACGAAATAAGACAGAAAAACCTTGTCGAGTATCATAAAAAGTGGAGAATTTATGTGGAATATATTGACTCTTTAGTGGCAAATGAGTTAATGCATTCTATTTGTGTGAGGTATGATGTAGTTTGTCTACAATTATTATTTCCATGATATTTTTTGTAAATTCATCAAGAAATATAAAGCAACAAAATGATTATACAATGATGCAATTCTCATAAAATAATAAGATAAAACAATCTTTGTATTCAAACGAGCAACCATCGAGCAACCTTATGATTAATTGAATAAGACTCATAAACTAATATTAACGAGCAGACTTAAATATGAATTATTAAATAAAAATAAAGTCGTAAACTTAATCTGCTTTTTAATTGAAAATTAAAAAATCCAAATTAAATAACTTTATTCAATTTATTTTTTCAGTATGTTTTATCTGAATAATGAGATGAGCGCTCTAACTAGCCAATATCCATTCTTCGAAATGGAAATGATGCTTACGGCGCCTGATATAACATTCAAACCGTCTTTAAGTTTTGAAGTCGACAATAATTTATACGAAATTTTTGAGAATTTGACAAACGATATCATGAACCAGTGCATGCTCATACCCAGAATAGCAGAACATCAGGAAGAGCCATATTATCAAAGTAAATAATAACAGAGATACTTTAAGTTCATTCTTGTAGTAAGATTATGTAGTAGTAATGCTCATATACTTCATGAATATGAAGAAGCAAGTTTTTTAAAAGATTTTTTTGACATTCTGCAACCATCAGACTTTTCATTAATATACTTCCTAATAAATTCCTTTTTGGCAGTAAACCTGATGATGGAATGTATCCAATTCCATCAGGTCCAGTCGTTAATTAAACATCTTCAAACTTTGTATTCGTATTCATGTACTAGATTCAATGTTCGTAAAACAACCATCAATATATATTTAAGTATTTTCATCTGACAATGAGTAATATTAATGTTTACTATTTTTTATTTCTCTAGAAGACCTCCAAGAAAACATCGATATCAACGAAATGCGTACACAGGTATTAGCCAAAGTAAAAAATGTAATCGCAGAAGCCTTATCATTTGCTGAATCAATGAATCAATATTCATATTTATGGTTGGACGATCGTACAGAATGTATGTTACAATTTTTGGTTTATGATCACTATTTAACCCAAGAAGAAATAGATTTATCAGATGAAGACGACGCCGCCGTTAATCAGCAGAAACCGACACTTGATATGTTTAAAACACAGGTGAAAATGATTAATAAATTAAATTGGAGATTTGACTAATACTTAATAATCAAGGACTAATATTTAATCTGAACTCTCAGAATTGCCAAAATATTAAATATGTATTTAATTTTGAATTTTTTCAATATGATCAGGTTTGGTTCAAAAAAGAACTTTTTTTAATTTTTCTAGATCGATTACTACAACACTTATTACAATACTGTGCAAGATGAAATTCCTGACAAAAAAATTCTATGTGGATGGCTATCTTTAGACGTGAGACCATTCAAATATGCAGTGTTGAACACAATTTGCAAATGGAGCAACATGTACCAGCAAAACCTTGTTGATCAAGTAGTAAATAGGTAAACTACATGATTAGACATTTGAAAAATAAATATTAACAAAAACTGATGATTTTAGTTTAAAAGATTTAGAAAACTTCATAAATGAAACTAATACTGTGCTGGAGAAAATTGTTGTCGAAGGAGATTTTGAAGGGCTATTATTAGTCATGGAGTATTTGCAGAAAATAAAAGATAGAGAACATCAAACTAATGAAATGTTTCAACCTCTAAAAGACATTATTGAAATGTTAAAACATTATGATGTGGAGTTCGAAGATAATATTTATTCCAAAGTATAAGTATATTGTTTAAAATATATTAGAGATAATTTATTTTATAACTTAATGATTTTTTAAGCTCGCAGAGTTGCCTGATAGATGGGACGCTTGCAAAAAATTAGCAGTCAGAGTTAAGCAGAATGTACTACCACTTCAAGCAAATGAAGTGAATTTGATTAGAAAACGCCTGGCTCTTTTTGATATACAACAAGGAATATATCGCGATACATTTCGAAAACTACCTGTACCATAATAATCAATCTTCAATCATATCATAGCATCACATGAGTTATGTAAGAATTTTAATCTTTTTTTTCAGTTATTCAATGCAGAATGTAAAAACACATATTATTTAATCGATAAAACAAATGAAACTGTTGAAAGCTTTGAAAACCAAATGGAAAAAATCTCTTCATCAGCAACTCTGTTTGAATTGAACGTGCCGGATTTTAGGCAAATTCGACAAGTTCGGCATGATTTGATATTACTCAAGGTAAATGAAAATAACACAAATTAATAACTCTTTGTTTATCATTATTAACTGTATTTAATATAAATTTATTAAAATAATGTAATCTTTAAAGCAACTCTGGGACGAGTGCTTGGTGATAGCGTCACATATCGAAAACTGGAAAATGACACCATGGAAAAAAATTGACGCCGAAGATATGGATCAAGAGTGCAAAAAAATTTGGTAAAGAACTAAGATCCCTCGATAAAGATGTAAGAACTTGGGCACCTTTCTTAGACGCTGAGGCTCGTTTGAAAAATTTGATGACTGCTTTGAGGGCAGTAACGGAATTGCAAAATCCGGCTATAAAAGATCGTCATTGGAAAGAGCTGATGCAATCGACCAATGTAAATATATAAAACAATTAAATATGAACTATTTTTGTAAATGTCCTCTATTTGTTAAATATATATTTATATTTATTTTTAGGTAACTAACATACTTGGTCGTAAACACACGGTAACTTAATATGATATTTGATAATTTTTTTCAAACTTCATCTAAGTATAATCTATAAATTAAAATATCTTTTCATTAAGGTTAAGTTCATCACTGATGAAAATACTACATTGAGCGATTTACTAGACCTGCAGCTACATCAATATGAAGACGAAGTAAAACATATAGTAGACAAAGCTGTAAAAGAAATGGGCATGGAAAAAACTTTAAAAGATCTTGAAATTGTTTGGGGTTCTATGGAATTTGATCAAGAAACCCATGAACGCACTAATATGCAAATTCTCAAAACATCAGAGGAACTTATTGAAACATTGGAGGAAAATCAAGTAACTAAAAAAATTGGTATATATTGAAATAACGTTCTGCAATGAGGAATTTTTTTAAGGTTCAACTGCAAACATTGATGACTTCAAAATTTATCGGATATTTCCTTGGACAAGTATCTAGCTGGCAAAAAAAGCTTTCATGTGCTGATCAAGTTATTACGTCTTGGTTTGAAGTGCAACGAAAATGGATGTACTTGGAATCTATATTTATAGGTTCAGAAGATATAAGAGCTCAACTTCCTAAAGACTCTCAAACGTTTGATGAAATTGACAAAGAATTTAAGGTACTTCAAATAAAAAACATATAAAAACTATGTGTTTATTAATGTATTTTATTTATATTTAGATACTGCTAGAACAAATGTTGCAAACTCCAAATGTAGTAAATGCCACAAATAAACCAGGATTAGTTGAAGTATTAGAAACTTTGATTCACAAATTGATAGTTTGTGAAAAAGCTCTGAATGATTATTTAGAAACAAAACGACTAGCTTTTCCAAGATTTTACTTTATATCCTCAGCAGATCTGTTAGATATTTTATCAAGTGGAAATAGACCTGACTTAATATCGAGGCATTTGATAAAACTTTTTGACAGTTTAGCTAAATTAGTATTCAAACCAGGAACAAAAATAGCTACTGCCATGGAGTCTAAGGAAAATGAAGAGGTTGTAACGTTTAAAAAAGAGTGCGACTGTAATGGAAAGGTATTTTGAGTTGTAGATTATAGAGTAAATAAATAAATATATTGAATATTGTATTTAATCAGGTCGAAGTATGGCTGAACCGCGTAACAGAGACTATGAGAAACACTCTTCATAAGCTATTTCACGAGGCGATAGGAACATACGAAGAACGTGCACGTGATGCCTGGGTATTCGACTGGCCAGCGCAGGTAGCCCTTTGCGGTGCTCAGATCTGGTGGACCAGTGAAACTAATGCAACATTTGCAAAACTGGAAGAGGGCCACGAAAGCGCCCTAAGAGATTATCATAAAAAACAAATATTGCAACTAAATGCTTTGATAGGGTGGCTGCTAGGAGACTTGAGTCCCGGGGATAGACAAAAAGTTTGTAAACGAAAATTAAACATTGTGATACCATTAAAAATATCCATATAGGGTTTTAATAATGTTTCAAACCTAGTATGACTAACTATAATTTTATATTAAAAAATACGTAGAAAATTAAAATGTAATTATACTGCAATTTGAAATGGCCTTATGCGTTTCAAATAAATAAAAAAATAAATAAAAAAATAAATACACACTTTTCCGCCGGTACTCGGTTTACACTTTTTCGATCTTACAAGTTTTTTGAAAATAATCTTTTTTAACGAAATTTATTAATTTTGCATTTACACGAAATTAAGAATACCGAACTATAATTTCCTTATGATTACAATAACATTTTAATTGTTTTACTGTAAAAATACAATTACAAAATACAGTTACGAATTTTTAGTAGTCTATGTCTATGATGGAAATATGTAGATGAGATGGGAATTCGATGTTTTATGATCCAAACTAAATTTTGTATGTATTAAGCTAGTTTGTTTGAAATATCAAAACAAAGAGCATCATTGTTTTTAAACTTTGTTTTTAATTAGTGTTTATATACTATTGATAGCGTAAATTAATTTAAGGCGAGCAAATAACAGAATCATTTTTTACAAAATCTTTAATTTATTAAAGAAATTATAGTTCGGCAATGGCAAAAGATGAAAATAAAAAACTATAATGCAAAAGAAAGGTTATATCTATAAAAATCAATTTTAACTTTTATCTATAAAGAAAATGCAATATTGAAAATATTTTTTTTTATTTGATTTATTATTGAAATAAATTAATTTTCTTGTTTGATATTAAATATATTAATATTTATTTTTCGTTCACTGTATTTGCTAATCATGATATTAAAAAGGGCTATTTCATAGTGATTTTCGGTAAGCACGGTTTTTTCATATAAAAGTAAATTTTTCGAGTTTCACGGTTTTTCTAGAACGTATCTACTGTGTAAAACGGGGTATAAGTGTATAATTATAGAGTTATATTCTATGAGTTAAAATCTTCTATTTCAAATATTTGCACAAATTATAAATTGTTCGAAAATTTTCACGTATCTACTGTGTAAAACGGGGGGGATAGGTGTATAATTATAGAGTTATATTCTATGAGTTAAAATCTTCTATTTCAAATATTTGCACATGTTTGCATAATCTATACATCATGAAATTATAAATTGTTCGAAAATTTTTGGTGGTTTTTTAATATAATTGAATTACTATTTAAACAGCTAATCAGCAAAATTTAGTAAAATTCAGTAAATTATATAAAGTAATATATATCTAAAATTATAATCAGTATATGTACGTGTATATATTATATATATATATATATATATATATATATATACAGGGCCGGATTTAGAAATTTGGCGCCCCGGGGCACTGACAAAAATGCCGCCCCATCCCTGAAATTTTACGAACTTTGGAACTTTTTTTAAAGCAATCGCGCTGCTTCAGCTGCGAGGGACAACACATAGAAGCGCGTAAGCGCCGCGTCGCAGTCTAACGGATAAACAATGTTACAGAACTTATATAAATGTAAACAAAATTTATACTTATTATTATAATATCTTTAAAATATCTGATAATTTAATGTGCATATGTCTTATGATCACTTTTGTCCGCCAAATGTTTCTTTTTCAAATTTTTTTATTGGATCATCGAAACCGCTAAACCTGCCCCCCACAAATTTAAGCAGTTATTTATTCTGTAAATTTTTTTGAATGTTATTCGACGCTTTTTTCTCAAAAACTGAATTATCATTTTTGGCATTTTGGCCCGTGTTCTCGAAATCGACTTGAATAATTACAAAATATTAGATTTGTATTGATGGGGAGACGTGCTGATTAGCTTTTGGTACAGACAATTACGAAAAATGGTAATTTGGTTTCGATATTTCTTCTTTGAAACAGCTACGTAGCGCGTTTGCTTTGCAAAAAGTTCACAATTTTCGAAAAATTTCAAAATACAAAAAATGTGTTTTAGAAGTATTTTTTTTCAGTTTTCAATAAAATTTAAAGCTCTTTATAAAATGTAATTTTCAGTACGGGATGTTTCAGTAATTTGTCTTAAGGCACAATTCCATGAGTCACTAGTTTAATTTTTTTTTCGACGTTATAAGCTTGGAAGTGCACAAATACGTTATTTTAAGAGGGCTCGAGAACTGAAGAACATATTTTTCTTAAACTTTCAGCTTGTTTACGGATCTTTATATTAGCCAAATTGCCAAATTTGATAACTTATTAACCAATTTGATAATTTAGATTTGGAGAGGGAGGCAAGGCAAAATAATAAATTTTAGTTATAGTTTATTTCAACCAAAATTTTGCATTGCAATCGTATTATGTTTTGTTAATTATATTTCTTAAAACAAAAAATGTTGTTAAAAAAAGTTGATTATATTGTATAGAATTTTTTTTCCCACTATCCAAATTTTGCCGCCCCCCAAAATTTGCCGCCCTGGGCAGTAGCCCCGATTGCCCCTACTGTAAATCCAGCACTGTGTATATATATATATATTATAGTGTTATACAATCCTTTATCCAGGTAATGACGGTGTGTACAATAGACGTGCATTGTCGCGATGTAATATCAAAAATGATACATGGCAAAGTGGATTCCTCAAATGCTTTTCAATGGCAGAGCCAACTCAGACATAGGTGGGATACAAAACTAGACGACTGTTATGCAAATATTTGTGATGCCCAATTCCGATATCAGTACGAATATTTGGGTAATACGCCTAGATTAGTTATAACACCATTGACCGATCGCTGCTATATTACATTAACCCAAGTAATAATAATGTTAATAAATGAATTTGTGTTAATATTACGTATTAGTTTAGCTAAAATAAAATTTATTCAAACAGTCTCTTCATCTTGTCATGGGCGGAGCGCCAGCCGGACCGGCAGGCACCGGAAAGACAGAAACCACGAAAGACTTGGGTCGAGCATTGGGAAGTATGGTATACGTATTTAACTGCTCCGAACAAATGGATTACAGATCTTGTGGAAATATTTATAAAGGTTGTTTAATAATTTTACAAATCTGATATATAAAATCTTTGTAAATATTAATGTTACTATATTAGGATTGGCACAAACTGGCGCATGGGGATGTTTTGATGAATTCAATAGAATATCAGTAGAAGTTCTTTCAGTGATAGCAGTACAAGTGAAAACAATTCAAGACGCAATTAAAACAAAGAAACAATCTTTTAATTTCATGGGCGTCAAAATACGTTTAATTCCCACGGTCGGATTATTCATAACAATGAATCCAGGATATGCTGGTCGTACAGAATTACCAGAAAATTTGAAAGCGCTATTTAGGTAATATTTAATTTTACTGAGTACTAAAAGAAAATAATAATACATTTTTGTAGACCTTGTGCAATGGTAGTGCCTGATTTTGAATTGATTTGTGAGATCATGTTAGTAGCTGAAGGTTTCCAAGATGCACGATTGTTGGCTAGAAAATTTATAACATTATATACTCTTTGCAAAGAATTACTGTCAAATCAAGACCATTATGATTGGGGTTTGCGAGCCATAAAATCTGTATTGGTTGTTGCAGGATCACTTAAGGTAAGATTACTTTAATTTTTATCAATTATATGATTCTTTTTTTTATATTTCGTATATTTATCAAGCGAGGTGATCGACAACGACCTGAAGATCAAGTTCTTATGAGAGCTTTGCGAGATTTTAACATACCAAAAATTATCACCGATGATGTACCCATATTTATGGGTTTAATAGGCGACCTTTTTCCGACATTGGATGTACCAAGAAAAAGAAATGCTGAATTCGAAAAGTTAGTAAAAACATCATCTATGCAGTTAGCTTTGCAACCTGATGACAGTTTTGTTTTAAAAGTGGGTGAAGATATGTAATAGTAATAATATAGTAAAAAAAAATATTACTAATGGTTTCTCCACAGATTGTGCAGCTTGAAGAATTATTCGCAGTTCGGCATTCAGTATTTGTCGTGGGTAATGCTGGTACTGGCAAAACAATGGTTTGGAAGACACTAAACAAAACTTATCAAAACCAAGGCCTGAAGCCAATATACTATGATTTAAATCCGAAAGCAGTCACTAATGATGAATTATTTGGTATCATCAACCCTTCCACAAGGGAATGGAAAGACGGTCTATTTAGTGTTTTGATGAGAGATTTAGCGAATGTCACCGGAGCAGGGCCAAAATGGATAATACTAGATGGAGATATAGATCCTATGTGGATTGAAAGTCTTAACACCGTCATGGATGATAATAAAGTTTTAACTTTAGCTAGCAACGAGCGTATCGCTTTAACGCCTCAAATGAGACTACTATTTGAAATATCAAATTTGCGAACCGCAACTCCAGCTACAGTGTCACGAGCAGGAATTTTATATATTAATCCAGTGGATTTAGGATGGAATTTGTGAGTTTTGGCATTTATAATTTAAAATATTAAGACTTCAGTTTTATAAATTTGTTTATTCTAGGTATGTGTCTTCATGGCTAGATCAACGAATAACTCAAAGTGAACGTTCACTATTGATGATCCTTTTTGATAAATATATACCAGCTTGCCTTGAATACACTAAAAAGTTGAAAAAAATTACGCCTGTAACAGATATAGCACAAATTCAACTTTGTTGCTATTTATTAGATTGCTTTATCACACCTTCGAACGTACCTAATGATTGTCCAAAAGAATGGTATGAAATATATTTTGTATTTGCTTGTATCTGGGCGTTTGGATCGGCCCTTTTTCAAGATCAACTATGTGATTGGAGAAATGAGTTTAGTAAGTGGTGGTTGAATGAATTCAAAACTGTTCGATTTCCTAATACGGGCACAGTTTTCCATTTTTGCGTCGATCAAGAAACGAAAACATTTATTCCGTGGACAAACATGGTCCAACCTTTTGAACTCGATACTGATGTACCACTTCAATCAACTTTAGTAAATACTGGAGAAACAACACGATTGAGATTTTTTATTGATGTTCTCATGAAACAACAGAAGCCCGTTATGCTGGTTGGAGCAGCTGGAACTGGTAAAAGTGTTTTAATGAAAGAAAAACTATCCGGTTTATCTGACAATTACGCAGTTACTAATGTGCCTTTTAACTTTTATACTACATCTGAAATGCTACAACGTATATTGGAAAAGCCATTAGAAAAAAAAGCTGGTAGAAATTATGGACCACCTGGAATAAAAACAATGATATATTTCATAGATGACATGAATATGCCCGAAGTTGATGCTTATGGTACAGTACAACCTCACACATTAATAAGACAATACTTCGATTATGGTCATTGGTATGACAGAATAAAATTAACGCCTAAAGACATTCATAACTGTCAATATGTATCGTGTATGAATCCTACTGCTGGGTCATTTACTATAAATCCACGATTACAACGGCATTTCTGTGTTTTCGCACTAAGTTTTCCCACGTCTGACATAGTTAATCAAATTTACTCGCAAATTTTAACTCAGCACGTGACTAATCCGGCATCAAAATATACAACAGCTATAATCAGTTTTGTTCCATCATTAGTAAGCGCCGCAGTTATGCTTCACGCACGAATGGCACAAAATTTTTTGCCAACTGCAATTAAGTTTCATTATCTATTTAATCTGAGAGACTTATCAAATATTTTCCAAGGCATGCTTTTTGCGACAGGAGATGCCGCACCCAACGTTAACTCTTTCATTAGACTTTGGGTTCATGAAGCCACAAGGGTTTATGGTGACAAACTTGTTGAGTCTAAAGATCAGGACGCTTATCGAAAACAAATAAATGAAATATGCAAGAAAAATTTTGAAGAAGTTGATGAGTCATTTATACACCAAAAACCATTAATTTATTGGCATTATGCTGAATCGATTGGAGATCCTAAATATTTACCTGTAAAGAATTGGGAACAATTAGCGTCATTGCTGACGGGAGCAATGAATACTTATAATGACTTAGTTGGGGCCATGAATTTAGTGTTATTCGAGGATGCTATGTGTCACATATGCAGGATAAATAGAATACTAGAATCGCCAAGAGGTAATGCATTATTGGTAGGTGTGGGAGGTTCCGGTAAACAATCATTATCAAGGCTGGCAGCATTCATATCCTCCCTTGATGTATTTCAAATACAATTACGTAAGGGGTATTGTCTGGCAGATCTTAAAACTGATTTATCTCATCTCTATCTCAAAGCTGGACTGAAAGGTAATGGTACCGTATTTTTAATGACAGATGCTCAAGTAAATAAAGAAGAGTTTCTAGTGGTCATTAATGACCTCTTAGCATCAGGAGAAATTCCAGATTTGCTAGCGGACGAAGACTTAGAAAACGTAATTAGTGCAATGAGAAATGAAGTTAAACAAGCAAATCTGCAAGATACGCGTGAAAATTGTTGGAAATATTTCATAGATAGAGTAAGACGTATTCTAAAAGTTGTATTGTGCTTTTCTCCTGTCGGTTCAACCCTTAGAGTACGAGCTAGAAAGTTTCCGGCAATAGTCAATTGTACAGCAATAAATTGGTTTTATGAATGGCCTCAAGAAGCTTTACAATCGGTATCTACCAGTTTTCTATCGGAAATGAAATCACTACCTACAGAAATGATAAATTCAGTATCTCTGTATATGTCTTACGTACATACAACTGTTAACGAAATATCCGCCACATACTTGGCTAACGAAAAAAGGTACAACTATACTACGCCAAAATCATTTTTGGAATTAATAGCGTTATATTCTAAGCTTTTGCTTGAGAAAACAAATTATTTGAAAGACCGCGTTAATCGTCTTCAGAATGGTTTGACAAAATTAGCTCAATGCGCCACAGAAGTTGAAGCACTTAAAAAGGTTTTAGCGTTACAAGAAGTTGAACTAGCAAGTAAAAATATAGCTGCAGACAAATTAATATTAGCAGTTGGAGCTGAAAGTGAAAAAGTTGCTAAAGAAAAAGCTTTCGCTGCAAGTGAAGAGAAAAAAGTACGGATTATTGAAGAAGATGTGACTATTCAAGCAAAAGTATGCGCTGATGATCTAGCAAGAGCAGAACCAGCACTAATAGCTGCACAAGAAGCTTTAAACACTTTGAATAAAAACAATTTAACAGAGTTAAGATCATTCGGTTCACCACCGGACGCAGTAGTCAATGTGTGTGCAGCGGTATTAGTATTATTTTCAAAAAAAGGGAAAATTCCTAAAGATCGTTCATGGAAAGCTTGTAAAATGATAATGGGAAATGCAGCGCAGTTTCTGAATGATCTGGTTAATTATGACAAAGAAAATATACATCCAGAAATAATAAAAGCTTTGCAGCCATATTTAAATGATCATCAATTTAATCCTGAGTACATTATGAGCAAATCAACTGCAGCTGCTGGTCTTTGTGCTTGGGTAATAAATATAAATAAATACTATGAAGTATTCATAGTAGTAGAACCAAAGAGAAGAGCATTACAAACAGCCAACAAGGATTTGAGTGATGCACGAAACAAACTTGAAAAATTAAAAAATCAAATATCGGTAAGTGTATCAAATTCTTAAAACCAAATATTAATTATAATTCCAGAGTTTCATATATTATTTTTATTCTAGGCGTTAGAAGCAAAACTTTCAATCCTAACATCAGAATTTGAACAAGCTCAGATGGACAAAATAAAATGTGAAGAAGAGGCTGATAGAACAGCGACTACTATCGATCTTGCAAATAGACTAGTGACAGGCTTAGCATCAGAAAATATTCGTTATGGACCTTAAAGTATCTGGTGTTACAATACCAGGGGATGTTTTAATCGTAAGCTGTTTCATTTCTTACGTCGGATGTTTCACTCGTCCGTATAGAGTAGATTTACAAGATAAATACTGGTTGCCCTATCTGTCTAAACTAAAGGTAGTATAATGAATATTGTATCAAAGATATTCGAAAAATTTAATTTTATTTATTTGGCTCAAATAAATATTATAGCCTGAAATTCCTAGAAGTACTGGATTGGATACTCTTAGCTTATTAACAGACGAAGCCCAAATAGCTGTATGGAATAATGAAGGATTACCGAGTGATAGAATGTCAGCTGAAAACGCCACAATTTTAACTAACTCAGCAAGGTGGCCACTAATGATTGATCCACAATTGTAAGCTAAAATTAGCTTTAATATTTCAGCATTTAACATCAAGTAATTTTTATTGTCATTCAATTTCAGACAAGGTATAAAGTGGATAAAAAACAAATATATATCTAACCTTAAGGTGATACGTTTATCTATGAAAAATTACATGGATATTATAGAAAAAGCTATTATTAGCGGCGATGTATTATTAATAGAAAACATTTATGAAAATGTAGATGCTGTGTTAGATCCACTATTAGGACGAGCACTGTATAAAAAGGGAACATGTATCAAAATCGGCGACAAAGAAATCGATTACCATCCTTCCTTCAAATTAATATTACAAACAAAGCTAGCGAATCCACATTACAAACCTGAAATGCAAGCTCAAACTACACTTATAAATTTTACAGTAACGAAAGATGGCTTGGAGGAACAGCTACTGGCAGAGGTTGTAAAAGCTGAAAGACCTGATTTGGAAAATTTAAAATCTGAACTTACAAAACAACAGAATCATTTTAAAATAACATTAAAAACGTTGGAAGATGATTTATTGACAAGATTATCGAATGCGGGTGCAAATGTTTTAGAAGATAGCGCATTAGTTATAAATTTAGAGCAAACTAAAAAGACTGCAGATGAAGTGGCAATAAAAGTATCTGAAGCAAAATCTACTTCAGCAAAAATAGATGAAGCTCGAGAACATTATAGACCAGTGGCCTGCAGAGCATCAATTTTGTACTTTATTTTGAATGATTGTATAAAATAAACATGATTTATCAATTTTCATTAAAAGCTTTTAGCGAAGTATTTAAAGATGCTCTTAAAAGAGCCTTGCCAGCAGAAAAACTTCAAGAACGTGTAACTAATTTATTAAATTCCATAACATTTAGAGTATTTTTATACACGAGCAGAGGGCTTTTTGAAAATGACAAATTAATTTTTCTTGCACAAATAGCACTTCAAATCTTAATTAATGCAAAAGAAATACATCCTTGGGAATTGGATTTTTTATTACGGTTTCCAATCGCAGCTCCTTTAAACTCTCCGGTGGATTTTCTTACAAATACACTATGGGCTGGGGTAAAATTGTTGGCTTCATTGCAGTCTTTTAACAATTTTGACCGAGATATTGTAGCTTCAGCCAAGAGATGGAAAAAATTTGTGGAGTCAGAAACACCAGAAAAGGAAAAGTTTCCACAGGAGTGGAAAAATAAGTCACCTTTACAGAGATTATGTATGATGCGTACATTAAGACCTGATCGCATGACGTACGCTATGGCTACATTTATCGAAGAAAATCTTGGGACCCAATTTGTAGAAACACGCACCATTGACTTTAAAACATCATTTGAAGAAAGCAATGCTGCAACACCTATATTTTTATTTTATCACCAGGCGTAGACCCGCTTAAAGATGTTGAAAAAACTTGCAAGAAACCTTAATATTGATACTGACTCACCAAATTTGCATATTGTTTCTTTAGGTCAGGGGCAAGAAAAAGTTGCGGAAAATGCAATTAATATCGCTTCAAAATGTGGTCAGTGGGTTATGTTGCAAAATATACATCTTGTAGCAAAATGGCTTGTAAAACTGGAAAAAATTATGGAAAGCATGGATGACAGTGTTCACAAAAACTACAGGTTATTTTTATCAGCAGAACCGGCTCCAGCACCGAATTTCACATCATACCTCAAGGTATATTGGAATCGTCTATTAAAATAACAAACGAGGCACCAACAGGCATGCTTGCAAATCTTCATAAAGCACTAGATAATTTCAATCAAGAAATTCTAGAAACGTGTTCCAAAGAAGCTGAGTTTAAATCTATTTTATTTTCTTGTGCTATTTTCATGCGTCGTTGCTGAACGCCGAAAATTTGGACCTCAGGGGTGGAACCGAATATATCCATTCAATGCGGGAGATTAACTATAAGCGTATATGTCTTAAGAAATTATTTAGAAAATAATAATAAAGTGCCTTGGGAAGACTTAAGATATCTCTTCGGAGAAATTATGTACGGCGGGCACATTACTGATGATTGGGATAGACGTTTATGTCTCACATATTTGAATGAATATATGCAGCCTGATCTGGTTGAAGGAGAACTTTATTTTGCACCTGGTTTCGCTGCTCCATCAAACATGGAATATCCAGGTTATCATGCCTACATAGATGAAACGCTTCCGGATGAATCGCCATATCTGTACGGATTACACCCGAATGCTAATTGGGTTTTCTAACGTCTAAATCCGAAAATATGTTCAGAACAGTTTTCGAACTACAACCCAGAGAATCAAGTACATCTGGTGTGGTTACAATGTCAAAAGAAGAAAAGGTGAAAGTGACCCTTGATGATATTGCAGATAAATTACCAGAGGAATTCAATATGTCAGAAATCACAGCACGTGTAGAAGAACGAACACCATTTATAATTGTAGCATTTCAAGAATGTGAACGCATGAATATTTTAGTACGAGAAATCAAACGAAGCTTGAAAGAATTACATTTAGGTTTAAAGGGCGAATTGACTATAACCAAAGATATGGAAGAGTTAGAAGAATGTCTATTTTTAGATCAGGTACCGCCAAGTTGGACTAAGAGGGCATATCCAAGTCTTTTGTCTAGGCGGTTGGTTTAACGACTTAATTTTACGATTGAAAGAGATCGAAAGTTGGGCCAATGATTTTGTTCTACCAAATTCTGTGTGGTTGTCCGGCTTTTTTAATCCACAGTCATTTTTAACGGCAATCATGCAACAATCAGCTCGTAAAAATGAATGGCCTCTTGACAAAATGTGTTTGAACTGCGATGTTACCAAAAAGACTAGAGATGATCTTAATGCCCCTCCAAAAGAAGGTGCGTATATTCACGGAATATTCATGGAAGGAGCTCGATGGGATATTAATATTTCTAGTATAGTAGACTCTCGTCTCAAAGAACTTTTTCCAGCAATGCCCATAATTTATGTAAAAGCTATTACACAAGACAAGCAAGATCTACGTAACATATATAGATGTCCAGTCTTATAAAACAAGACATCGAGTGGAACATTTGTTTGGACTTTCAACTTGAAA
>NW_020536999.1:44633616-44657843 GCF_003426905.1 Ctenocephalides felis | reverse complement strand
TTGCCTACCTTGCAAATATCCGCGTGGTCATGGACTTGCTGCTATATGTAACAAAGTTTTTCCATCATGTCCACTAGAATTTATAAATCCATCTTTCAGTTGCAGGAGATATAAAACCAATTCGCGTCTACCTGATGCTACTGCATCATGGAGTGGAAGATCGCCTTTGATATTACGTATCCATAAATTAGCCTTATGATTTGCTGCAAAATAGATATTTTGTAAACCTCTTTTTTCAACTATCAATTTGTTATAATATCAGTTTATTTACCTAGAATTTTAACAGTTTCTAATTGTCCTTTAGCGCAAGCACAATGAGCAGGTGTACGTCCTTTACGGTCTTGTCTATCAGGTGCGGCGTCTAAATCAAGTAACAAAGAAGTAGCATCGGCGTGTCCAAGTGTGGCTGCATAATGTAACGAAGTGCAACCATTGCAATCTAATCGAATAAATATGTGAAGTATCACAAATTACGTCTCACTATTCATTTGTGCATAAAATATTTTTGTTGAAAACTTACCTATAACATCAACAGCAGCTCCGCATAAAGTGATAAGTGTTTCTATACACCCTGTATTACCACGAGACGCAGCACAATGTAAAGCCGTTAAACCATCCCTGAAAATTTATCATTTAAACTTAATTACTTAGTTTCATTTAATGAGGAGTTGAATTGAACTTAAATTATTTTTATATAAATATTTATAAGAATTATTTATAAGAATTTAGAATCACCTGTCAGCTGCTTCCACATGAGCTCCAGCTTTTATCAGGGCTATGACAGCTTCTGGACTACCGGCAGCAGCTGCCCAAAGAAGAGGCGATCGCCCTTCATGATCAACCACATGGACCGATGTACCTTTCGCGTTAAGCAATTCTCTGAAAGTAGGTATAAAAGATTTATTTTTTGAGAGATATGAATTGTCTATAAATTACACTATAGTAATACTTCAGGATTCGAAGAGCATGTCCTGGTACTGCGCCTTGAGCAAGCGGTGCTCCACATAGTTGAGCGGCGTAATGAAGTGGGCAACCACCTAATATATCAGGGGCTGATGGATTTGCTCCTGCAGATAATAGTAACCGGAGACAGTCTAGCTCACAACACACTGAAATAAATGTATTATAAAACTGTAATATGGTAAACACTTAAGTTAAAAATACCGCAAATGCAATATAAAAATAAGAAAAGAGTGCGCTTAAGGTTCATACGCGATTGAAGTAAAACTTATTTGCTACCGTACAAAGTAACCAATTTAAATTTATTTGAATAATGTTTATTAGTAATATGGTAACACTCGTGATGCACACATTTATTAGTGTCAACCATTTTACACATTTATATAAAAATAAATTATAAATTATACATTTATAATAACATTAAAATATTTTTAATATTGGAAAACAATAATGTAATTAAAGTCATTCTTCAAATATGACATGATCGGTTTGTCAATGTAATTAGCATTTAGAAATGAACCTTCATTAGAGAAATAAAGTAATTGCTGATTAATAAATTCTATAATATTCGTTCACACAGTGGATTATGTTAAACAACGCCTAAACAAATATTGTTTTCACAACTTCACTCATCATGTAATTGTGTTTGAAGAACTTCATGTAATTAAAATTAACATACATTCATTGACTGTTTTTTTACTTTTTCGCTGGTGATATAATCTCATTCTTTGAACAGCTGTAATATCTGTCTTGCCTAAAAAATATTTTCCATTTTAATTACTTCGGAGATTTATAGAAACTACGATTAATATAGAAACAATTTTTCATTAATTCAAGATTTGTACTACGATGTAACTTTAAAATGTTTATTCATCAATGCCGATTTCCTTGTCGATATCGGTAGGGTAGAGCGGGGCTAGTTGAGCATAGGGGCAAGTTGAGCAATCGAAATATCTCGAAAACTATTCACCGTCCGTTTAGGCATTATATGGCGAAAAGATAGAGGTTTGGGAGAAATAAACATCCCGCGATCGCTAGTGGCCGCTGGACAAATGAGTGAGGCTCACGGGCGATTTGTTTATTTTGAGACCTAAAAGTAAAAATGTAATTTATCGCGAGTTTTCGTCTGGTTTAGTCAAATGTAATTTATTTTTAATCAGGTAAATGTTATTCTTCCATATATTTATAGTACTTTTAATATGCACAGAGGTCCTTTTATTCTGAAATTCCGAGTTGGGGTTAGTTGAGCATAGTTGCTAAACTTGTTCTGTCACTAAGACAATTACCATTAACTTCCAGAAATTAATTATTATTTTTAAGATTTAAGCTAAGTCTATGAGTAATAATATAAAGAAATCATGATTTAAATCAAAATACTGCATATAATGGTAAAATAATTCCTATGATACGATATTGTTTTGTTGATCTACTTTTGGTTAATTATTCAAAGAAAAATTACTATAAGTTTTGTTTTCTCTGTCAATAAAGACTATAAATATAGAACTGGTTATTAAAAACTTATTTTATTTAATCACTAATCGACATTGAACCTATGATTTCATTATACTTTCTTAGTGCTCAACTTGCCCCACCTATGGGGTACATTGAGCATACTTGACTTTTTGCATTTAAACAGATGAGCTTTTAAATTTTACTTATACCAAAAAATAGTATAACACTTTTGTTAAGCGATAAACAACAAATCCTTTAAGCCATATAGCAATTTATTGAGACTTTTCATTGAGGAGCTACATCCGTTTAAGTAAAAATTTGCTCAACTAGCCCCGCCCTACCCTACGCATACAACGTTGACGCCGGTACGTATACAACGACAAATCTTTATTCACATACACGACGGCTAATCACAATCGATCCATATAGAAATGATATCATCGAGAGCGAATGACAAATCATTGGCACTCGACTCTTATCCCATCTTATCTGCCGTAACGCACTTCCGTTGCATTTGTACAGATTTACACCCTAGTCACGACTAAATAAGTTTTACTTCAAAAATATCAACTCTGTATATTGTGAGAGAAGTAATAAATTATTTTAATTACCTGTCGCCCAATGGACTACAGAATGTCTTTCATTGTCCAGTGCATCGATATCAGCCCCTTGAGCAATGAGAAGTGATACCAATGCAGTAGTGTCACCTTGTATTACAGCCAAATGCAAAGGTGTCAAACGTCACGGTCCGGGCTGTCCAGCAGGACCCGGAGCCGCGTGACGAGCTGGCCCGCCACCGCGCTGCCCCTGCAGTAGTGCAGTGCGGTGCGACGGTTTCGATCTTGACGGTAAGCCGAGACCGGCTGAAAATTAGGACAAACATATGACTATAATGCGTAATAAAAATTCAATATATGTATAATATTTCAAGTAAAATATAATAGATCAATAAAAATATTAGGACGAGTTAAATATTATCAAAAATATTTGTCGGTTTTTAAAATCCGATTTTTAGAAGAAAATTATAGAATTCAATTCGGATTCAAGAATTTTTTATGAATAAATAATATCTTAACACTTTCCACTCGGGAGTCTGCTCGACGGTGCGCTCGGAATTTTTTTTGTATCGGATTTTTTTAAAATGTGGTAATATTGCTTTTAAATACTTATTATTATGATAATAAAACAAACAATTTTGAAAAAAAAATTAAAAATGTGATAAAAACCATGTTATTGTTTAATAAATCGTTTTTACACAGATGTTTATTAAAATTAATTCATAAAAATTATATCAAATATATTCTGAATAAAAAAATATTCTTGAAGAGTAGATACGGTTGCATGTCCATTTAAGAACAACCCCAATAATACCGTTATTTTTTTATTCCACGTATATATATATACGTGTGTGTATGTAAAATATGCATATGTACAATACATTACATTGTATATATAAATAATATATAAAATGAAATCGCTAATAACATTTATATCTAAAAAATAATGGGGTTTATGAACTATTAAGTTTATTTTATCATATTTTATTTCTGAAAATATATATTAATCAATAAATGAACTTAATAGTGAATTAATTTAAAAGAATGAAAAAAAAAAATCACATGTTGTAAGTTTAGTTGCCGCGCGGCGGCATTCGAGTCGAAAGGGTTAAAATACATTGTAAATGATAAATGGAACCAAATGTACCAGATAAATGAAAACACAATTATAAAGCGATACTCTTTCTTCGTTTCAATGTTAATAAAATGGTAATAAAAATATTTACAATTTTACAAGTAAAATTAGGCATAAACAAAGAGTAATTAATTGTTTTTGAAGTTATTTAATACTGGTCAATTTTTTTTTGACTAAATCCGTTTAGTAAATTGCAAAAAAAATAATATCAATAAATAGATTAGTAAATAATTTCAATCAAAAACTGCTTTTAAAAATGGAAGTAGCAAAATGTGATAATTCAATAATATTAATAATATCAATAAATATTGATTCATACTTTAACAGATTTCATGCCAATATAAAAATTATATGTATACATATATAACAAAAAAAATTATAAATACATTATAATGTTAAAAAGTTAGTAAGCAGAACAGAACGTAATACAAAATAGGAATAATACAATTCTCTGAAAGTTTTTAGCTCTTATATTAACTTTTAGATAGTTCGCAATTCAATCAATCTTTATATGGTAATACGAGTAGCATGGAATAATTTTGAAAATTAAAAAAAAATTTTTTTAGGTATAACTTAGCGACAAATTTTGAATAAAACTCGTTCATTTGTTCGCTAAATTATATCTAAAAACATTTCTAAAATTTTTGAAAATTTTTCATGCTATTTCCATACAAAACTTTGATTGAATTGCGCACTATCTAAAAGTTAATATTAAGAGCTAAAGCTTTCAGAGAATAGTTTTTTATCAATTTGGAACCATTTGAGCCTTTGGGAGCAAAAAAATTCGAAAATGTCCATATTAAGGACCACCCTAATGTATATATATATACATATACTAAGTCTTTATTTTATGTACCAATGTATTTAGTTGACTATTTGTTTCGTATCTATGGATACATACAAATGTATTTAAAAATGCAATTCAATGCAGTTTTAATATTCGGTAAACTTACTTATTTCCATACGAATTATTGAAAAACAGTTGACCTATATATGTTAGCACCTACCACTTTAAATAATGAATGAATTGCGTACACAATTTAAAAAAAATATTAAATTGATTCTTGAATAAAATAATAATTAATTAATTATTAATACTTATATTAATAATACATAGTAGTAATAAAAATAATAATTAAATTTGATGTTTATCATCAACTCTTGATAATGAATCATTCTGCTCCATCATGTATAGTGCATATTAAGGCATTTAGAAAATAACGCATACAAAATGATATTACACATAATTTAACGAAAAATCATTTTTATCGTTTTGATTTTAATCACGTTCATAATATTGTAATATTTTTCACTGCATATTAAATTTAACAAAGCACTTCTTATATTTCGAATAAATGAAAATGCGCAGAAATGAAAATGCAACCTGTTCCCCGAGAATCCGCACGACACCTGGCAGGTCGCCTTGTTGACAGGCGTACATCAAGCCGGAGCTACCTTGCTTCAAACAGCCCAATCGTAACCTGGACGACGACGGCGCCTCGCGATGACTTCTCATTGCTCAGCGGCCTAAGACACCGAACAAGGCGCATGTCCCACGGTCTCAGCTCACCATTACTTGGATTTATAGAGACAGCTGATGAAATATAAAGAAAGTACTGTTTTAATAATTTTAATATCATCAAATTCTAGTATTAAGTTTAAGAGATATGTATTTTCAACTCTTTATCAAATTTCAAATAAAAACATACAATAGAAAATTCGAACTTACAATCAGTTACGTTTGGATATGTTGTGAATATGAATTGATGGGTTAAAAAAAAAACACGATATATATCCTCTAGTTGCTAAATAAGATAAGCGTTAAGACAAATAACCTACAAATAGCTATTTTAATATTGAATAGTTGTCCGCCCAATGACAGGTCCATGGCAATAGCTTTTAAATAAATTTTATAGTAACTTTATTTGAGCTGATGAACAATTGTATTCACTCCAATCAATTTTGTGTCAATTAAATCAAAGCTTTTTGATAAGAATTTGCGCTAAAAATATCCAGTGACAATTATCAGTTACTATTATTAGTTAAGAATAAAAAAGCACAAAGCTTATTAAGGGGGTATTCTAGTGTAGAGCTATGAATTTTAGGTCATTTTTAAGTGTCGTAAAAGAAAGCAATGAATGTTTTTACTCTTCATTTTTTTATTACTTGTTTATTAATATTATTAAAATACAAAACAAAAATTAAAAAATAAAGAAGTTGAAAATTGTAAAAACCGGCAGCTGATGAAGTGGGTGGTCTCAAAAATTGGCATCTCAGTCTTGACATGATTTCAGCCCTGCTAGCCATCGGAAATGCAAAAAATAAAAAGATTATTAATCTGCAATGATGTCGCAATCGCCCGAACTAGCGATGAGTGAAAAAAAAATGTTTTTTACAAATTGGCGACTGTTTGAAAAAAAGTCCTTTTTGTACTGTTTTTTTTGAGTTTCCCGAATTTTTTGAAAATAGTAAAAATTAGAATTTGGTGATAATCCTAGTTCGGGCTATAGATAGGTCTATAAACAAGACTCTCTGAATATTTCAAGTGAATAGGTCGATTAAAACTCGAGAAATCGTGTCAACAGTACTGAAAAAGTCTGTTCTGAGAAAACGCATTTAAAGTTTTGCGTGAAGCCAAACCAGTATGGAGACCGAGTAAGTAAAATGCCTATAGCTCCGAAAATAATTCAAATTTTCAAAAACCTACTCGTACCTATATTCTTAGATAGTTAAACTTTGAAAATATGAGATAAAAAAAATCGATTTTTTGAAATTTCTACACTAGAATACCCCCTTAAGTCAAGAATAAAAAGCACAAGCTATTGATGAGTAATGTGTTCACTCTGATCAATTTTTATGTCAATTGAATCAAAGATTTTTGATAAGAATTTTCGCTAAAAATATCCAGTGACAAGTATCAATTACTATTATTAGTTAAGAATAAAAAGGCACGAAGCTTTTTAAGTTAAGAATAAAAAAGCACAAGCTATTGATGAGTAATTGTGTTCAATCTGATCAATTTTATATCAATTGAATCAAGGCTTTTTGATAAGAATTTCCGCTACAAATATCCAGTGACAATTATCAATTACTATTATTAGTTAAGAATAGAAAACACAGAGCTTTTTAAGTTAAGAATAAAAAAGCTATTGATAAGTAATTGTGTGCACCTCAATCAAATCTTTAAACAAATCTTTTTGATTAAGATTTCCGCTACAAATATCCAGTGACAATATTATCTGTTACTATTATTAGTTAAGAATAAAAAAGCACAAAGCTTTTTAAGTTAAGAATAAAAAAGCACAAGCTATTGATGAATGATTAGGTTCACTCTGATCAATTTTTATGCCAATTGAATAAAGGGTTTTTGATTAAAATTTTCGCTACAAGTATCCAGTGACAATTATCAATTACTATTATTAGTTAAGAATAAAAAACAAAAAGCTTTTTAAGTAAAGAATGAAAAAGCACAAATTGGAGAAGAATTGTGAATGTAGAGAACAGCAGTAATTTTTATTTTAAATAAAGTAAATATATAAAATAGAGAAATTATATATTATATAATTAAAATAAATGAAACAACATATTTAGAATAAATAATTTTGCCTAAATATGCATTTCATATAAAAAAATGGAAATAAAAATAATTCTTCATTATTTTTAAAATTTTCAAATATGGCACTGAAGAGCTTTCTTATATTAACTTTCTTATATTAATTAACTTTTTTGTTTTTGTACAATAAGACATAGAACCTTTGAACTAAATTGGAGCTATTTTGCCCCAGTCACAAAAATATGAAAATATTGATAAACAAAACAAAAACTTTTAATTAATAACTAATAATATATTGATAAAATATTTCTAAATTTCAATCACATAACTATTTTTCATAACTACGCAATTCTAATCGAATAGAAATAAAAGTTCTAATCAAACATACAATTTTCTATTTTTAAACCACTGCTAATGAATAAAAATCGCAAATCACTCGCTCTAATTAAATTAATTTGTTTCTGTAAAATAATATGAGAGCTTGAAGCACTAATAATATTTTCATTAAAAAGCACATTATATTAACAAGGTTATTGTAAATATTATGTATTTTTATAGCAGTACGTTGAAAGATTTACGATACAGTTTAAAAAGCACCACGGTAGATTTTTTACATAAAATGCTTGACCAAAGCTTCGTGTTAGTACACCGGTCAGGGTCACCGCCAAACCAGGTGAGTTGGGGATGGTAGAAACTGAATGGTTAAACGGAGGGCTGCAGGGGAAAAATTTGTCTAATATGGTAGACAAGAAAATTCAAGTATTCAATTGATTTTGTTATAGATTTTTTTGATTTTGATATAGAGCTGAAAAAAATATTGAAAGCTTTCATAGATAGGTATTTTCTCGTTAGTTAGAATAGTTATTGTGCAGTTGATTTTCAAACTGTGATAAACTTTTAATTTTATCTTATATTTTTATTTTTGATAATATATGTACAGACAATAAAATTAAGCAATTATAAACAAAAATCAAGCCCAGTAATCAAATAAATCACCCATTAATGATTACTACAAATATAAAAAATTTGTCATAAAAAAGTTAATCAGTAAGCATAATTCAGTTTCATGAAGAAAGCGGTCAATATAATTGCATATACATATTTTAGAAAAATAAATGCATCTAGTTAGTTGAAACAATAAGAAATAACATTGTGAGTAATAAACGGCTATAAATCAATTGATGCTTCTCAAACTATAAAATTAGTTATATAAATCATAATATTATTTCAGAAATGTACTCGAATTAATGGTTACCAATTATTGTATGATATAATTCACATTTTGTCAACAAGCATCTTTAATTAAAATGATTTAAAAATAGGCCACACGTGAAAATATATGCTCATATTAATACGTTTTATTTTAGTCTGTTTTTTAAACCTAGTATTAGCTATTTCAAATACAAAGGTTAGAAATATGTAATATTTTCTTTACAACAATCATGATGTAATGATGGGAGTTAATATTATGTCCATGCTACTCGTATATCAAACCGATTATTTCAATCCAATAAGAAAACGTATAAAACATTTAACCCACAATTATCAAAGATCAATGTGAAAAATATAAAAAATAAATTAGATAACAATAAAAAACACAATGCCTAATATGATGATTCCATATACATGTATATATTATATATCTATTATATTTTCATTTTGATCATATTATCATATTTCTGTACATTATTTTTTCAACTATTTTATTAATTAAAAAGTCCATTTTATTTTCTTAAACATATTGTTTGCTTAAATCTCATCAAGATCATGTTTCTTGACAGATGTTCTGAAGATGAAACGTACCTAGTTCCGAAACGTCGACAGTAAATAAATAACTAAAGAAATAGTTTCTTAAAAAATTTTTTTTGTTTCTTATTACTTTTTGGATTCTTGTTCAAAACTCGATTCTTGTTCGGACGTCCCAGACCTTGACGGGGAGATCAAATCTCACGTTGTTTGTTATAAGCTTTTAAGCGCAACGTAGAGCTTTGGTAAAATAATGAGCATTTTTCGGTTATTGCTATGCACCAGCTAAATTAATGACATGGTTGGATTTTTATTTTTTCACACAAAATTTGTCAATAATCAAATTTTACAAACGCATTTAACATAGCAAATTTAAAGACAAAAATATTTCTTGATTTAAAATTCAAAGATATCTACGAGAAAAGTAATATTATTAAATATGAAGACAAAAAAAAAGGAGTTCTTATATATTCCTCCAACATGGTTTCTCAACTCTCCGTCTAAAATTGTGTGGGGTGAAATGTGAAACTAAAAAGCTTTGCATGCCGAAACATTCTATTTTCCAACTAATGACGCTATTGGTGTACGTCTAAGCCGAGAAATATGATTCTTCGGACCATATCGAAATCCTTGACCTTCCTGATAATCATGCGAAAACGGAGGAAAAATCAGGATATGAAGGAAAACGATAAAGGCAATTAGAAAATGATGTATGAAATAGATAAAACTGGAATTAGCTATTATGAAAATTACATCCGCTGAAAAACATGATAGTCATATAAATCAGGATTTAAAGGAATACTGTTCAGTAATTTATGATGAAAAGCTAACCTATTGGTACAATATAATCTATGATGTATAAATAAGTATTGCAATATATTTTTGACTAAATTTAGTTAAAACAAAATTTTTGACGATTAAAAATAGCTCCTACCATATAATTATTACAGTAATTATTTAATTAATTTCACGTAATATTATTCCAACACAATTTTAGGCTTGTAAATCAAACGATCTATTTATAAGCAATGTATATAAATTAACAAATAAAAGTACATAAATAAATAAAAAAAGTGTTTATAAGCTGTGTCAAAAAATTCATTCTGCTTTTAAGAAACAAGAACGTACTGGAAATAATTCATGCATTATATTATAAACTTTGCTAAATAATCTGTTTCAATCATGACTTAAATCAATTTGATAATGTTATCACCTACATTAAACTTAGTAATTGCAATATTAATATGAATTTTGCAAGAATTTAGTGGTCAATTGCTGTAATAAATAAACAAAAAATATTAAAATTTATTTAAAAATAATTCATTAAAATATTATTTATAACATACAAACATAAACTTTCACATTAGTTGAAATTTATTATTGAGTCGGTTATGTTCAGTCATAAAAATAAACGCCTTTTAAATAATATATTTCTGATAACTGAACTCGAGGTTATTGCCATTGTCAAGAATCGATTGACATAAATTATTAATTTTGATATCACTATATATGAACAGCAAAGAACACAATAAATTAAGTCTAACTATGAATCAATGTCACGATTACAGTTATTTGGAGGAAACTTTTAAAAAATAATAAAAAATCAATAAAAGAAAAATGTAGAACGTATGCATAATATCGATAAAATGTTATTATCTCATTATAGAAAGGTAAATATTTCTGCCAAATAAAAATCAATGAATATTCATGCAGAAATATTTATTATGCTGATAGACTATATTTTGTATTCAATATAAATTAATGCTCTTTTATTCAATTTTAATCAAAATTTTCAATGCATTTTTCAGATTCGGGTCAAAGAATCTTTTCTTTAAAGCCCATTGTTATCAAAATATTTTGTGGGTTCAAGAGGAAATTGATTAAAAAAACAGGTAGACAGGCTTGCTATTAAATAAAAATAAAAAGACAAAAATGGTTAAGAATGAATCGCTAAAAACTAACCCTTGCCAAGGATCTAATTTATCAAAATAAAAAAAATTAAATTAAAGCTACAAATTATACTATTTATAAAATATTGCAATATGTTCTATAATTTGCGTTCAATTATCGAAAACTTTCAATTGAAATTAATTTACCTGCACCTACCCTTAGAAATAATGACGCAATAAACGGTCAATTCCATTGGATAGTACGAGACATTAAAATAAATCGATTGAAGGTCAAACTAACAAACTTTGTGGGCATAAAAATCATTATCCATGCCTTTTTAATGTGTCGAATCACGAAACCCGATTGATTACCATAATGTGTTAGATCGCCTAGTGTTATCACGAAAAAATAATAGAAAGGGTAATTTCCAACATGAAAGGAAAATAAAAAAATCAACCAGTTTGTAAAGAATTTAGCTTATTCGCATTTGATAAATAAAACATTTTCCTTTCGTGATGTAGCGAGGAAAGAATCCGAAATAATGATTTTGTTTATTCAAAAATTATATATGTACATATATATATATATATATATATATATTATATATATATATCTACATATATATATAAAAATAAGTCGGGTTTTCCTTCCTGACGATATAACTCCAGAACGCACGAACCGATTGGTTGTTGCTAGAACTTCACGCACCGTATTAATTAAAATAGTAATTAAAATTCGAGTAATGACATTAGTGAGAATTATTAGAATTATGCTTGCAATCAAGTCAACGATCAAAGCAGTTCCAAATCAAAGCATCAATTAAGTCAGACCAAAAGTTTTAGGTTTAGTTTTTACCAAAGAGCACTTCAATGAAACGGATAATTTGCGGATTCATTTTCATTTACTTAGAGAAGTTCAACTAAAAAACACTTTATTTATATAATCGAAATAAATTCATTACTGTTGTGTAAAATCAAAATTTTCTTTTTCAAATATAAAACAAACAAAAAATTTCTTCATCTTTCTCACGAAACCATTTAGTGGCAAAACGGAGTTCGTCGGGTTTGCTAATATATATACATACATACATATATATATATATATATATATATATATATATAATAGCTGAATTAACACCGTTGAAGGTGGATTTATTAATATCTGACCGTGATATCAAATAATATTCAATGTTAATACTACTTGTTACCTGCAAATAGAAAATCTATAGCTAATATTCTATATAAACCTAAAAATACTTGATCATATAAAGGTTCCATATAAGAATAATATTTTTTTCATATAAAAATGTCAAATTGGAAACACATAAATGAATGAAACAAATATGTTTCGTATTCTTCAGATAACTCTCAGTAATAAATTTGATATGCAAAGTAAAAGTAATGAATTTGCATTGCAGTATGTAAATCGACTCATTTTTGTTTGCTTTTGAATAGTGATGATTCTTCAGATATTTAAAATGTAAAATAGCGCCTTCTTGATTACATAGCAATTACACACAAATATTTACACGATTGAATTTTTTTTTAGCAGAATAACTGCTACCTTGTAAAGGGCAAGAGTTGTAAATCGTTCGGCCTTCACGTCAATCTAGTCATTCATATACACTCGAAATTCCTAATTCTTGTATCAACAGTTCAAGGCACGAATTATTTAAAGTGCAATTCAGTTCAAATGCATTTTAATGCTCTACATAAATGAGCAATGTTCTAATTTAAAGTATTGCATGCATACATTAACCTGCATAAGGCATTCTAACATTTTCCTTTTTTGACAGAAATCATTGGAAAACTTTGGAAAATTGCAAAGTTATGATAAGTCTTGCAAGTCGCAACATTGAATTATTCAAAAAATATATTAATGAACCTATATTATAATAAACTAAAAGAATTGTTTATACTGTAATTCATATTTAATATTGTTCTTATTTCTTTTGAAAAGATATGGTTGAACCTCAAAAGATCTCAAACTTGCTTTCAGGATGAAATAATTTTAGTTGATTTTCGTTTAATTTCGATGAAGTGTGATACTGATTAGATTAAAAACTCAAATCAATTAAAATAAAAATGAATATAAAAATATTTTTTTGAATCATATTTCAATAAAAAAAGATCAATATCATATCTGTAAAAGGAGTATTGGCTATCGTCAAATGTTGTGATGTAAATCTGTGATATTGATTTTCTATTAGAAAAAATCACAACCGAAGTATAAGTTTCTTTTGTAATTGATGTCATTATGGGAGTTGATTCTCTTTGATTATAAAATGATTGAAGTACACGTATCTTGAAATTTTTATAAAGAAAATATTTGTAAATTCAATCGTTTATCTAAAAATGTTCAAGAAGGCAAATATACGGTAGTAACAAAGCCAAGAAATGATATGAATGAAGTTCAAATAAATTTAATTCTAATTTTATTCAATTATATTATATTATTTATACATCTGCTCCTTAGATATACATTAAAGCTTATAAAAGTTTATAGAAAAAAATATTTTATGTAGATATAACTATAACTTTAAATCACAGAATAATTCTTTAAAAATGCATTTAACAAAGCATCGTAGTGCAACTTTTATATCTTTCACTCCAATTGATAAAATGATTCGATTTAGAATGTCGTTTTAGTCCTGTGAAGTCACGAAGCATTTAGATTCAGGACAAAGATTAGAACCAGCCAGAACACCTACTTAAAGTTTCTTATGTACTAACGTGCTTGGTAAAGTGAAAAATAACATGGCACTACTTCAGAAACTGGGCAAGGAATCTTAACCCTGACCCTGTTTTTAAGGTATAAAACGAAAAAATATTATACATAGAAGATTTCACCATATAGGTACCATAGTAAATAATTTACCTTCATCTTGTAAGATGTACAAATTCCAAATGTATGATGTAAATGCAACACTACTTCTTTCATGTCAATTTTTTATACTAATATATCAATAGAGATTGTCTAGTGATTCAATAAGGAATACTTAAAAAACTTGTTACTTATTGCCTATTAATTTTCTTAAAAAAAACTTAGAAAGGCTAATCATCTGATTCTTGGAATTGACAAATTTATTGTGCTTTAAATATTGAGAAAACTATTCCTAAAACTGACAATTATTTATTGCACACACACATATATATACACAAATATCAAGATTATTTTCATATTTAGGTCATACAATACATAGTTGATTTTTATTATCAAGAGCATTTATGGGTTAAGTACATAAAATCCTAGAATTCATTTTTTTGTACCCATAATAAACCATGACGTGCAAATTGCATAAGAAAACGTGCAAAGAACTAGGACATTCATGTGTACCTTATATTCTTTCACACAGTAATATATACATAAATCATAATTACGATAAAAGAATATAGTTCGGCTGAGAAAATAAAAGTTTTCGTATTTAATTGCAATAATTTCAGATGTTATGGTATTGTAAAACAGGGAAAAGTTTACATAGCTCGTGAAACAAGTTTGAGAATGATAAATAGTTTTGAATGATTTTCTATTTTAAGTTAATTTTTAGGAAAGATATTTAATTCGTGATAAAATACTGCACATTAATAAAAGATTTCACTCTATATATATAGAGTCTTGGATTTGTAAATATTTTGTAAAGCTTCGAACAAAAAATCCAAAAAGTAATAAAAAACAAAAAAGTTTTTTAAAAAACCATTTCTTTATTTATAATATTTACTGTCGACGTTTCGGAACTAGGTACGTTCCATCTTTAGGACATTGTCAAGAAACATGATCTTGATAAGATTTAAGCAAACAATATGTTCAAGAAAAACAGAAGTATATGTATATATATATATATATATATATATATATATATATATATATATATATATATATATTATATATATATATATATATAAAATTATTTTAAGCTCTTATATCAAGTATCATTGCAAACTTGGGGTTTAAAAAATACAAAGGTGAATCAGGAAAAGCTAAAGTTCAAATAGTAATGCGGTTCATAAAATAAGCATCAGAGCTATTTACATTTTCAAGAAAAATATACATAAAAGCTCATTGTTAATTTTGTCACCCTGTGTCCTGTTAGTACTATTTATCATCTAGCCTGAATTCTTATTTTTTTTCCCAGAAACTTTGTTGTGAGTTAATAGACTCGCAGATTCAAAGTTAATAGATGTATCAAAAACATTAAAAATAGATAGAAAAATGGATCTTTAAAATATTTATAGCTTGTGACGGATATGAAATGCTCGCTATTAAAAATGAGAACATTAACTTTAACTAAATATGTTATAGGTGTCTTTCATATCGAATATCGCAGTTATTAGATGTATCGTATCCACAATGTATTTTAGTCTTTTTTTTAAGTTTTGATTAAAAGTTTGAATGTTTACAAAAATTAAATAAAATGTATCTATAATTAGTTAATTTAATCTAACAAATTAATTTTAAATTCATTTTAATTAATTTTTAAATTTAATAAATAACTTAATTTTTTGTTTTCAATAAAAATTATACCCAAAAACAAATATTTGAGACTATAATAAAATCAGTTTCATAAACGAATAAAAATATTTTAATCAAAATTGCTGACAATGAGTACGAAGCTCTTATATTTTCTGAACTAACACCTTCTTGCTCTTAAACCTTGTATAAAATTAGTAGTATGTAACATTTTATATATATGCACAGTATTTGGTTTAAATTTTGTAACATTCATTTTAGTTAAAATAATTCAATATATGAATTAAAAAGAAAAACGTTTTCTAAAATTCAGGTCAATCCGAGAAAAAAGCTCTGAATCCGGGACAAGTAGATATAGCTTAACAAAAAATCCCATATGTAAGGTAGAAATCCGGGACTGTAATTGATTCTCAACGCCAATTGAAAGAATTTTCCGGTAACGTTTTACCTGAGTTTCACTCTAGCGTTGCAATTGTAAACGAACATCAACTAATGCATTTGAAATGCACGAACCAGTTCCCTTCTCTATCGGCTACCATAAATTTTCATATATTTCTGATTATATTAGTTCAACTAAAAACCGGTAGGAAGCATTTCTGATATTCGTTTTTTCTAGAATACAGGGATAATAAACTGTTTTCTTTACTGAAAATGTTCTAAAATACATATAAATAATAATAGCAATGGCATATCGAAATAAATTAATTACTGTTGTGAAATGAAATATTTTTTTTCTTTTCAAATATAAAACAAAAAAAATGTCTTCATCTTTTAATCACCAAACGAAATGTTACATAAAACAAAACCATCTGGTGGTGAAACGGAGTTCGCCGGGTTTGCCAGTTCTAATATATATTTAATAGTATTTTATAATAATTGGTATCCATTGTTAAACTCGTAATTGGCTATAGTATTATACATAAATTTAATAAACAATCCTGGTTGATCAATGGCATCGACACTTTTTTGCTTCCAAATTAATATTAAAAATGCTTTTTAATTGAAAATATATGTATAATTGCTTCGGTTAAATATTCACAATTATACTTCAGTTTCACATACTTTGCAAAAGTGTTTCAATTATACCCTCATATAAGTAGAAATTATTATTACATAATGATAAAAGTATTTTATGCATTATTATAATTCTGCCATTTAAAAATTATTGTGCTGTTATTATGAAATCACTAAAGAAATTATTATATTGTTAATTTTATAATAATATTTATAATAAGTATTGTGAATGTAATAAATGGTCAAATAAATCTATACTAGACCTTATAATTTTATTTCATTATTGATTGATTGACCAATACTGTGTTTATGAATGCCTTCCTTTACGTATGGAGCAATCTATTTTTACCGAAAATAAACACTTCTGTCGATTCTACGTAATATTATTCCAACACAATTTTGGGCATGTAAATCAAACGATCTATTTATAAGCAAAGTATATTGGCTAAGTCAATAAATTTATTCCTGCTTTTAAGCAACAAGGACGTGCTGGAAATAATTTCTGTGATACACATTGCCAAACAAACCAGAAATAATTCCTGTTAAACAAACCTGGAAATAATTCCTGTGATACATTGTCAAACAAACTGTTTCAAAGATATCTTAAAAAATAAATTTAAACATAATAAAAAGAAAATCAGCAACTTGAATATTGCAATGTTAATATTAAATTTATAAAGGTATAATGGCAAAGCAAAACGATTAATCAACTATTGACTTTTACTAAATTTTGCATCTATCCTTAGCAAAAATGCAATCAGAAAAACACCCCTTCTGATAATATTATACGAATAGAGAATGGGCAATTATGCTATGAAATATTTCCTTACTTGCTTTTCATTTGAATAAAATTCTTACATAAAGAAAATATATAAAAATAAAATATTTATAAATACCTAAGTGTTATATCAATATGATATGGGTTATATTAGATCTGGAATGGGCGATAAAGCACCCATGGTACCGATTATAATTCTGAGCCCCATAGAGAATCACGCAAATGCGAAATTATTTTTAAACATTATGGCACCGACTAAGCCTATTCGAAAAAATAACACTTTATATCACACATTTATCATGATACTTCGAAATTGTAGCCATATACTTTTTTTGATATGATTATAGCTTTAGAGTTGAGTCTTTCAAGAAAAATATACCAAACAATCTATAACAAAATTACATTTTGCCCTGCAAAATTCTATAAACACCTAAGACAAAATAAAAAAAATAAAAAAATAAAAAAGACAGAATAATGGATGTGTGTGTGTATATACATATACTTGGATACAATTTTTCGGTCACGTTTTCGGGCGCACGGATCAATCGATTTGAATGGTTCAAAAAACATTCGATTCCTATTGATAGGGAGATGTGCTGATTAGTTTTTGGCAAAGACAGGTCCAGCAGTTACGGAGATAAACAGCAAAAAGTATTCGATTTGAATGATCTAAAAAACATTCAATTAGTAATGATTGAGAGAAGTGGTTATTAGTTTTTGGCAAAGGTAGGCCCAGCCATTTCGAAGATACAGAGCTAAATGTTAAAAATATAAAAAAAAAATACTTTTAATATACTTTAAACAAATAATTTCAACTTTGCAATTCAGTTTATATAATTCTTATAAATATTAGACAATATTGTAATATTTATAAAAATCTATTTGAAAACATTCAGTATTCCTCGAACATTTCGTTACGGTACGGGAAGTTCCAGCAATTTGCCTTAAGGCACGATGCCACACACCCCACTAGTAAAATTATTTAGTTGTGATGTTAATAAAGTAAGTTAAGTAATCTTCATATAAATTAATGTCATTGAATTTATAGGTAATAGGTAATAAGGAAGCCTACCTAAAGTAATATTTATATAAATTAATGTCATTGAATTTATAGGTAATAGGAAATAAGAAAGCCTAACTAAACTTATAAGATTTGAAACGTAAGAAACAAATTCCAGGAATCCAGATAGTAATGACACAGAAGCTTTTGCAACTGTTTTTTTTTTTTCTAAATTGTTCTTGAACCGAAAGTTCAAGTTGTTGTGATGAAATCCTTCTCAACTACGAGGCTTTTTAAAAAGCTGTAAGTAATTGCCCTTCTTCTAATTGTGAGAATATATTGTTATTTTTTTACTAGAAATGACTATTTTCAGTTGAAAATATATTTTGATCTATATATGATTTCTAGTGCAAATATATATCACAGCAGCTTGGTTGTCCGAAATGCAATTTTCATATCAGCAAAACGTTTCTACATAGAATTTCAATGATACGACGATTTTATAATTATTTTTGATTACGTTTAATCAACACTAAATTGATTAAGATTAATTAAAACGCTTATACCTATGTAGACATTATTTGAGAAAAACAGTATGATCTATAATCTTATAAATTGCAGAACAGATTTTGATCTATACAGATTTTCTAGTGTGAATAGATATCACAACTGCTTGGTTGTTCGAAATGCAATTTTCATATCAGCAAAACGCTTCTAAATAGAATTTCAATGATACGACGATTTTATAATTATTTTTGATTACGATTAATCAAAACTAAATTGATTAAGATTAATTAAAACACTTATATCTATGTAGACATCATTTGAGAAAAACAGTATGATCTATAATCTTATAGATTGCAGAACAGACAAAACGGTTTATCCATGAGTCTATCGTATGAAATAGTCTTTTTAGTATTTTTATTATTAGAAGAATAGTCAAATCGTGTTTGGGTCATATTTATCATTTATTTAGTCATCTCATGTGCGTGCGACAAATTTCTGTTTAGATTAGTCACGCGTCATAGTGATTCATTTAGAACTTTATTGTCTGAAAAGTTATCGTGTCGAAGAGGTTGGAGCACTACAAACAAATTAATCGGAAAACTTAAGTAGGCATTATAGATATACCAAAGTGTTACCAATTAAGATGTTAGCAATGATTTTGTGCCAATATTTGCAATTTGTTTTGACACTATAATTGATGTATTTAGAGGGTCGTTAGGAAGTACCTACGAATAGTAGTTGATTAATAGAAACCTATATTGGTTTTAACTATCAAACAACAATATCTATCTATGTATTGTTGGTTTTTGATCTAATATGTCTTAAATACTGACGAATTTATTGTCTTTTTATTTTCTTTATGACTTTAATAAACATATTAATTTGTAGCGTAAAAACAATGGTGTGGCATGGATGTGCTCATACTTGTATAATTATGATAAATATTATATGTTACATAAATTTTAAGATACGATATTGTGGAAATATTTTTGGTCAATCACTATTTTAAATCGGCAAACGCATAAATTTAAAGCAATTGATGTGATTTGCAATTAGTATACCTACAACGTATAATTACAAAAAAGGATATAGTAGTTTACCTACAAATAACAAATAAATAGCAGGTTAGCATTGATTGATTCATATATAACAAGCTTTGCTTAACAATTTATTTTATTTTGTGTAGGTGCTCTAATTTTATTCAGATTAAATTAAAGCTAAAATGAATAAAAGTGTTTGCTAAAATAATAAATATTGTAAACAGTAATTTATATTTATATATGTGCTAGGAAATTGATAGCATACCAGACTTAAAGGTTACAGCCCCTTCAACAATGATTCTATTAATATGATATTAGCAAAAAGGTCAAGTTCAAAAAGTACTACGATAAAAATACTAATATGTTCTTTTAATTAAGAAGAGTTTCTCGCCTATTGTAACAACTAGTAATAACAAAATAATATTAAATTATCTCACAATGAACTCTGAATTAGAAATTAATGCGGTCATCAATTCCTAATGTTGAAGAATTTAAATTAAGTTAAGAAAACACAATATTTTCGTGTTGAAAACATGCATATTTTAGTGCATATGGATTAAAAAAATACAATTTACTCTGGTAAAATCTCAACTAATTATTTGGCTTAACAAAGGATTGATTATAACACTGGTTCACCCGGATTTCCACCTTGGGTTCTGGATTTTTTCAGGAGCTTTATATTTGTCACAATTCTGATTTTTTGCCAGAATATCTTAATTTTTTGAAAATGGTTTTATTATCAATATCTATTTAACTAAAATTATTTTTACAAAATGTGATTGGAAAAAGCCATTCACTTAATTTACGTTTTCCATAAAACCGTAATGCTATACAAGGAAATGGAAATACAGGAGTAAATGGTTAACCCGGAGTTAACCAGATCACTCCTGTATTTCCACCTTGCGTCCTTATTTTTTTCAGGAGCTCTATATTTGCCCCGATTCAGACTTTTTGCCCCAGAATATCCCGTTATTTTGGAAATAGTTTTATTATCAATATGTATTTAACTAGAATTATTTTTACAGTATTTGATCGGAAAAAGCAGGCACTTAATTTACGTTTTCCATAAAACCGTAATAGTAAAGTAGATCCGTATTAACCGGATCAGTCTTGGATTTCCACCTTGCGTCCTGATTTTTTTCAAGAGCTCTGTATATGTCCCAATTCAGATTTTTGCCCCAGAATATCCCAATTTTTTAAAAATGGTTTTACTAATAATATGTATTCAACTAGAATTATTTTTACAGGATTTGATCGGAAAAAGCAAGTCATTTAATTTACGTGTTCCATAAAACCGTAAAAATAAAGTAGATTCGGGTTAACCGGATCACTCCTGGATCTTGCGTCCTGAACTTTTTCAGGAGCTCTATTCTCCCCAATTCAGACTTTTTGCCCCTGAATAACCTATTTTTTTGAAAATGGTTTTATTTTTTTTATTGTCTAATTGTTGAATTTGTATACACGTTCTTCATTTTATAATTAATCTTTACACTTTTTTTATTTGCTTGTATATAATTGTATAGTGCACCATATATCCTTTCCTTAGTCAATAATGTTATAAAATTGGTTGGAAGGGAGATTTTTTTTCCTTACCTACTCCCTCCATAGTTCTTGTCTACCCTTTTCCCATTTTTTTCACTCTATAATGGCTTTATTATAAATGGTTTTATTATCAATATGTATTAACTAGAACTATTTTTACAAAATTTAATTGAAAAAAGACAGTCACTTAATTTACGTTTTCCATGAAGCCGTAATAGTAAAGTTGACCGTATCAGTCCTGGAATTCCACCTGGCGTCATTGATTTAGCTCTTTATTTGTTGCCAATTAAGCCTTTGTCCCAAAATTTACCGAATTTTTGAAAATGATATTAAAATAGACACACTGAAAGCGTATTTATGTATCCCAACAGCTAAAAAAATCCGCTATTTTGTATCAAAGTATCGAATTCTCGTAATCAAATTTTCCATTTCCCGAAGCAGATACAACTAATGAATCAATAAAATTTTTATAAATAGTATTACATAGTGATTTACATTAAACGAATACGTACGTCTGCTAAAAATATTAGTAATAAAATCGGTGAAATACATCGACATCTGCATAGATGAGGCACATATGTAATAGGTTTCTAAATGTCTGACGTGCTTACTATATGTATGATGCGGTCGATAGTTTGTATGCTAAAACAACTTGTAAATTTTGTCTGGGAACGGAAAACCGCAAATCCATTCATGCCTCAGTAAATTAACGATTTCAAAGTGCTTTTGATTAAGGAGGATAATTTTGTTCTGTTTACCAGAAGTATTTATTCTACTTATAATAATATAAACAAAATTATCAGTAGAAATGGTATATTAGTTTTAATTGCAAGGGAGATTACTCAAAAACCACTAAAACAAATATGAAAATTTAAAAATTGCAAGGGAGATTACTTGAAAACTAATTAAAAATGTCGAAAAATTAAAAATAAAAGCCAAAATATAAGTTATATTTTTAGTAATAAAGGCCATAATTCGACATAATTATTGATTCGTATAAAAAATATAGTTATGCAGGCAGAGAGATGCTTCTCACTATAAAGTTTGGTCGTATGTTTAATTAAATAATTGAAAATGTATGACCAACACGTCTGATATTTGTAAATTAAAAATTCCAAGAAGTTATTTGTTTGCCATTACTTGGTTGATTAAATTAGAATTATATAATTTAGATTTTTTTGTTCAACGTTGAAACATATTCTTAAAATGTTTGATTGATGCCAAATAGTCGAAATAAAAAACAGAAGATATTTTCATTTCCGCATTCAGTAAACTAGCAAATTCCAGACAGAATAAAGCACACAAATTATATGTTTATATAATTATATATTTTAAGATAAATCTATCATTATCAATGAAAATGTGTTAAAAAATTGAAAATCGCGCTTCTAATAAACTTAAAATTGCAACAAAAATTAGAAATGGCAATAGTTTTACTCATAATTGTAATTCATAATCGAATGGCATCTGGCCAAATGATGTAAGTCAAAAGCCAAAAAAAAGTTTAACTCTTAGTAATTAATCTTGAAGCAAAAACCGATATAGGACATGCCATCCTATGGTCATCCATGGACGACCATTCGCAGCGAAAAAGTTAACATAAAATGAAAAAATAATTATTGATGTTATGTAGTTTGCCAGGATTGATAGATTGAAAATAAAATCAAATATCAATTGTAATGTCCTTGAACATATTTGTAAGAATACAAAGGCCAACACTTCAAGTTAAAAAAATGAATAATTAAAACGTATATATTATATATATATATACATATATATCTCATTTTTATTTAGATATTTAGATTATTTAAAAAAATCTATTTTCCTTAAATATAATATTTATATGTAGATATATTTAATAATAGTGTAAAAATGTGTAGTTATATTTAATAGTCTAAAAATGCAATATTTTCTCAATCATGTCAATCAACTTAATTATTTAATATATATCATAATTAGCAATAATAAGGAGCTGTCAATAAATAATTAATAGAAAACAAGTCTTAGAAAATTGAGATCAATCAAACGTGTCAGGAAAACTCATAGCAACAACAATAAAAAGATTAATATTAATTGCTTTAATTATTGTAATGTACACAATAATGATGTACGTATTAACTTTCCAGAGACGCAATACATTCAACTTTTTATTGATTTCTTTTATTTTACGCGTGGTCAAACAAAGTCCGGCGGCCGGTATAGATTTTCCACGTGCGCCGTTCTACGCCCCAAGGAGATATACATCGAACCATGAATAATTCATGAAAGTTCTGAGAAAACATCATTAGGTTTGCCTTCGGAAATTAAATGTGTTTATGAGAAAAAATATTACTTTCAAAACTAGCTGCAAATTTTCAAAAGTTCGGCTAACAATGGTAGACTAAACGTTGACTATGCTAGGGAGAAGCTATATAAAAATATATATTTTAAGTTTCAGAGAACTACCTATTATAAGAATTAAATTTCAAGTTTCAAATAAATCAGATAATGACCTCAACTAGATATTTGCACATATTAATAACGTAAAAATTCGAACGATTAAAAAAATATATAATTTGGAAAAATTAGGTATTTTATACGCAGTGT
>NW_020536999.1:44597685-44632616 GCF_003426905.1 Ctenocephalides felis | reverse complement strand
TTTTTACATTTCTCGGCGTTTTGAAGGTTTCTGAACATTTTTGCATACCTCAGAATAAATGAATGTGTATGTGTGTATGTATGTATGGATACAAATTTCCAGTCACGTTTTCGGGCGCACGGATCAACCGATTTGAATGGTTCAAAAAACATTCGATTCCTATTGATAGGGAGAAGAGCTGATTAGTTTTTGGCAAAGGCAGGTCCAGCCGTTACGGAGATACGAAAAAAAGTGCAGAAAATAGAAATCGAGTGTTTGAGTGAACGGAGCATCCGATTTGAATGATCTAAAAAACATTCAATTAGTAATGATTGGGAGAAATGATTATTAGTTTTTGGGAATGGCAGGCCCAGCCATTTCGGAGATACGGAGCTAAATGTGCAAACAATGGCAGCTTTTGAGAGAACTAAGCGTCCAATTTCTTCCAAATGATTCAAAGAACTTTCTGCTTGTTTTAACAAAATAATTGATTTTGGAAAATTTTAGTATCATTTTTTTTTAGTTTTTTTTTTGTATATCGAAAATAATTCAGATTTTATTTTTAATTCTGACTATAGTTCTAATATACTTTAAACAAATAATTTCAACTTTGCAATTCAGTTTATATAATTTTTATAAATATTAGACAATGTTACAATATTAATAATAATCTATTTGAAAACATTCAGTTTTCGAACATTTCGTTACGGTGCGGAAAGTTCCAGCAATTTGCCTTAAGGCACAATGCCATATACCCCACTAGTTTTTATTTTAATTGATTTGAGTTTTTAATCTAATCAATATCACACTTCATCGGAATTAAACGAAAATCAACTAAGATCATAGAAAGCAAGTTTGAGGTACAATATTAAAAATGAGTTATAGTATGAATAATACTTTTAGTTCAATATAGTAAAGGTTCATTAATATATTTTCTGAATAATACAATGTTGCGACTTTGCAAGACTTATCATAACTTTGCAATTTTCCAAAGTTTTCCAATGATTTGTGTCAAAAAAGGAAAATGTTAGAATGCCTTATGCAGGTTAATGTATGCATGCAATACTTTAAATTAGAACATTGCTCATTTATGCAGAGCACTGGAATGCATTTGAACTGAATTGCACTTTAAATAATTCGTGCCTTGAACTGTTGATACAAGAATTAGGAGTTCTAGTGTATATGAATGACTAGATTGACGTGAAGGCCGAACGATTTACAACTCTTGCCCTTTACAAGGTAGCATTTATTCTGCTAAAAAAATTCAATCGTGTAAATATTTGTGTGTAATTGCTATTTAATGAAGAAAGCGCTATTTCACATTTTAAATAGCTAAGAATCATCACTATTCAAAAGTAAACAAAAATGAGTCGATTTACATACTACAATGCAAATTCATTACCTTTACTTTGCATATCAAATTTATTACTGAGGAATACAAAACATTTTTGTTTTATTTATTTATGCATTACTAATTTGACATTTTTATATAAAAAATATTTTTATTCTTATGTCGAGCCTTTCAAGTAAATTTAGGTTTATATAGAATATTTGCAAAGCATTAGCTATAGATTTTCTATTTGCAGGTAACAAGTAGTATTAACATTGAATATTCTTTGATATCACGGCCAGGTATTAATAAATCCACCTTCAACCGTGTTAATTCAGCTATTATATATACTCGTATATATATATATATATATATATATATATATATATAATTTATTACATATTTATTTAGTCTTAATTTTTATAGTTAAATTGATTGCCACTGGATGGAGGCTAAGATGCTACCCGAAACATATGAATTTTAAATAAATAAATTTCTGAAAACTCTCATACTATTTTTATTGATGTAACGCCCGACTTTTTAACTCAAATTAAACATATTATATCAACATCAAATTCAATACTATATATATAAAATTCTTCTGGAATGGGGTATGAATGGTTAATCCTCCTAAACGATTATTCGGATATTCATAAATCTGCCTGAAGTTTGTTAAGGGATTTTTTTTAGGATTTTTTGATTCATAGAAATATAGTTAGATTGTAGAAATAAATTGAAAAAATGACAAATAACCGATTATCATTGATTGACATTGAAAATATTTGAGACATTGTTTGACATTAAAAACAAATAAAGACTGTCATTTGCCAAACATTTCTATTCACTTATAGGCTAAGACAATATTAAAATATAATATATTCTTGAAGGAAGAAAAATGTTTTATTTATCAAATAAGTTGAATTCTTTACAAACTGGTTGATTTTTTTATTTTCCTTTCATGTTGGAAATTACCCTTTCTATTATTTTTTCGTGATAACACTAGGCGATCTAACACATTATGGTAATCAATCGGGTTTCGTGATTCGACACATTAAAAAGGCATGGATAATGATTTTTATGCCCACAAAGTTTGTTGGTTTGACCTTCAATCGATTTATTTTAATGTCTCGTACTATCCAATGGAATTGACCATTTATTGCGTCATTATTTCTAAGGGTAGGTGCAGGTAATTTAATTTCAATTAAAAGTTTGCGATAATTGAACGCTAATTATGAAACATATCAGGAAATACTTTATAACGCATATAATTATTATAATTTGTCTTAATTTAGTTTTTATTTTATTTTGATAAACTAGGTGCTTGGCAAGGTCTTAGTTTCCAGCGTTTCATTCTTAACAATTTTTATTTTTTCCTTTTCATTTAATAGCAGGTCTAGTAACCTGTCTTTCAATCTTTTTTTTTGTTGAACTCACAAAAATAATATTTTGATAACAATGGGCTTTAAAAAAGGATCCATTGAACCGAATCTGAAAAATGCATTGAAAATTTTGATTAAAATTGAATAAAAGGAGCATTAATTTATATTGCATACAAAATATAGTCTAACAGCACAATAAATGTTTCTGCATGAATAAAATCATTGATTTTTATTTGGCCCCATTGCAATTTGCAGAAAAATTTGATAATAACATTTTATCGATATTATGCATACGTTCTACATTTTTGTTTTATTGATTTTTTTTATTTTTTAAAAGTTTCCTCAAATAACTGTAATCGTGACATTGATTCATAGTTAGACTTAATTTATTGTTTGTTTCTTGCTGTTCATATATAGTGATATCAAAATTAATAATTTATGTCAATCGATTCTTGACAATGGCAATAACCTCGAGTTCAGTTATCAGAAATATATTATTTAAAAGGCGTTTATTTTTATGACTGAACATAACCGACTCAATAATAAATTTCAACTAATGTGAAAGTTTATGTTTGTATGTTATAAATAATATTTTAATGAATTATTTTTAAATAAATTTTTAATTTTTTGTTTATTTATTACAGCAATTGACCACTAAATTCTTGCAAAATTCATATTAATATTGCAATTACTAAGTTTAATGTAGGTGATAACATTATCAAATTGATTTAAGTCATGATTGAAACAGTTTATTTAGCAAAGTTTATAATATAATGCATGAATTATTTCCAGTACGTTCTTGTTTCTTAAAAGCAGAATGAATTTTTTGACACACAGCTTATAAACACTTTTTTTATTTATTTATGTACTTTTATTTTTTAATTTATATACATTGCTTATAAATAGATCGTTTGATTTACAAGCCTAAAATTGTGTTGGAATAATATTACGTGAATTAATTAAATAATTACTGTAATAATTATATGGTAGGAGCTATTTTTAATCGTCAAAAATTTTGTTTTAACTAAATTTAGTCAAAAATATATTGCAATACTTATTTATACATCATAGATTATATTGTACCAATAGGTTAGCTTTTCATCATAAATTACTGAACAGTATTCCTTTAAATCCTGATTTATATGACTATCATGTTTTTCAGCGGATGTAATTTTCATAATAGCTAATTCCAGTTTTATCTATTTCATACATCATTTTCTAATTGCCTTTATCGTTTTCCTTCATATCCTGATTTTTCCTCCGTTTTCGCATGATTATCAGGAAGGTCAAGGATTTCGATATGGTCCGAAGAATCATATTTCTCGGCTTAGACGTACACCAATAGCGTCATTAGTTGGAAAATAGAATGTTTCGGCATGCAAAGCTTTTTAGTTTCACATTTCACCCCACACAATTTTAGACGGAGAGTTGAGAAACCATGTTGGAGGAATATATAAGAACTCCTTTTTTTTTGTCTTCATATTTAATAATATTACTTTTCTCGTAGATATCTTTGAATTTTAAATCAAGAAATATTTTTGTCTTTAAATTTGCTATGTTAAATGCGTTTGTAAAATTTGATTATTGACAAATTTTGTGTGAAAAAATAAAAATCCAACCATGTCATTAATTTAGCTGGTGCATAGCAATAACCGAAAAATGCTCATTATTTTACCAAAGCTCTACGTTGCGCTTAAAAGCTTATAACAAACAACGTGAGATTTGATCTCCCCGTCAAGGTCTGGGACGTCCGAACAAGAATCGAGTTTTGAACAAGAATCCAAAAAGTAATAAGAAACAAAAAAAATTTTTTAAGAAACTATTTCTTTAGTTATTTATTTACTGTCGACGTTTCGGAACTAGGTACGTTTCATCTTCAGAACATCTGTCAAGAAACATGATCTTGATGAGATTTAAGCAAACAATATGTTTAAGAAAATAAAATGGACTTTTTAATTAATAAAATAGTTGAAAAAATAATGTACAGAAATATGATAATATGATCAAAATGAAAATATAATAGATATATAATATATACATGTATATGGAATCATCATATTAGGCATTGTGTTTTTTATTGTTATCTAATTTATTTTTTATATTTTTCACATTGATCTTTGATAATTGTGGGTTAAATGTTTTATACGTTTTCTTATTGGATTGAAATAATCGGTTTGATATATACGAGTAGCATGGACATAATATTAACTCCCATCATTACATCATGATTGTTGTAAAGAAAATATTACATATTTCTAACCTTTGTATTTGAAATAGCTAATACTAGGTTTAAAAAACAGACTAAAATAAAACGTATTAATATGAGCATATATTTTCACGTGTGGCCTATTTTTAAATCATTTTAATTAAAGATGCTTGTTGACAAAATGTGAATTATATCATACAATAATTGGTAACCATTAATTCGAGTACATTTCTGAAATAATATTATGATTTATATAACTAATTTTATAGTTTGAGAAGCATCAATTGATTTATAGCCGTTTATTACTCACAATGTTATTTCTTATTGTTTCAACTAACTAGATGCATTTATTTTTCTAAAATATGTATATGCAATTATATTGACCGCTTTCTTCATGAAACTGAATTATGCTTACTGATTAACTTTTTTATGACAAATTTTTTATATTTGTAGTAATCATTAATGGGTGATTTATTTGATTACTGGGCTTGATTTTTGTTTATAATTGCTTAATTTTATTGTCTGTACATATATTATCAAAAATAAAAATATAAGATAAAATTAAAAGTTTATCACAGTTTGAAAATCAACTGCACAATAACTATTCTAACTAACGAGAAAATACCTATCTATGAAAGCTTTCAATATTTTTTTCAGCTCTATATCAAAATCAAAAAAATCTATAACAAAATCAATTGAATACTTGAATTTTCTTGTCTACCATATTAGACAAATTTTTCCCCTGCAGCCCTCCGTTTAACCATTCAGTTTCTACCATCCCCAACTCACCTGGTTTGGCGGTGACCCTGACCGGTGTACTAACACGAAGCTTTGGTCAAGCATTTTATGTAAAAAATCTACCGTGGTGCTTTTAAACTGTATCGTAAATCTTTCAACGTACTGCTATAAAATACATAATATTTACAATAACCTTGTTAATATAATGTGCTTTTTAATGAAAATATTATTAGTGCTTCAAGCTCTCATATTATTTTACAGAAACAAATTAATTTAATTAGAGCGAGTGATTTGCGATTTTTATTCATTAGCAGTGGTTTAAAAATAGAAAATTGTATGTTTGATTAGAACTTTTATTTCTATTCGATTAGAATTGCGTAGTTATGAAAAATAGTTATGTGATTGAAATTTAGAAATATTTTATCAATATATTATTAGTTATTAATTAAAAGTTTTTGTTTTGTTTATCAAATATTTTCATATTTTTGTGACTGGGGCAAAATAGCTCCAATTTAGTTCAAAGGTTCTATGTCTTATTGTACAAAAACAAAAAAGTTAATTAATATAAGAAAGTTAATATAAGAAAGCTCTTCAGTGCCATATTTGAAAATTTTAAAAATAATGAAGAATTATTTTTATTTCCATTTTTTTATATGAAATGCATATTTAGGCAAAATTATTTATTCTAAATATGTTGTTTCATTTATTTTAATTATATAATATATAATTTCTCTATTTTATATATTTACTTTATTTAAAATAAAAATTACTGCTGTTCTCTACATTCACAATTCTTCTCCAATTTGTGCTTTTTCATTCTTTACTTAAAAAGCTTTTTGTTTTTTATTCTTAACTAATAATAGTAATTGATAATTGTCACTGGATACTTGTAGCGAAAATTTTAATCAAAAACCCTTTATTCAATTGGCATAAAAATTGATCAGAGTGAACCTAATCATTCATCAATAGCTTGTGCTTTTTTATTCTTAACTTAAAAAGCTTTGTGCTTTTTTATTCTTAACTAATAATAGTAACAGATAATATTGTCACTGGATATTTGTAGCGGAAATCTTAATCAAAAAGATTTGTTTAAAGATTTGATTGAGGTGCACACAATTACTTATCAATAGCTTTTTTATTCTTAACTTAAAAAGCTCTGTGTTTTCTATTCTTAACTAATAATAGTAATTGATAATTGTCACTGGATATTTGTAGCGGAAATTCTTATCAAAAAGCCTTGATTCAATTGATATAAAATTGATCAGATTGAACCAATTACTCATCAATAGCTTGTGCTTTTTTATTCTTAACTTAAAAAGCTTCGTGCCTTTTTATTCTTAACTAATAATAGTAATTGATACTTGTCACTGGATATTTTTAGCGAAAATTCTTATCAAAAATCTTTGATTCAATTGACATAAAAATTGATCAGAGTGAACACAATTACTCATCAATAGCTTGTGCTTTTTATTCTTGACTTAAGGGGGTATTCTAGTGTAGAAATTTCAAAAAATCGATTTTTTTTATCTCATATTTTCAAAGTTTAACTATCTAAGAATATAGGTACGAGTAGGTTTTTGAAAATTTGAATTATTTTCGGAGCTATAGGCATTTTACTTACTCGGTCTCCATACTGGTTTGGCTTCACGCAAAACTTTAAATGCGTTTTTCTCAGAACAGACTTTTTCAGTACTGTTGACACGATTTCTCGAGTTTTAATCGACCTATTCACTTGAAATATTCAGAGAGTCTTGTTTATAGACCTATCTATAGCCCGAACTAGGATTATCACCAAATTCTAATTTTTACTATTTTCAAAAAATTCGGGAAACTCAAAAAAAACAGTACAAAAAGACTTTTTTTCAAACAGTCGCCAATTTGTAAAAAACATTTTTTTTTCACTCATCGCTAGTTCGGGCGATTGCGACATCATTGCAGATTAATAATCTTTTTATTTTTTGCATTTCCGATGGCTAGCAGGGCTGAAATCATGTCAAGACTGAGATGCCAATTTTTGAGACCACCCACTTCATCAGCTGCCGGTTTTTACAATTTTCACTTCTTTATTTTTAATTTTGTTTTGTATTTTAATAATATTAATAAACAAGTAATAAAAAAATGAAGAGTAAAAACATTCATTGCTTTCTTTTACGACACTTTAAAAATGACCTAAAATTCATAGCTCTACACTAGAATACCCCCTTAATAAGCTTTGTGCTTTTTTATTCTTAACTAATAATAGTAACTGATAATTGTCACTGGATATTTTTAGCGCAAATTCTTATCAAAAAGCTTTGATTTAATTGACACAAAATTGATTGGAGTGAATACAATTGTTCATCAGCTCAAATAAAGTTACTATAAAATTTATTTAAAAGCTATTGCCATGGACCTGTCATTGGGCGGACAACTATTCAATATTAAAATAGCTATTTGTAGGTTATTTGTCTTAACGCTTATCTTATTTAGCAACTAGAGGATATATATCGTGTTTTTTTTTTAACCCATCAATTCATATTCACAACATATCCAAACGTAACTGATTGTAAGTTCGAATTTTCTATTGTATGTTTTTTATTTGAAATTTGATAAAGAGTTGAAAATACATATCTCTTAAACTTAATACTAGAATTTGATGATATTAAAATTATTAAAACAGTACTTTCTTTATATTTCATCAGCTGTCTCTATAAATCCAAGTAATGGTGAGCTGAGACCGTGGGACATGCGCCTTGTTCGGTGTCTTAGGCCGCTGAGCAATGAGAAGTCATCGCGAGGCGCCGTCGTCGTCCAGGTTACGATTGGGCTGTTTGAAGCGAGGTAGCTCCGGCTTGATGTACGCCTGTCAACAAGGCGACCTGCCAGGTGTCGTGCGGATTCTCGGGGAACAGGTTGCATTTTCATTTCTGCGCATTTTCATTTATTCGAAATATAAGAAGTGCTTTGTTAAATTTAATATGCAGTGAAAAATATTACAATATTATGAACGTGATTAAAATCAAAACGATAAAAATGATTTTTCGTTAAATTATGTGTAATATCATTTTGTATGCGTTATTTTCTAAATGCCTTAATATGCACTATACATGATGGAGCAGAATGATTCATTATCAAGAGTTGATGATAAACATCAAATTTAATTATTATTTTTATTACTACTATGTATTATTAATATAAGTATTAATAATTAATTAATTATTATTTTATTCAAGAATCAATTTAATATTTTTTTTAAATTGTGTACGCAATTCATTCATTATTTAAAGTGGTAGGTGCTAACATATATAGGTCAACTGTTTTTCAATAATTCGTATGGAAATAAGTAAGTTTACCGAATATTAAAACTGCATTGAATTGCATTTTTAAATACATTTGTATGTATCCATAGATACGAAACAAATAGTCAACTAAATACATTGGTACATAAAATAAAGACTTAGTATATGTATATATATATACATTAGGGTGGTCCTTAATATGGACATTTTCGAATTTTTTTGCTCCCAAAGGCTCAAATGGTTCCAAATTGATAAAAAACTATTCTCTGAAAGCTTTAGCTCTTAATATTAACTTTTAGATAGTGCGCAATTCAATCAAAGTTTTGTATGGAAATAGCATGAAAAAATTTTCAAAAATTTTAGAAATGTTTTTAGATATAATTTAGCGAACAAATGAACGAGTTTTATTCAAAATTTGTCGCTAAGTTATACCTAAAAAAATTTTTTTTTTAATTTTCAAAATTTATTCCATGCTACTCGTATTACCATATAAAGATTGATTGAATTGCGAACTATCTAAAAGTTAATATTAAGAGCTAAAACTTTCAGAGAATTGTATTATTCCTATTTTGTATTACGTTCTGTTCTGCTTACTAACTTTTTAACATTATAATGTATTTAGAATTCTTTTTGTTATATATGTATACATATAATTTTTATATTGGCATGAAATCTGTTAAAGTATGAATCAATATTTATTGATATTATTAATATTATTGAATTATCACATTTTGCTACTTCCATTTTTAAAAGCAGTTTTTGATTGAAATTATTTACTAATCTATTTATTGATATTATTTTTTTGCAATTTACTAAAACGGATTTAGTCAAAAAATAATAATTGACCAGTATTAAATAACTTCAAAAACAATTAATTACTCTTTGTTTATGCCTAATTTTTACTTGTAAAATTGTAAATATTTTTATTACCATTTTTATTAACATTGAAACGAAGAAAGAGTATCGCTTTATAATTGTGTTTTCATTTATCTGGTACATTTGGTTCCATTTATCATTTACAATGTATTTTAACCCTTTCGACTCGAATGCCGCCGCTCCGGCAACTAAACTTACAACATGTGATTTTTTTTTCATTCTTTTGAAATTAATTCACTATTAAGTTCATTTATTGATTAATATATATTTTCAGAAATAAAATATGATAAAATAAACTTAATAGTTCATAAACCCCATTATTTTTTAGATATAAATGTTATTAGCGATTTCATTTTATATATTATTTATATATACAATGTAATGTATTGTACATATGCATATTTTACATACACACACGTATATATATATACGTGGAATAAAAAAATAACGGTATTATTGGGGTTGTTCTTAACACACTTTCGGCGGGCCGGGTACTGGTACCTGGTTTTAGAATTGTCATTCAACTGCGGGTGCGGGTATTTTCGGGTACTCGGTCGGACACGCTAGATGCGAAGAGCGAACGAAATTTCTTACTATGAGCGGTTGCAACGCTAGTTTTATATTTATTATAAAACTATAATAAAATTATAATTTATTCTTTAAAATTATTTTCGATACGTAAATACGTATATATTACATAAATATATGGTATTTATTAAAGACGATATGTTTTACGTCAGCATTTTTGGTAAACAAACTATTTCTTTTAATACTATATTACCATTTATATATTTTGCTATCTTTGTATTTATTGCGTTTCGATAATTCATATAATTTAATTGTCAAATACAATGTTAAAAATAAGCTATTACATTTTTACAAGCAATCGAACGTAGCTTATAAAATCATATTATTATTTATGTAATTAACTATTAGGTTTGTCACTAATTTATACACCATAAAAATTAATTTCGTATAATATTAAAAACAATCGAATTTTCAACGTAAAACTCTAGATTGTATATAGTATGATTATAAGTGATAAAGGTACTTTATACATGATTGGAGAATGGAATTACTTTGTCTAATTTACGTACCTGGCAACAGGTAATTTTATCAAATACAGTATCCGGCGAGTAATAAAACTAATTCATTAATTTACTGTTGAATGACGAATTTTCGCAATGTTTTTCAATTGTGCTTGGATTAGAGGTAATTTGAAAATGTATGATATCGTATTTTATTATCCAATTTCTTTTATTTGAAAGAATTCAATGGAATTAAATGTATTTAATAACTTGTTACTTCCTATTACCTAAATAAATCTTCAAATTTATATTTAAAATTTAATTAAAATATTTATCATATTTAAAACAAGCATTTAAGCAAAAATAGTAAAATATAGTATTCTGATTAGAATGGCTTGCGAAGCAAAGTCAGGCTACATATGCAATTTAAAAATTTACTATGAAAATGACAATAGTTTACAGAGAACTATATTAGATATATTAGAACCTTATTTAAATTTGTGGCATCATGTATACATGGACAATTTTTATAATAGTGTAAATACAAGTTTATTATTACTACAAAATAAAACTAGAATTTGTGGGACTATAAGAACAAACAAGGGCCTTCCTGAAGAATTTAAAAATTTGAAACTTAAAAGAGGAGAGACAATATTTAGAAGACGCCAAGAAGTTTTGTTGCAATGCTTCAAAAAGAATAGTCCAAATGATTTCTACAATTCTAAACTTATTGCGTAAAAATGTGTGGTGTATAATCGTGTAAAAAACCTACCTATAGCAAACTTTTCTTTGTATTTTGATTAATTGATTTTTATGATTAAATTCATTTTTTTATTTCAGAGACTAAACTTATGAGTAATTACGTAAGAAAACGTATAGAAATTTTTTCTGTGTATTTTGTTTTAATTTTTTAGAATTAATTACATTTTTCATTTCATTGCCTAAACATATGTATCATTGCGTAATAAAATTCAACTTTATTTGCAAATATTTTACCTTCAGTATTGATAGTTTTACCTCATAATAACTTAATATTATAGTATTTACTACTGCGTTTGAATTTGGGCAGTAAGTATTGTAAGTAAAAGACTGCTTTCATGCCATGCTTACGCATTCGCACCGTTGTAAAAACCCCGCTACGGGTACAAGTTAGCCCGAAATCCTATCCGCCGAAAGTGTGTTAATATGGACATGCAACCGTATCTACTCTTCAAGAATATTTTTTTTATTCAGAATATATTTGATATAATTTTTATGAATTAATTTTAATAAACATCTGTGTAAAAACGATTTATTAAACAATAACATGGTTTTTATCACATTTTTAATTTTTTTTTCAAAATTGTTTGTTTTATTATCATAATAATAAGTATTTAAAAGCAATATTACCACATTTTAAAAAAATCCGATACAAAAAAAATTCCGAGCGCACCGTCGAGCAGACTCCCGAGTGGAAAGTGTTAAGATGTTATTTATTCATAAAAAATTCTTGAATCCGAATTGAATTCTATAATTTTCTTCTAAAAATCGGATTTTAAAAACCGACAAATATTTTTTTGATAATATTTAACTCGTCCTAATATTTTTATTGATCTATTATATTTTACTTGAAATATTATACATATATTGAATTTTTATTACGCATTATATGTCATATGTTTGTCCTAATTTTCAGCCGGTCTCGGCTTACCGGCAAGATCGAAACCGTCGCACCGCACTGCACTACTGCAGGGGCAGCGCGGTGGCGGGCCAGCTCGTCACGGCGGCTCCGGGTCTGCTGGACAGCCCGGACCGTGACGGTTTGACACCTTTGCATCTGGCTGTAATACAAGGTGACACTGCATTGGTATCACTTCTCATTGCTCAAGGGGCTGATATCGATGCACTGGACAATGAAAGACATTCTGTAGTCCATTGGGCGACAGGTAATTAAAATCATTTATTACTTTTATAGGATTTAACTTGATAGTTAATACTATACAGAGTTCATATTTTTTATTAACTTCCCGAAGGAGAAGTTTATGTTTTCATAAAAAAATCCGAATTTTATGTTTTCTCGACGTTTCAAGCCATTCTGAATCGAATGAGATCGAGTTTGGAAAAAGTATGTGTGTGTGAACAGATTTGTTGCCGTAAATCAACGTTTTCTCAAAAAACGGCTGGACCGATTTCAAAATTTTAAAAGCCATTCGATGTATCTCGATGAAGACTAGGGTTTTTGAGTTTTGTGCGGCAATCGACCGGCCCGTTTCTTTTTAAATCGCAGAAAAGTGAAAAATTTTTCGTCCACGTTTTAGCCCGCAATTCTGAATCGATTTTGAAAATTCAAAAACCGTTCGATAGATATTAGTTGGGAATCGTGCTGATTAGTTTTTGGTAAAGATCGGCCGGGCCGTTTTCTTGTAATAAAAATTAAAAAAAAAATTTGGCGATTGTCATGATTTTTTTTGACGGTAGATACCATACCAGTCTTCTAGATCATACTAGAATAGTACCGCTCTACGACAACCCGTTTTGCTTTAAAAATTCGTCAAAGTTTGCAAAAATTGGTATCCTTTTTTTGGCATTTGTCAAAATTAGACCTCTCATCGACGTTTGCTCAAAAACGCCCGAACCGATTTCAGAAATTTAAAAGCCATTCGATGTATCTTAAAGAGCACTATAGTTTGTCAGTTTTATAAGACGATCTGCCGAGCCGTTTCTTTGTAATTTGAAGAAGAGAGTTAAACTTTTCGTCCACATTTAAGCTCATTCTACCGAATCGATTTTAAAAAATCAAAAACTGTTCGAAAGATATTAGTTCGGAATAATACTGATTAGTTTTAGGTGAAAATCTACCGACCCGTTTTCTTGTAATTAACTGTTGAAAAAAAATTTAAGCCGATTTTTATGGAACTTTTTCTGGCGATATATATCATGATCTTATAGAACATACTGAAATATTACGGCCTTACGACTAGTAGTTTGATTTTAAAAATTCATCAAAATTTGAGAAAATGAGTAGTTTTTTTGACGTTTGTTAAAATTAAAATTAGATGATTTACTTGGTATAACGATAGATTACTTGGTCTTAATGAACATACTAAACCATTAACGTCCTACGAAAACTGGTTCAATTATAAAAATTATTGATTTGTGAAAATTTGCTTTTAGAAAATACTCCGAGTTAGCGTGTTCGTTTGTTTTTAATTATGTGTAATAAATCCACTTAGAACACTTTTTACTCATAAATTAATTTGTTTATTATTGATTAAGTTGATTATTTACACATATCGGGAAGTTCATGTAACTTGCCTTAAGGCTAAATACCAATACTAGCTAGTTTTTATACCACTTTTGCGAAGATTTAACTTGAGTGTTCACCACATCTCATTTTTATAATACATTTATTTCAGTGTGTTGTGAGCTAGACTGTCTCCGGTTACTATTATCTGCAGGAGCAAATCCATCTGCTCCTGATATATTAGGTGGTTGCCCACTTCATTACGCCGCTCAACTATGTGGTGCACCGCTTGCTCAAGGCGCAATACCAGGACATGCTCTTCGAATCCTGAAGTATTACTATAGTGTAATTTATAGACAATTCATATCTCTCTAAATAATAAATCTTTTATACTATTTTCAGAGAATTGCTTAACGCAAAAGGTACATCAGTCCATGTAGTTGATCATGAAGGGCGATCGCCTCTTCTTTGGGCAGCTGCTGCCGGTAGTCCAGAAGCTGTCATAGCCCTGATAAAAGCTGGAGCTCATGTGGAAGCAGCTGACAGGTGATTCTGAGAATAAATATAAATATATATTAAAATTAATTAAGTACAAATCATGATTAAAAGAAATTAATTAATTAAGTTTAAAAGTGTAATGATAAATTTTCAGGGATGGTTTAACGGCTTTGCATTGTGCTGCATCTCGTGGTAATACAGGGTGTATAGAAACACTTATCACTTTATGCGGAGCTGCTGTTGATGTTATAGGTAAATTTTCAACGAAAACAGTTCATACACAAATGAATAGTGAGATGTAATTTGTGGTACTTCACATATTTATTTGATTAGATTGCAATGGTTGCACCTCGTTACATTATGCAGCCACACTTGGACACGCCGATGCTACTTCTTTGTTACTTGATTTAGACGCCGCACCTGATAGACAGGACCGTAAAGGACGTACACCTGCTCATTGTGCTTGTGCTAAAGGACAATTAGAAACTGTTAAAATTCTAGGTAAATAAACTGATATTATAAAAAATTGATATTTGAAAAAAGAGGTTTACAAAATATCTATTTTGCAGCAAATCATAAGGCTAATTTATGGATACGTAATATCAAAGGCGATCTTCCACTTCATGATGCAGTAGCATCAGGTAGACGCGAATTGGTTTTATATCTCCTGCAACTAAAAGATGGATTTATAAATTCTAGTGGACATGATGGCAAAACTTTGTTACATATAGCAGCAAGTCATGACCATGCAGATATTTGCAAGGTAGGCATATTTTAAAATGTAGACACGATACTAAGAGATGAATAATAAAATTTGAATCCAATGTAACTATAGGTACTGATATTATATTCAGATAATAACTATTAATATTATATTTTATTTATATTTAGATAAATATTATAAATTAGTTATTCGATTTTTAAAATTTTCCTGTTATTTTTTAGATTTTGCTCGACCATGGTGCTGTTGTGAATCCATTGTACAGAACTACTCGGGATGTTATGGTAACACCATTGGACTGTGCTCTGCACAAAGGTAATAAATCTACGGCAAAATATTTACAAATTCACGGCGGTATACCGGCTGTGAAATTGAATGCTGAGGAAAGCAATAAGGATCAAAAAGTTAAACTACAAAGTATTACACCTACGACCGCAGTGAAGCAGACCAGAAGCAGTGTTTTAAGGAGTGGAGGGCGTCTATCAAAAACTGATGACACTCGTAAACCGAAAAAGGATTCAAGTTCTGATAATAAATATAAGGGAAAACCTGAGGCTGTAACTACCTTTCAACAAATAGAACACAATCCCAGCAACATAAGAATAAGGTGAAACAAAAAATGATAATTATATAGGAAATAATTTAGTATTATTATCACGTTTTTTATATTTTATATTAGACAGTTAGAGCATTTAAATAAAGTAGAACAGTTTAGAATCTTTAGAGAGTCCTAAAGATTTTAGAGAAATTCAATAAAATTAACCATCAGTTTTAATTTAAAAAAACATATGTGACATACAACTATTGTCGAAGATCGATTATAGACAAACAAAATCAAGCTTCTGTTCTTATTGTTGAGATTGATATTTTTATTCTTGTTGCAACAACTTAATTTTGTGCAATAGAATTAATATATAATGTAATGAAATTATTATTCACATAGTTAACATGCTCATACATTCGTAGATAGTGCTATTATACTAAAGATTAGAATTGATTTTTCAATATGCAAGCTAGATCTATTAGCGAAATTAAATAATAAATTTAGCAAAATAAATAGAGTCTTATTCCTATTATAAATAATATTTATAAGTACCACTTGTTATTTACTTTACATTTATTTTTCAATTATATTATTTAGTTTTCAGTGTGTATATTTAATTCCAGAACTAAATGTTTGACTAAAGTCCACTGCAGTTCTAGTTCAGATGACTCGAATATAGAAGAATTTTGCACGTGCATACATAGATGCCATCACGGTAAACGTTTATATTTGCTACAATCACCGCGGAGGCTCACTCGCAAAGATATTAAAGAGCTCAGTAAAAATAGTCATAGTGATTCTGATATTCATACTAGATCACATTCGAGATGTGATAAGCAACGTGATAAGCGATCAAGTACCAGCATGAGCGAAAGACAAAGGAGTAATTCCCGAAGTACCAGACAATTGAAATCAGCCCGATCAAAAATAAATCGCGGCGATTCTAAAGATAATAGCAGTGACTACAAAGAACGGCGGAAGCCAGCAAGAGATCGATCTCATAGTCGATCTAATAGACCCAGATCGCAAAGAAGAAAACATATATCGACAGAGGATTCAGATGAAACTTTGTCGAGTGAAGAATTTAGTAGTGATAGAGGAAAAAAATATAAAACTAGTAGTCATAGTTCGTCTAAATCAAAAACGAGTAATAAGACGAAAACGTACACTAGACGAACAATGCATTCTTACAGCGAAGAGGATGTCAGTGAAGAAGAAAAGCCAAATCGAGTCTCAAAGAGTGTTTCAAGCTCTCCTAAATCACGTAGAAAAAGTAGGAAAAATGAAGCCAAATCACCTAGACATATAAGTGAAGAAAGAATTGTTAAACGCAAAACTTTAAAAACGGAAACTACTACAAAAAGAACTGTTACACCAAATGCAGATTCTCAAAGCGAAAGTGAAAGCGAAGAAGATGATTCTGAAGATATAGACGATACAGTTGAGATAATAAATACAAGTAAAGCTAAAAGAAAATCAGACAAAGTTGTAGGTAAAGTCAGATATAGAAGATCAGTAAGTGACGAAGATGAAATAGTTGATAATAGTAAAACTAAGACCAAATCTCGAAGTGGTGGCAGAGTTAATGAAAAGGCTAGAAGTAAAAAATCAGAGAAGCATAAAAGCTCCGAAGTAAGTGAACCAAGCGAAAGTGACGATAAGTATGCATCAAAGAAAAGCAGTAGCAAAACAAAAGAATCCAAAACGAAAAAGCAGGAAAAAGTAATAAGTAAAAGCAAACAAAAAAAATGATGCAGATAGTAGTTTAGATAAGCCTACTTCCAAATCTAAGGATAGAAAAAAGGTGACAAGTGAGTTAACAAAAACTACATCATCAACTATGACTGAAAAAAAAGTTAAAGAATCTAAAATTAAACAAAATGAAGATGTTAGTGATAGTGAACTCTCTCAGTTAAATATCAAAAACAAAAAACAAACTTTTACGACCTCAGAAAGCGAAAACGACAACATGCAAGGTTCTGACACTAAGAAAGGCAAAGTAATTACCGAAGCAGAAATTCATAAAACTGAAGAAAATGATAAAGATGTTCAAGGCCTAGAAACAACGAATAATTTAAGTAATAATTTGTCAAACGAACTAGACGGTAAAATAGAAAGTGGTACTATGGATAAAAGGGTCGAAGAAAATCAAACACTTTCTACAGTTCCTCAAATTAGTGAACAAAGTAATAGCGATTTAATTGAAGGATCAATCAAAGACACTACAGAGTTGATTCAACAATCTAAGGAACAATCAGATATAACAAAATCTGAACAAATTAGTGCAGTTGAAACAAAAGTTGGATTACAAACAACAGAGTTAGCGGAGCACATTACTGAATCAGCTACTGAGTTGGTTCAAAAAATGTCAGAGGATTTACATTTACCATCAGATAAATTAATGCAGAATGCAGAAATTATTAGTAAAGAGGAAGATAATATTAAAGATGTAAAACAAGAGACAGAAAATATTGTTCAAAGTACAGATGTAGAATCCGTACCAAATAATACAGATAAAATAACTGTTTCTAAAGCTTCACTTGCTGATGAAACTAAAATAGAGGATAAGAAAGATCAAATGAGTTTAGAAGATAAATTAATTGGAGAACGAATTAATCAACCAATCGCAGCAGAAAATTTTATCGGAAGTTTCGAAGCTACTCCGGCTTTGCATATGATTGAAATGGTGCCGCCTCCTGAACGTTTTATTCAACTGGAATACAATAAAAATGATGAAGGTCGTAAGGAATCACTTTACACGTCAGAAGATGATACTACTGACTCGTCGGAGGATTCAGAAAAATTTGAAAAAAATCAGACCCCAAGGACAGCAATGGATGATTTGCGCTTTCGTGCTTCCGAAAAATTTGAAGGTCAATCTAGTGTTCTCGATAGTTCTATTGTTGATACAACGGCACCTCCTTCCGCCGCTAATACTTGGTCATCTATGGGATCTCCAAGTAGAAGAAAAAAATTAAAAAAGCGTACGAAAAATAGATCACGAACACTGAGTGAGGAAGTGTCCGAGCGTGGATATGAATCTAGCGGAATGATGGATTCCGGTTTTGAACCAAGCCCTAGAGTAATCACTAGACCGAAGTCAGTTGGACCTAAAGCAGTATCTAAGAATCGAAAAATTCCTGAGAAAAAAGTCACTAGACCAGGTAGAGCCATAGACAGAAAACCGGGCGACAAAAACGCTGTTAATATGACAACTGTAAATCAAAGCATGCAAGCTAATATACGAAGGTGAATACATAATTTTAACAGGTTATCAATTTTATTATTATCATAAAAATATGAATAATAAACCAAATATAATTTATATTTGGCACTTAGCACGTAGCGTTTCGAAAACTTTACAATGCGTACCAATTTTGCTGTACGCAGTTTAATAAACAGCTTCAATTTAATTGAATTTGCGCTTATAGTGAATAAAGTGCACATAAACAGCAGTACATAAGATGATCTAATAAATTTTGTTGTCATTTTTGGTGCGATACAATTTTTATAAAATAATTATTACTTGATGAAATAAAATTTATTAATAAAGAAGAATATTGATAACTTTTAATAAAATATTATATGATAACATTTAAATATAATCTTATAATACAATTAATGTGTGTTCTGTTTTAGGTATTATACAGAGCGAATAATATTTCAACATCTTCTGGATCTGAAACGATTACAAATCCGATCATCTCGCGCACACGAAGCTGTTTTAGTTAAACGTGCAATCGACCAATATCATAGATCCAATCCTCAAGTAGCCAGGTTAATTAAAAATATTATCATTTTCTACTAATATCATTGATCAATACATTTTTTTTTCTTTGTAGATATACAGACAAAGAATTCACATATGAAGCTTTTGAACGTCATTTATACGACACTTTGAAAAAATTACAAAAAGTGGGTAGTAGCAATTATAAGACAATAGCTGAATCGTTTATAGAAAATGAATGCAAATCAAATCCATTATTTTGTACAACAAAAACATTCAGATGCAATCATGCTACTCATGCATATACTGGAATTCCGTGTGCTGCCTATAGTAAGTACATGCTTTACATCTTTTCTTTAAATAAATGCATGTCATCAATGTTTCTTTTTATTAATAAATTATATTTCTATATAGTAGATATACAAAGGATACTAATAAAACGCAAATATTATATCTGCGCTTCTACGCATAACACATATAGGTTAGGGCGGGGTACAAAAGTCCAATTTGACTTTGAGCAATTATATTGTAAAAACAAAATCAATTACATCACAACAGATAACATATATCAAACAAATCTAAAAAGATCTCACTGGAGTTCTTCTTAGACATCGCGATCAAATATTGTCAATTTAGCATACAGGAATCCTTATGTATTTCTGATTGCTGAATAAAAGAGAGTTAAAAAATGTCAAACAAACAACTATCTGACTATGTTCAGTTAAACTACCAGCTAATTCGTCATAGTAGAAATGTTTTTTTGCTGTTTTTCAAAAAATTGTTACCTGTTTTTTTTACACCGTTGGTGGGGGGGGGGAAATTGCATGAGTACATTTTTTACAAGATAACATTGTATATATCCTTGAATATTTTATTCAAGATAACATTGTATATATCCTTGTCAGAAATATTCATAAACAGTTTTAGAACAACTATTTATTCAATTTATCTCTTGTAAAATTGTTTTTAAGATATCGGTGGTGAATCTTTTTACCTTTTATATAATATTCATATAATTGTACCCATTGAGCTAAGTAAACCATGTGATGTTAAACAATCATTTAGTTGCACAAGGCGAATTTTATTTTAATGATAAAAATAGAATTTAGCGTTTAAATCTGCAATATAATTTCTTAATTATCAATAGCAAACACAATTATTTCTAAGTTTCGCCATCTAATTTTTAAAGTTCAATAACTTACTACGACACTCAATCGAGTAATTTCCTCATTTGTACCGTATAGTAGTCATTTTTTTTTTCAGAGCACATAAATGCGCGCTTACATATACGCACATACATACGAATAAAGGCTGATATGTATATATACATAGTATAAAAACTTACAATACTAAATTTTTAGTTCCTCTGATGAACCACCACACGATTCCTAAGCCCGGCTTTCCCAAAGTTCCCGAGCCGAGCTTTCTGCCACGCATCAAGACGGGCGAAAAGCACGACAAGAACGCCGTGGCATTAGAACTATCTCATGGAAATGATAAGCAACTGATAACACTGCCATCAGATAAATTAGACGTCAATAAAAAGTATTATGTCACATTTTCAGTCAGGGGTTCGAATCCCACCTCTGAAGCCGAAGGCAAGGCATCGCCTAAAACTGCAAAGCCAACAAAATAGTCGGCAGCATTCCTATAATTTATAAATTACTCATTCAAAAATTACTGGAATAATTATCGTTTTTGAAATAGTTAAATTCTTTCATTTTTCAACTATGTAAAATATGTAGATAATGGTGGTTTAAAATTCTCGTGCGAGTGTATTTCAATTGTTATGTGATAAATACATATTTAGAATAATTGTATAAGTTAATGCAATTGAGACAAAGCGTACGTATTCAATCTTTATGTTCAATTAGTTTTAATTAAGTCTTGATTATTGATATACTTGGTTTCAAATTATAATGAAATTATGTATTCTTTTGGCGATGGTATAATCAGTATATAAGTATTAAGTATAAACCGTCTAAAGCATTGTTAATATAAATGGCACTTTAATGTTCTATATAAGATATTTTACTAGAAATGACGCACTTGTGTTTGATGAGATAAATAAATATATTTATTTTTATTCTGATTTTTTCTTATAGCGTTCTCTCAAGCATAAACCGATTTAGATACCGATTTGTTTTTTAAATTTCATTAGCATGTTTTATATAACCTATTGAATTATAATTAATGATATTGAAAATAATATATATAATACATATCTATTATTTGATACATTCACAATATGTGCATTTGTTCTTCTGATATTACTTCATATTTTTTATAAGTTTGTTTAAATGGGTGAAATGTAGCTGCCTAATAAGTACTTTCAATATCTGTTTTATTACCTAATTATAATATCAATATAAATTAAACTCAACGAAAGTAAAATGCTTCAGATATCCCTTTAACTAAATTTGGGTCTGTATTTAAACGTTTTTTCATTCCAAAGATGTTATATTAAATATTTATTATACTAAAAGTTTAATTCCTTTTATATAGAATTGATTTATTAATAATTTATAATATAACGTTTGGAATTTATTCATCACAGATATTCTATATCTATATCTTAGAAATAAATTATATGACTTTAAATATAAAAATGCTTAATCGTTCACTTTCAGTCTCATATTTACACTACTTAAGTGATATTTGAATGTTTACTACTTATGATCTAAATACGTTTATGATTATGACACAACTTTCTCTTGATTTCAAATATTCTCAAACATTCTTAAACTTCTTCTGCGAAATATTTGTAGATATCTATATACAAAAAGCACAAAATTTTACAACTTGAAATTGCATTCAACACAGTTTAAGCTTCTTCTTTTTCGGATGAGTTTTCAACTTCATGACTGTGCGCTAAAGCTTCCTCTTCACTTATTCCTGGTGCACTCTGGGAATATAATAAATGGTTATATATACATATATATATATATACATATATATATATATATATATATATATATATATATATAATAAACGTCAAAACGTACAAAAATTTATATCAATAAAAATAATGGCAGATTATTGATGGTTATTGGATTTTAGATATACTTTTTACGCATTTACCTGATCAGCCTCTTTGAGTGCTTCTAATTCTTCTTTAGTCGTTCTCTTAAAAAAGCCGGCCTGAAATAATAAGGTATTCATTATAGTAAAAACTATCTTCCAAAAATATGATCATAATAGGTGAGATGGTAACTGTTGGAGATAATAATTAGGTAGAACTCTAACAAAGATAATTTTCTTATATTGTGATCTTTTATTAATTTATATACCTTGACAAGTCCAGCAATCACCAGACCCAAAAGGAGAAGTCCCACAGCAACAGCCACGGCAATTATCCATGGTACGATAGTTCCATTCTTAGGAGATCCACTGAATAATGTTGATAAAACAAAATCATCAGGACGTAACAATATTCCTCCAGTAGCAGTCTGTTCTAACCCGAAAGGTCGAATGACGTTAACATTGGCAATGCTTGAAAACAGTGCAACATCATTGTCGTCTAAAATTTCTGAAAACACAATTTGTTATATGAAAAACTAGCATATAAGATACTACTGCTACTCTATATGTAAAATTGAATTACAACAACAATTAAGTTCAAATCTACTTAGACCATTAAAATATGTTGGTGTTCAATATGTATACAAGATAAAATTTAAAAATAACTTCTTACTAATAATATTATTTCTTACCTTTTAAAACAGATACATTCATAGCCATGTCTATGGATAGTCGAACTACTGTTTGTTCTTGAAAGAAAGGTCCAACTTGACATTTAATTTCGTAGCACAAAAATGATGGTGAATTGCAATTTAGCAATAAAGTCCTATTTTCTGGCGATTCTTGATAATTGCTCACATCACGAGTTTTTCGAGACCGCGGCATTGTCATTCTATACATCTCAGTCTATTAAATTTTGAATATTGTTATTATTAAATGTTACATTTTATTAGATCGGCTTTGCATTATAATCATAATTAAAAGAAATACCTCATTATTAAAGTCGTAGCTATCAAAATCTTCAGTTGAGTATTCATTTTCGACATGATAATTGATTTGATTACTTGTGCATTGTAGTGGCTGACCATCCTGCGATCCTGCATTTGAATGGACCTGGAATGCATACCAAATTTTTACAATTAAGAATCAAATTTATCTTATTCTAGAGATTTAGCAAAGTTGTACTAACCACTAAGAATTTTTTTATTTCATTTTTGTCGCGGTGCATTGCATAGGGAAATATTATGGAGAGAGCAGCTTGATGAACAGGACTTGCACCAAATTTTTGGACAATAAAATTATGTTGAAATCTCAAAAGTTCCACAGCAGTTTCATTATCGGGTGTATCGTACGATAACGCATCTTGCGGCGTTTTACTATGGAGTAACAAATTACATTTAATGAACATTGTTAAAAGCCTTTCAGTAATTATAAAATTATTTATCTTACCCAGTAACCGTAATATCGAATTCATTTTTCAACTGTATAGCTATATCTTTAATATTATTTTTTTCGATGTTACTACTAATTGTAGTCGCAGCCACGTTGAATAATAATTCGTTGTCTGTCATGTCATAGTCTTCTAATAAGCCTACTTTGCTCATATCCAGAGGAAGAGTGAAGAAATACTACAAATATTATAAATTATTATGCTTTCACACTCGTTCAGATAACATATATGAATAAAATATAATATATTGCTTACCCTTTTATCATTATATAGAGGGTTTGCTACGAAGCAAGTAATCGCTATATTATATTCTCCAGCGTCATCATCTTGTTGGCAACTGGACGGAATGCTTTCTAAATCAACAGGTTTTGGTATTTTAACATGCAGTTGAGTCGAGTAAGCAGATTCACCTTTATTGTGGACTTCAACTTCCAATTGCAATGTTTTATCTGAGCCCAGAATGTATACCATTTTGCTAAAAATATACGAACACAAAAATACATCCATTAGTGAAATTAAAATCGAGCTAATAGTTGTGTAATCAACCAAATATTTGATTAGTGCTAGCTATCGTTTACTAATATAATACTTAATTATTTTGAAACACCATAGAACCTAATTTGTATTTCAATCTTCTTGCTTTGTGTGTTATATTAATAATTTTTCTTTCTTTCTTTGTATTATATCTTTAATGTATTTTTTGTATACTTACGTTGTACCATTAAATTTAACGTCAACATGTAAATCCGATGTACATTGTCCGTCATTTCCACAGTTAGAAGCGAAAGATATTGTGGCAGAAGCTCGAGTCTTAGAACCTAATCTCATCACTGGACAATTCGTACAAAAACCATCGTAATCTGAATTTTAAATTTTCAAAAATATTATTTTTAATAAAAACCGTATTATATATACACACATATATATATATATATATATATATGTGTGTGTGTATGCGCATATGAGATATATACTGACTAGGAAAATTTTGAGTCCCATATAAAAGAACACTGCTATAGTTTGATTCCGGCAAAAGGCTATAAGACGATATAATTTCCATTGGTTCAAAATTATTTTTTGCCTAAAATGCAATTCAAGGTTTAATATTATTATTACATCATCTTAAATATTGATATATTAACCTTCAAATCAAAGGTGATAGTTTCACACGTTTCTCTGTTTATCGCCACCTTTACATTAGCTTCATTTTGAAATCTTCCGGTTTTTGATAAAGTAACACGTCCAAAAGCTGCATCGGCTGATACATTTCGTATCACAACTGTTAATAAAAATCATAGTTATATTTATAAAGCTCTTTTATACGTTACACTGCATATTTTAATGCTAAAAATGTTATAAAACTCGGTTTATAAATTACCCATGTCTGTTGGTAATCCACGTCCGGAATAAAAAACACATAAATCAATTTCGAATTGTGTTGCTGAATGATCTAAACTATTTGATTTTGTTTTTATTGACACCACGACATCCATCACTGGTTTTGATCTTAAAAGAACCGCGTGGCCTGATATAAAGGAACCAACTGCAAAATCTAAATTTGAAATGGAAAAAGTAATGAAAATCGAAACGCATAGACTTTAATATACTTGTCAATTCAAAGTGTTTTATTCTCAATTGTTTAGCTGTTTACGTTACCTCCATATCCATTGTTGTCGAGATCTTCAGCTTTACTGAAGCTAACACCAAAGCCTTTCAATTCAGGTGATAATACACTTGCAGATATCCTCGTGCTTCGAGCAGCTGAAAGACCTGATGGACCACCGTAATATACATATAAAGCACCTCTAAAATCATCGTCATATGGAGCTCCAACTGCCAAATCTGAAGAAATAATTAAATATGTATAACAAAAATACTCCTACATAAATGATTTTCTATAAGAAATACCATTGTATCCATCTCCATCGACATCTCCGAGAAATTGTACGGCATATCCAAACATAGCGCCCTTCACCGAACCATCAAATGAAATACTGAGACTCAATCGGCCCTGCAGAAAAAATAAATAATAAGTAAAACTCCAAATGCTAACTTTAAAGTTTTAATATAAATGTGAAATGACTCTCACTGTATTTGAACCCATATAAACATATATTCGTCCTTCATCTTCAACGCTGCTCCATTGAGGTGCCCCGACTACTAAATCGTCCAGGCCATCATTGTCGAGATCACCACTCGTGACAGATGCACCGAAATATTCTCCAATAGTTTGGCCAACAAGTTCTTGTTTAATGATCATAGCCTCTCTTGTTGTTCTGGCAAATTCAAAAATTATTACCTAAAACGAATGGAATTATTTATTTTTGCAAAATTATATAAATTTTTCATTAATATCACAGTTAAAAACGAAAAATCCCCAATGATCTCATAAATAGCCATTTGTGAACGCTAGCATTAAGATTATTATTATTATTATTATTACCTTACTATTTCTATTATTGTTATTTTGTTATATTTTATTATTTTTCTAGTATTATTTTATTATTCAGAAATTTTATTTATATTATTTATTAATTTTATTTTCATTATTATTTGCTTTTATTTTATATTAAATCATCATACTACGGATATTATTCTCATGTAAATTCTATCCTTTGCACTCTTATTTATTTAAATTTATGGTATTATTTATCAATATTGCTAGATGTTAACTATTTAACAGTTGTAATAAATATTGTAATTAAAAAAAAATAATATCACAGTTATAAAATATTTAATATTTCTAAATGTAATAATATATTATTTGATTACTGATTGAATATTAGATACCTTTCCTTTATACATCGATCTTGGGGCACTCGCCACGTATAAAACTTTGTCGCGATTGTAAAAATAACCTGATGATACTTGATATCCAACATAATCATCATCTATTGGGCCGCCAACAGTTTTATAAGGATTTGTGACCAATGGTTGTCCGAGTCCTCTTTCCAGGTTGCGGTACAGTATTACAGCCCCACGAAGGTTAAACACACCTGGAGCCCCTATCACAAGTTGCATGTTCTGAAACAATATTTATATAAATTTATTACTTTTTTATCTATTTGAGATATCAAGAAATGGTTTTTGAGATCAGTGATAATGATTGTAATATAATAATTGATAACAAGCATTTGTAAATGTCTTATAGATAAGATATAGGTTAAAATCGATAAGACATATGCCTAGATGCAACTACATATTCTAAATTGAAAATATATACTATATCGTTCATTTATTTTTTCATTCTATATTTGATTTTTGCTGAATATTTAATACCAAAATGTTTAAGATATTATAGTTATTAAATTTTGTACCCCATTTGTAAGATTTTTTGGTATGTGGACTGACATTCCAGCCAGACCATTTCCCCAATCGTAGACCGAAACTGGATTCGAGTTCGCAGTTGATTCTTGCAGAGTATATATCTCGTGATCATCTAAAGGTGTCATAACATATTGGGGTTGCATATTTGCTTGACTGTGACCCCAATAACAAGAACCTATCATGTAATACGAGTTCCATTTCTGATTTATCATTCTGTGACTGCAAACCTAAAACACAAAATTACACATAATCGGCTTGTACAAATTAAATGTTCCTAATAATAAACTAAAAATGATTTTCTATTTTAAATTAAATTCTAAAATCTAATATTAACTTACAGCATAAGAATGGGTTGACGTGCTAACATCCATAGCACCACCCAGCCACCCATTGGCTTTTCTGTGGTCTTTTCCTGGAGCTGTAAAAATTAAAATTTATTTTGAATTGAAAGAGAAAGAACTAACACTGTCTTCTGTTTCTCATTATATATTTTTCTTTTCATATGAGATGTGAACAAATATTCTGACTAAATACTTACTGTTCATGGAATTGATATCTATAACATTGCAAGAGTTTTTGAAAGGACATTTGTAAACAGCTCCAGGATCTGTGACTTGAGGAAGAAACAGATTGCTCCCTTTCGGTGCACCAACTTGAATCCTGAGAATCATAATATATATAAATATGTATATATATATATATATATATATATAAACTAAATATGCTTAATTTTGCTCATCTCCGTATGATCAATATTTTTATTACAAAAATATTTTTTATTGAACATGATAAATTGATAAATATAGAATAGAATATAATTGTTTTTGACCTGTTTTCATATAATAATTATGAAAACTATAAAATTTGTGCCCCAAAAATTTTTTATTAGATTGTGGAGCACTTTGTTATGATAGCAAATACTCACAACATGTAGTTATCATTTTGTAATTACTTTACAATTAATGATAAAAAATACTATTCAATTAATTTTGTGAAATTAAAAATAAAAATGAAACGTATGATAGAAATAGAGAATTTTTCTATCAAGTTTCTTCATGAAATATCAATCATTAGCACACTTGTAGTAGCCAAAGATTCTATCTAATTATAATAAAATTGATGATCTCCTTAATTGCAGTATATAAATAAAACAAAGCAAGACAAACGATTTGTTATATGCAATACTTGAAACTTTTAATCAAACAACGAGTTCTTGATTACACGCAATTATTCATATTGTTATTTACATTTGTTATTGAATGCAGTTATTATCGCTACTCAATATTTCTTGAGATTCTTATTATAAATCGGCATATACGTTGGCAATATTATTATAATTTCTCATACTACAGATACTCATTTCAAAATTCTAAATAGATAATGGAGAGTTATTTATTTTAGAGAAATGGTTTATCATTTTGTAGTAGAAATACTTATTTATAAAAGCATAAACTTGAAGCAATAGATATTGATACATATATATATATTTATAAATATATATGTGTTTGTGTGTGTGTTAGAAAGTTAGTTTTGATTTTATCATCAAATCAAATCAATCAAAATATATATAAAGCGAGAGGTTTTTCTTCAGATAGTGAAATAATATGATAAAATTGTTTCTTGGGCATCCATCCAGTAACACGTAACACATACTCCAAGCTGACAACATGTTCGTTTGGAATAAACTTTTTTATAATAAAATATATTATTTATTTTAATTTTACAATTTTTTTAAATTTATCATAACTTTACGTTTTATCAATTTTTTGTTTCATATTTATTTTTTTCCTGCAATTTTGTGTGGTTTTGTGTTTTTTTTTTCAAATTTATTTGTATGAAACAATTTTATCATATATATATATATATATATATATATATATATATATATATATATATATATATTCATATGTGTGTGTAGTAGTAGTAGGTTCTTCCAAATCAATACATTAATTAAAAGGGAAAGATTTATAAATTAATCTTTAATATTTTCAAAAATAAAGATTGATTTATAAGTCTTTCAAAACATTCTGAAAAAAGCTATCTTATGTACTGTATTTACAGTAGAAGTTATTCCGGCACGCTCGAGACCGGCCTAGGTGCCGGCCGGAGTGTCGAAAATTTCGGACTATAGAGCGGTAATTACAATAACCATCAGGTTAATAATTAGGCTATAATACTAGTACAAAGCATTAATTAATTACTATTAATTAATTTTTATTAATTAATTATTATTATTAATTATTAATTAATTAAAAACAGCATTTCAATAGGGCGGCAGTCATTAGCACGCGACAAAGCTGTTAATCTTTCTTTGTTTTTCTTAAAAAACCTTGACTGCTTTTTCACCTTCAGTTACCAGAGGTGTAAAATCATGTCGGTCATTTTGATTGGACTTTTTTAAAAATCGGTTATTATAAACGATATGTCAATGTAAATGTGTCATTATATCCAACTGTTTTTTAAGGAATTTTATATGAACAACAAACTTTGCGGTATGATTAAGTCTGGCGTCATACTAAGCGGATTCTACAAAATTTATATATTTATTGATATATATGTAAATACATATAATATATATATATATATATATATATATATATTTAATGTAGACAATTTGCAAATTCAAGCAAATTAAAGTAGTAAACAAATTCATGCTTTATTAATAATGGAAACAATTGAATGTACATAAATCTTTATAATATATTCTGTATATTTCTTATTCACATTTCTAACAATAAGTGAAAATTGATCATTGCCGCTTAATGCTAGGAAGACTTTACCAAAATTAGACCCGTACCGTCCCGTTATAAGATGAATCTCTATTCATACATATATTTGTTTATGTATGTATAAATAACTTAAAGCAATTTAATTTATGCCAAGTATGATTGAAATATTAGTCATACCATCAGCACACGCTTTATTTGAATATAAAATATCTCACGTGTTCAATAAAAAGTATGAATATCTTCAAGATGACGCCAGATATCAACTTGTTATGTATTTTAATTTGATTCATAAGATTATGATTATTACTTGTTTTAGCTTTACTCAATATTATATAAAGAGCTTGAATTCGTGGGAATTTATGTAATACCAATAAGATTATTAACAAAATGTTTGTGTTTGTAAACTCACCAGTTTTCCCTTATTGCAACAGAAAATTCCAAAATGCGCATTATTAGGTCCTTTATACAATATTGGAAATTTCACATCAATGTTATAGCACAGCGCATATCACAAAGAAACACTAACGGTAGGCAAAACAACTCCCTGACTCAATCATTTTAATAGTTAGCCTATTTATTAATAGCTCAGTAATTTATGTTATAAGAAATATTGTTTTAAAATTACATCACAATCAGTTAAACAGTGCTATTAACCGTCAATATCGTAAAGAGCGCGCGTTTGTGATTTGACCGCAGTTATTATCGCGCCTCAACTGAGACAATTTCCGTTCTGTAATATCGCAAGCAATCCAACATTATGCCCACCACATAAGTTATTTCAGTAAACTTCGATAGCAATGAAAAATCTCGTCGCCAAGTTAGGACTCTGGAGAAGATGATACTCAAATTGAAATTTTGTATTTTAAAGTAATGATATGAAGCTAATTGATCAAGAAAAAGAACATATGATCAACTTAATGCAATGAGTAATTTATGTATGAATCTATCATTTTATTATTATATCTAAAACTAACATACTGGTTCATTTTATCATAATTTTGGTTTTTTAACAACGATTTTATTTGATAATTAATATCTCTAAGCTAATAATATAATGTTTTAAATCTTTTTCACGCGTAGCTTTCTATATAACACAAAATAGTTGTCGTTTTTATGGTTTTGTTTTCAAATCAACAAAGTATTTAAATATAAAAAGAATTATAATGTGTATTTAAATACAATGACGCCAAGCCAAAACGGAGTAAATGTATTGAACTTAACTGCCCTCAAAAAATATTTCACGTTGTTTGGCAATTATGAGCTTTTATGTGCAACGTAAAGCTTTGGTGAAATCATAACCATTTTTCGGTTGTTGTGGTTAATTTTAAGTCAAAATTTTATCGAAAGTTGGCGCATTTAATTAGTTCAAATTAATTAAAATCAATCGAAATAACCTAAAAATAGTAATAATTTCACCAAAGCTCTAGGTTGCACCTAAAAGCTCATAATTTCCAAACAACTTGAAATATTTTTTTTTCAGGAAATTAAGGTAATGCTATTACACCGGTTGCGGCTTGACGTTGAGGTCTGAGACACCCTGTATATATATAATATATATATATATATATACAAAATATATATATATATATATATATATATTTATACATATTTGCGTGCGTGTAATTTTATTATTCCTTTATTCATTAATTATTTTTATTCCAAATAAATAAGGTTATTATATAAAATTCATAAAGTTATAAAAATTACCTATTTAAAAATTATATATAAAATAACTGGACCAGCAAAAAAAAATTAAAACTAGTGGAATGCATGGCATCGTGCCTTAAGGCAAATTGCTGGATTTTCCGTACCGTAATTAAAATCTAGATATGAAACCCAAAAAAAATTACACACTATTGAAATCTCTATAAATAACTGATCATTTGATGTACCTGTTCGAATAAACATTTTTAACCGCCTAATGATATTTTTAACTTATTTTTGTTGAGAGTATATAAACGCTGGACGTGCCTCCCAAAAATTACAACAATTCTTCATCTAGTCAATACAAGTAAAATGTTTTTTGAATTATTAAAATCGGACGCTCCGTTCTTTAAAAAACTGAGTTACCGTTTTTGGCACTTTTTGCCTCGTATCGTCGGAACGGCTAGACCTGCCTTTGCCAAAAACTAATCAGCACGTCTTCCTATCAATACGAATCGAATGTTTTTTGAATTATTCAAATCGGTTGATCGGTGTTCCCGAAATCGTCGACGAAAATTGTATCTGCACACAAACACACATATACATCCATTTTTTATAAGGTATGCCAAAATATTTAGAAACCTTTGAAACGTAAGATATACTATAACTTAGCCTACGTGAAGTTAAAAAATGCAGGACACTTGAAATAGAGTCATGTGATTAACATAATTTATTGATCAATATTGTATATCGATATCGATAATGCTACAATTTAATATTCTGAGTTTTATGTATTGTATAAGATGTAAAGGAAAAAATATACCCTACTAAGTTAATTTTGTTGAAAAATATGAATAGATTTTTAGGGTTCATAACACAGAAAAAGAAAAGATAAAGGCATTAAAACATTTAATAGTATACCAAAAATTGGATTATAAATGCAATTTCAATTTTTGTGTTATGACATTCAGTGCTCTACGCATGAATTGACCTTTGCATTTAGATTGTTATGAGATCCCCAAATATCTCAAAAGACATTTACGAAAAAATATTGAACAATCATTTAAAATAAATTTTGAATAAAATGTTTATCAGGTCCATATCAACAGTATATGTTAAAAAATAAAAAACGAGCGTCACATGTGTCGCTTTCGTCGTGCGTTTTGAGTCATTTGTTACCGCATGTCCTCGGGCGGTCAGCCGGCATTGGTACCTGGAAATGCCCTGCGTCAGCGGACGCTCCCGTTTCGATGAAATTAATTTCGTTTTACACAGAAACTAATAAAAACGTATGACTGAACGAAGGTTTGTTCATAAAGATATCAATTTATTGCTATATAGGACTCTAAAAGCAACTACATGAAAAATATCAGAAAATAATTTCTAAAAAATTAAGCCATTGATAAGGAATAGATAGTTTAAATTTTCCATGTTTACTTTTAGAACTTTTACTGGTCATATTTTTTATTAGTTTTTAGAATGTACATGAAGGTACATTAGAGTAGTATTGCACTGTAGTAAGTAATGGTTGCATTTTACCATTATTTAATTAAATTCCATATTTTAAAAAACATCAGGACATAAATAAGGATATTTATATATATATATATATATATATATACATATATATATATATACGATATATATATCTTGAATTTGATGTTGATATATATATATATATAATTTGAGTTAAAGTCGGACGTTACATCAATAAAAATAGTATGAGAGTTTTTAGAAATTTATTTAAAATCCGTACGTTTCGCTAGCATCTTAGCATTCATTCAGTGGCAATCATTATAACTATATAAATTAGAACTAAGTAAATAATATGTAAGAAATTTCATATAATAACAATAATAATAATAATAATAATAAACACTTAAAATTTTGTATCTTAATATAACATAAACAATATAAATTTTCAAGTTAAAAATAATATTACTATATAAAATCACTGATGCTTCGTGGAAATCCATTATCAAGTTTAACTTTTGTATTCTATATATAGTAATAATTCCACTTGTAGATGTAAATGTGAGATTTCAAAATTATTGTCAATGTAGTGAAGCATATTTATAGACAATCATGAAACATCAGATGAGTCATTTTAGATTTGATTATTTATGACACTATACGAATTATCTAATCTGTTAATAACTGTAATTTTTGTTAAATATGATATAATTGTGCAAATATTGTTAAGTGTATCAAATTTACACAAAATTATAATAAATTATATAATTATGATAAATGTAATTATTTATAAAAAGCTATTTGAATTTTTATTTTCAAAAATATTATGTTTTTATAAATATTAAATTTTAATTGAATTAATAAAGATTTAAATATTTATTAATTTACTGCTAAATCCAATTGAAAACAATAATATTTGATATTAGAAGTATTGTGGAAAAATAATAAAAAAGTTATATGACCACATGAAGTAATGATTACTACCTGATTGCAATAAAACCATATGATTTTATGTGCAATTATTTTACATATTATAAATTTGTTTATATATTGGCGCTTTAACGTGTATTAAATGTATTGCATTTCAAAAATTTACTTAAATACGTGAATACGGTACGAATTAAACGGAAATTAGCATTCCAATAATTCCAATATAAAATGAGTAATTTAAATACCTAAACCAAAAATAGAGTGTATTGAAGAGTTCGCATTAGTAGAATCAACATGAAACTTATTCAAACACATAATGTAAAATTATTGAATATGTACACAAATGAACAAAATAAACTCTGAGATCATCGCGAAGACATTGTAACCTTGTACAGGTGTCATAAATTCTCAAGTCTGGTAAACAAACTTGACTCTACTTTTTATTAATCCAATGTGAAAGAAACAATAAAAGAGTATATTATTTATCAAAGTGTTATTTAAAAACACCTTTATAAAATATGATCCATGTGGTATTGCTTTGCGAGTACATATCATGTATCGTTAGCGTTATACATTGTTGTGATATATGAGTTATTTTTATACTTTGTTGATTAAAATTCATCAATTAGTTAAATATATTAAATATAATTCATATATATATATATATATATATATATATATATATATATAGTTTTGGGTTTGAAATTGATCTTGAAAAGTTTCTGAGGAATAGGAAATCCTCCAAAAATGATTTAAAAATAAAATAAGCGTAGTATCATTCTTTATATGAAAAATAGAAAACTAATTTCAATATTTTCAGCCAGTTTTAA
>NW_020536999.1:44579252-44596685 GCF_003426905.1 Ctenocephalides felis | reverse complement strand
ATAAGATGAATCTCTATTCATACATATATATTGTTTATGTATATATAAATAACTTAAAGCAATTTAATTTATGCCAAGTATGATTGAAATATTAGTCATACCATCAGCACACGCTTTATTTGAATATAAAATATCTCACGTGTTCAATAAAAAGTATGAATATCTTCAAGATGACGCCAGATATCAACTTGTATGTATTTTAATTTGATTCATAAGATTATGATTATTACTTGTTTTAGATTTACTCAATATTATATAAAGAGCTTGAATTCGTGGAATTTATGTAATACCAATAAGATTATTAACAAAATGTTTTGTTTTGTAAACTCACCAGTTTTCCCTTATTGCAACAGAATATCCAAAATGCGCATTATTAGGTCCTTTATACAATATTGGAAATTTCACATCAATGTTATAGCACAGCGCAATATCACAAAGAAACACTAACGGTAGCAAAACACTCACTGACTCAATCATTTTAATAGTTAGCCTATTATCTTAATAGCTCAGTAATTTATGTTATAAGAAATATTGTTTTTAAAAATTACATCACAATCAGTTAAACAGTGGCTATTAACCGTCAATATCGTAAAGAGCGCGCGTTTGTGATTTGACCGCAGTTATTATCGCGCCTCAACTGAGACAAATTTCCGTTCTGTAATATCGCAAGCAATCCAACATTATGCCCACCACATAAGTTATTCAGTAAACGTTCGATAGCAATGAAAAATCTCGTCGCCAAGTTAGGACTCTGGAGAAGATGATACTCAAATTGAAATTTTGTATTTTAAAGTAATGATATGAAGCTAATTGATCAAGAAAAAGACATATGATCAACTTAATGCAATGAGTAATTTATGTATGAATCTATCATTTTATTTATTATCATCTAAAACTAACATACTGGTAATCATTTTATCATAATTATGTTTTTTACAACGATTTTATTTGATAATTAATATCTCTCTAAGCTAATAATATAATGTTTTAAATCTTTTTCACGCGTAGCTTTTTATAGAACACAAAATAGTTGTCGTTTTTATGGTTTTGTTTTCAAATCAACAAAGTATTTAAATATAAAAAGAATTATAATGTGTATTTAAATACAATGACGCCAAGCCAAAACGGAGTAAATATATTGACCTTAACTGCCCTCAAAAAATATTTCACATTGTTTGGCAATTATGAGCTTTTATGGTGCAACGTAGAGCTTTGGTGATTTCATAATCATTTTTCGGTTGTTGTGGTAATTTTAAGTCAAAATTTTATCGAAAGTTGGCGCATTTAATTAGTTCAAATTAATTAAAATCAATCGAAATAACCTAAAAATAGTAATAATTTCACCAAAGCTCTAGGTTGCACCTAAAAGCTCATAATTTCCAAACAACTTGAAATATTTTTTTTCAGGAAATTAAGGTAATGCTATTACACCGGTTGCGGCTTGACGTTGAGGTCTGAGACACCCTGTATAATATATATATATATATATATATATATACAAATTTATATATATATATATATATATATATATATATTATTTATACATATTTGCGTGCGTGTATTTTATTAATTCCTTTATTCATTAATTATTTTTATTCCCAAATAAATAAGGGTTATTATAATAAAATTCATAAAGTTATAAAAATTACCTATTTAAAAAATTATATAAAAATAACTGGACCAGCAAAAAAAAATTAAAACTAGTGGAATGCATGGCATCGTGCCTTAAGGCAAATTGCTGGATTTTCCGTACCGTAATTAAAAATCTAGATATGAAACCCAAAAAAAATTACACACTATTGAAATCTCTATAAAATAACTGATCATTTGATGTACCTATGTCGAATAAACATTTTTAACCGCCTAATGATATTTTTTAACTTATTTTTGTTGAGAGTATATAAACGCTGGACGTGCCTTCCCAAAATTACAACAATTCTTCATCTAGTCAATACAAGTAAAATGTTTTTTGAATTATTAAAATCGGACGCTCCGTTCTTTAAAAAACTGAGTTACCGTTTTTGGCACTTTTTGCCTCGTATCGTCGGAACGGCTAGACCTGCCTTTGCCAAAAACTAATCAGCACGTCTTCCTATCAATACGAATCGAATGTTTTTTGAATTATTCAAATCGGTTGATCGGTGTTCCCGAAATCGTCGACGAAAATTTGTATCTGCACAAACACACATATACATCCATTTTTTATAAGGTATGCCAAAATATTTAGAAACCTTTGAAACGTAAAGATATACTATAACTTAGCCTACGTGAAGTTAAAAAATGCAGGACACTTGAAATAGAGTCATGTGATTAACATAATTTATTGATCAATATTGTATATCGATATCGATAATGCTACAATTTTAATATTCTGAGTTTTATGTATTGTATAAGATGTAAGGAAAAAATATACCTACTAAGTTAATTTGTTGAAAATATGAATAGATTTTTAGGGTTCATAACACCAGAAAAAAGAAAAGTTAAAGGCATTAAAACATTTATAGTATACCAAAAATTGGATTTTAATGCAATTTCAATTTTTGTGTGTATGACATTCAGTGCTCTAACGCATGAATTGACCTTTGCATTTAGATTGTTATTAGATCCCAAATATCTCAAAAGACATTTACGAAAAAATATTGAACAATCATTTAAAAGAAATTTTGAATAAAATGTTTATCAGGTCCATATCAACAGTATATGTAAAAATTAAAAAACGAGCGTCACATGTGTCGCTTTCGTCGTGCGTTTTGAGTCATTTGTTACCGCATGTCCTCGGGCGGTCAGCCGGCATTGGTACCTGGAAATGCCGCTGCGTCAGCGGACGCTTCCCGTTTCGATGAAATTAATTTCGTTTTACACAGAAACTAATAAAAACGTATGACTGAACGAAGGTTTGTTCATAAAGATATCAATTTATTGCTATATAGGACTCTAAAAGCAACTACATGAAAAATATCAGAAAATAATTTCTAAAAAATTAAGCCATTGATAAGGAAGTAGATAGTTTAAATTTTCCATGTTTTACTTTTAGAACTTTTAACTGGTCATATTTTTTATTAGTTTTTAGAATGTACATGAAGGTACATTAGAGTAGTAGTGCACTGGTAGTAGAGTAATGGTTGCATTTTACCATTATTTAAATTAAATTCCATATTTTAAAAAACATCAGGACATAAATAAGGATATTTATATATATATATATATATATATATATATATATATATATATATATATATATATATATATATATATATACGATATATATAAAATACATATTTTTGAATAGTCTTGAATTTGATGTTGATATAATATATATATAATTTGAGTTTAAAAGTCGGACGTTACATCAATAAAAATAGTATGAGAGTTTTTAGAAATTTATTTAAAATCCGTACGTTTCGGCTAGCATCTTAGCATTCATTCAGTGGCAATCATTATAACTATATAAATTAGAACTAAGTAAATAATATGTAAGAAATTTCATATAATAACAATAATAATAATAATAATAATAAACACTTAAAATTTTGTATCTTAATATAACATAAACAATATAAATTTCAAGTTAAAAATAATATTACTATATAAATCACTGATGCTTCGTGGAAATCCATTATCAAGTTTAACTTTTGTATTCTATATATAGTAATAATTCCACTTGTAGATGTAAATGTGAGATTTCAAAATTATTGTCAATGTAGTGAAGCATATTTATAGACAATCATGAAACATCAGATGAGTCATTTTAGATTTAATTATTTATGACACTATACAGAATTATCTAATCTGTTAATAACTGTAATTTTTGTTAAATATGATATAATTGTGCAAATATTGTTAAGTGTATCAAATTTACACAAAATTATAATAAATTTATATAATTATGATAAATGTAATTATTATAAAAAGCTATTTGAATTTTTATTTTCAAAAATATTATGTTTTTATAAATATTAAATTTTAATTGAATTAATAAAGATTTAAATATTTATTAATTTACTGCTTAAATCCAATTGAAAACAATAATATTTGATATTAGAAGTATTGTGGAAAAATAATAAAAAAGTTATATTGACCACATGAAGTAATGATTACTACATGATTGCAATAAAACCATATGATTTTATGTGCAATTATTTTACACATTATAAATTTCTTTATATATTGGCGCTTTAACGTGTATAAATGTATTGCATTCAAAAATTTACTTAAATACGTGAATACGGTACGGAATTAAACGGAAATTAGCATTCCAATAATTCCAAATATTAAAATGAGTAATTTAAATACCTAAACCAAAAATAGAGTGTATTGAAGAGTTTGCATTAGTAGAATCAACATGAAACTTATTCAAACACATAATGTAAAATTATTGAATATGTACACAAATGAACAAAATAAACTCTGAGATCATCGCGAAGACATTGTAACCTTGTACAGGTGTCATAAATCTCAAGTCTGGTAAACAAACTTGACTCTACTTTTTATTAATCCAACGTGAAAGAAACAATAAAAGAGTATATTATTTATCAAAGTGTTATAAAAAAACCTTTATAAAATCTGATTCATGTGGTATTGCTATGCGAGAACATATCATGTATCGTTAGCGTTATACATTGTTGTGATATATGAGTTAATTTTATACTTTGTTGATAAAAATTCATCAATTAATTAAGTATATATATATATATATATATAAATTATATATATATATATATAAATATATATATATATAGATATATATATAAATATATTATATATATATATATATATATATATATATATATAGAGGGTGTTCAAAAAGTACCCGGAATTACTAATAATTAAATTTCGCGGGTCTGGAGTGTCTGATTGTCAAAATTTTTTTTTAGTGTGTTGGTATACATGCCCCTAAAGTATGATGAAATTTTCAGCTATATTCACTGTTTACTTTGTCTGTGGTAGTCGCTAAGGTTCGACGTGTTTTTCTGAGCTCGGCGATTTTTACAATGGAAGAATTGAAAAGTCAAAGAATTTGTATTAAATTTTGCGTAAAAATGAATAAAGTGTTGCAAAGTGCAAAAATTCACCAGATATGGCTCCGTGTGACTTTTTCCTATTCCCAAAGTTGAAGAGACCCATGAAAGGACGGCGGTTTTCCTCGATTGAAGAAAATCGCTGAGAGTGCTCAAGGACATATCAAAAAGTGAATATCAAGGGTGCTTCGAAAATTGGAAAAAACGCTGGCATAAGTGTATTATATCTGGGGGGGACTACTTTGAAGGGGACCACATTAATGTAGACGAATAAATAAATATTTTTTTGAAAAAAACGAAAATTCCGGGTACTTTTGAACAGAACAGACCTCGTATATATATATATATATATATATATATATATATATATATATATATATATTATATATATGAATACATGATTAGAACAGTATAAGACTTATTACATTGAAAATTTTGCTCTAATAAGAGACTAAGACTATGTTAACCTAATTAAATAATTATATTATAGTATTAACAATTGAAAAAAATATATATTATTATAACAGATTATATGAATATTGTTAATATAGTGTTTTGGGATGAAATTGATGAAAGTCTTGAAAAGTTTCTGAGGATAAGAAATCAATCCTCTACAAATGATTAAAAATAAAATAGCGCAGTATCATTCTTTATATGAAAAATAGAAAACTAATTTCAATATTTTCAGTCAGTTTTAAAGTTATCAAATTCAAAAAAAAATTGAAATAAAAAGCTTTATTTAATTATTTAAAATCGACACTTTGCATTTAATTGAAATACTGCTATACTTACGATTACATCAATAAGAGCTGAGTTTCAGATATTACTTAGAACTCGTTGAAGTTACTTTCTTGAAACATAAATATTGAATCAAAGTGTCGATTAAATGTATTTCTGATAAATGTCTATTTTCGTAGCCAATGTTAGCTGAGTATTGTTACACCAATTCAGATAACAGTACGTTGGATAATGTAATAAAATATTTTCTATATCAGGTGTTCCAGACCACAACAAAAAATTACTATTGCAAATAGTTGTAAAAATGTTTTCTTGTAAATATTTCTTCTATAAAACATAATTTTTTCGAATTTCTTTTGCGTTAGTACTAGTTATAATTTGCATTTGTTCACATTTATTATATGTTTAATAAAATAAATTTTCTATTGTATATATATATATATATACATGTTAGATTTAATATAATATATTACAAATAAACGTATATTTGTCTCATTACCGAGGCTAGCAGAGATACATTATATATATGTACAGATTCGCTTTCAAAATGACTCACTTTCATAGAATTTCATTAAATAATATTAAACGAATAATCTGACTCTCATAAGATAATGTAAATGTTTGTTACAAATAATAATTCAATTTTATTATTAATTTTTGTCTATCTATTTTGACCTCAAACAAATATTTTTTCAACAATTAGTCAATGAATTTCCAATAAGCGTGTTCATATAGCCAATCTTAGCTAACAGCGCTACTTTTACTCTTGTGGAAAAATGCAATCAGCAAATGAAAAACTAACATAACTTTAGAATTATAGTGTTAAATTAGTTATTTGAAAAGTATAGCATTGGAGATTTTTATTTGGATGGTACTAACCTTTGTCAAAATATAGTTTTGAAAGATATAAAAGTAAAATTGCATTTTATTAACATTAGATATGGATATAGATATATATAGAGATATATAGATATGTATAGAGGTAGAGATAGAGAAATATAGAGAGATCGCTAAGATAGATATATGATAATTTGAGATAGATTAGAGAGATATATAGAGATTGATATAGGATATAGAGAGAAATATATATATAGAGATATAGATATATATATAGATATATTATATATATATATATATATATATATATATATTATTTTATAAAGTATATTTAATACAACAACCCCAAAATAGCAATAAATTTTTCACAATGTTAATCTTTTGAATTGAAAAAATAACCAATTGACGATAATTAATTAAATCAATAAATAAATAAAATAGAATATATTACTTGTATATTTTTTGATTACGCACATTCGCCAAATTTGTGTATTTTGTGACCCACTTGTGCAACAACATCCCACTCATTCTGTCAAATATAGAATTTGCAATAAAGTATTATGTTATCGGGTGATTGAACCCAAAGTAACTTTTAGAATAAATGAATTATTAAAAAAATAGTTACTTTTTAATTACTATTGAAATTAGAATCTAACTCCAGTATATTGATATTCTACGAAGAATTACAAGTAAATGTGGAGTGTAAAAAAACTAAGAACTCGTATATAAAGTTCCTTGAAATTTGATGCCTTTTAATAGTTACTTATCCTATTTGCTTATTTAAAATCATCGCTGATATGAAGAATATATTTAACTTTTTAATGTTAAGAGATATAAACAACATGTAAAATGAGAATTCACTTATATTGAAAGGAGATATTTCAGAAATATTGGATTATACCTGCTATATAATCGGAAAACTCATTTTATTCAATACTAATTATTATCTGTTGTTCCACTTAAGTGGTGCTAAAGAAATAGTTTTTAAACCAGTAAAAGTTACCTACTTTTATCTAACCTTTTTTGGACAGTAGACACAAGTAGATATGTTCGACAAATTTTGCGTAGGACGAGGTGGATTTGCAATGTTACGTAAAAAATCTGCGCAAAACTCTCACTTTTCACCCATCTTGAAGATATGTAATACTAAAGGTGAGTGAAATAGTCTGGAGACATTCATAACATCAAAAATCTTGAAGAAGTAAGGAAGTCGGGTCTAATTTAATTGAAATGCATGCTTCGGTAAGCGCGAGGGTTAATTTGGTGAAGTGAAGTGTTTAAAATAGTGAATTATATTTATTAAGTTAATAATATTATTTAAACATAATTTGGCAGTTTGTTTTTTATAGATTTTTTTCATATGCCTGCTGTTGGTATTTGTGCATTTCCTACAAGCGAACCCAGTGGCCCAACGGGATAATAGTAACCGCCGAAGAAGACCGAGACCTTGCAGGTAATTGATTTAATTATGAGATAATGTTATTAAAATAAATTGTTTTGATAATTATTTCATTATAGTCAACGGTTAAAGTTATTGCTCTATGTTAGAGAATACTTAAAATATTGCGTTTTTATCATTAGTAATACGAATCTATTTATAATAATTACAAAATTAATGTATCTATCGAGATAATAAATAATTTGAGCAAATAAGCCACAAAAATAAATCATTACAAAAAACAATTTGCACAATTGATCAAACTTCTTTTATGCTTTACATAACATTGTCAACAACTTGATCAATGGTCTTATTATAATGACATTTTGTAATAGAATAATAATTCAATAAGAATTTCAAAAGAACCAAAATAATGAATAGAAATAAGCCTTACTAACCATTTTCAAAATTCAAGGAATAGAGGGCGGGAAGCGCCCAGTGGACGAACATTTGGACATTTTGATCACAAATTTCTATTTGCTGATGTAACAGTCAATCACAACTATATTTACAATTGCGGTGGAGGAGGTCAATATGGAGGCGGTCATGGTGGTAATAATCATGGGGGTGGAATACATGGAGGAGGAAACCACCACGGTGGCGGAAACCATCATGGAGGGGCAAGTCATGGTAGCGGTGGTCAAGGAAGTCATGGAGGAAACGGAAATGGAGATAACAACAACCACGGAAGCTCGGACTATGACTATAATAACTTCGAACCTGAAGTTGTAGACGCCGATGAGCCGGTCACCAACCGCCCAGGATGGTTTGAAAATCTATTCATGAACGTCTTCAACACTGGCCCACAAACGGTATTCGCTCCAATTCAGGAGTCCGCAGTCAGCGCTCTGCAAGACGTCGGTCAGTCTTCTGTAGGCGCCTTGCAGAGCGTCTCGCAAACCGCGGTCGACGCTCTACAAGACGCTGGTCAGAACGCTATCGGCGGTTTGCAAGGCGCTGGACAAGCGGTTGCTGATGTTTTTCAAAATATAGGTCAATCAGCTATTGGAACTTTTCAGGATTTCCTCCCTAAACCTGTCACAGAGAATACCGGTGAGGTTGATTATCCAGAAATTACAGTTAACGACAAATATGCTGGAAATAGATATAGCGTTGGGGGAGTGCATACTGCAGTTGGACCGCCGAATCGAAATCAAGGACAACGCAGACCACAAGGCTGGCTGAGGACCCTTAATGAGTGGGCCAAGCCGCTCTTTGATTGGTTTTAAAATGCACGTCACAGCAAAACTCAAGTCTGATTTTATATATTATAAAATAATAAAATTTAAAATAATAAACATATAAAATTTAATGTTATAATAAAATATGAAATTGAAGTACAAGCTCTTGATTTGTAATAATTTTTAATATTAAGCATTATTTTTCAGATATCATATGAGGCAAATAAGTATGAATTAATATATATATCATTATATATTGTTCAATTTACATACCTCCATGAATAAGCAATACACATATATATTGCCTTCGTCCATGCTTTACACTTGTGTCTTTTATAAATATATTACTGTCACTTCTTCTTCTTCATATGTACAAGCTCTTGATTTGTAATAATTTTTAATATTAAGCATTATTTTTCAGATATCATATGAAGCAAATAAGTATGAATTAATATATATATATATATATCATTATATATTGTTCAATTTACATATCTCCATGAATAAGCAATACACATATGCTTTACACTTGTGTCTTTTATAAATATATTACTGTCACTTCTTCTTCTTCATATATATAAAATGATATTTATCGAATGATTCTATATTTCTCTAAATTAATAAATACTATACAATATTTAGTTATTACACTTTCGTTTAATTAACGTTTTTAGAATTGCGTGTTGAGAGGAAGTTTCTGACACAACCAACATAATCGTTTTCGATTGGTGTTATGTAGCAGTGTTGTCAACCTCACGCAAATGTAATGATGCTGAAGATGTCAGCATCGTATTCATCTGTCAAACTAGTAGTCAAATAGCGCAAAAATGGCTGGTGCTATTTCAAAATATAATACCATTTTAAAATATAATAGAAAGTTTATTCAACCTGTGTCATACTTTATTAAAAATGGATTTCATAAATACAGTACAGCCGAAACTAAAAATCAATATGACATAATAATAGCAGGAGGAGGAATGGTTGGCACAGCATTCCTTTTAGCATTAGGTAATTTTAGGTTAAACTAAAAACTTGTTTATTATTTAATTACAACTTAAATATGTGAATAATGTTTTGATTATGTTAGGTGAAATATAAACTCTAATGTTTGGTGCAAAGAATACGTAATGTCATTACATAATTAAATGAGTTTTATTTATTATTGGAATATGATTTGTTTTGTGTGTCAAAATAATAAAATATATTTTCTTTTTCATTTATATTTTTTCTCATAATAATGATACTTTGATACTTATCTTTTATTGATTAATAAATAATTTGAATTATATTTTTATATGCATTTTTTTCACTTTATTTTCTCACACTACTTGTAAATAATGCATGATATTGGCTCAAAGTATTTGATTTTAGTTTAGATATTTTATTGATAATATTTTGATTTCTAGCAAATGATGCAAGGCTTTCAATAAGCAAATTTTACTGCTTGAAGGTGGTCCAAAATATGCTAAAAAGGAACTTTCTAACTACTCAAACAGAGTATCGGCTATTAACAAAGGATCTTCTCAATTGTTCAAAGATATCAATGTGTGGGATAAAATTAGAAGAAAGAAAGCAGTAAATGATATGCAGGTCTATTTTGCATCAAAAATAATTTATATTTAATGTTTACTATATAAGATTTTGAAATTTTATTAGGTTTGGGATGCATGTTCTGATGCATCCATCAATTTCAATGATAATATGCAAAACGACATAGCGTTCATAATTGAAAATGATGAAATATTACATGCTTTGTACTCTTCTTTTGAAGAAACTCCAAAAACCAACATAACAATTTTAAATAAAGCAAAAGTAAAAAATCTAAAATTGGCAAAAGAAATACTAAAAATGAAGTTGAATTGGAAACTGGAGAGAAATTCACTTGTAATCTTTTGGTAAGTCAGTTTAATATATACCTTAAATTTGGATTATATATATATATATATATATATATATAAATAAATTACATAATAAATTATACATAAGATTACATACATTATAGTTAATTGCTTAAATTTATTGCATTTCTTGTATAAAAATATTTAACTCTACAGTCTTCACATACTTTTTTCTTATCTCAAATATTTTGTATTACAAATATTTTGTACAACATTTGATTTGTTCTAATTTGCATAAACTTTGCCATTCCTATCTGTTCTTATATTGCTTGCATTTTCTGCTATTGTTTGGTTTAAGTTATCAATTCTTTGGCATAAATCAGTAAGATGTAATTTCATTTCTCTAATATTTTCATTTATTAAGGCAAGTTCTCTTCCGTTTATGGTCTTTGGAAGGTATTTCAGAGTAGGTACGCATTCTATATCCCCTCTGATGATTGCTAACTTTATTTGTATTGTAAACTTGAGGAACTGATTTTATAGTTTGAGTAACAAGACTTGAATAGCTATCAGGCTTAGAAATATTTGTATAACTGTGTTTTTTGAAGCCAATACAATTTTCAGGCGGTTTAGATATGGTGGCCCTCTTGCGTTTATTTTGTTGTAGATCTTTTCGTTCTACTATTAACTGGTATATAGATGTGATGAGTTCTCTAGGAATCTTTAATTAAATAAATTAGAAATTCAATTTTGATTATTTTATATTTTTATAATATTTCTATCTAGAACGTGAATAAACAATGAAAAATAATATTTTAATCATTATTCTAGTTTTATTATAATGTTATGTTTTTTTACATTATTTCTCATAATCTTTCAAATTTTAAAATGATGTTTAAGTTTGTTTCAACTTAAATTTAAACTGCATTTACTTTGGGTTTTTATATGGTAAATTAGTATGGTAAACTTACTCTCATTTCTCGTGGGTCATTTGGTCTAATATAAAGTGCCCATTGCCCAGTAGATGTGAGTAACATAGCACTCCGATGGCATATGAGAACAATTCTTGTGGGCAATCTTCTCAATAACTTTGAAAACAGTATACTCTCAAGTCGTCCTACCAATTCTGCTTGGCGCGATAATCTGTCTAACCCTGCGCTTTGCTGCAAACCCTAAATAGGGAAATATTAGCTAAAATTTTGCTTCAATTAAAATTGTATTAAATATTGATATTCCAGAAAAATATTTTTTTATAAATCAGTCATATTTCTCACGGTATTCTTACCTGAATATCACTCACAGCTAGACCAACCAGTAAATTGGTAAGAATAACAGTGACTAGCACAATAAATGCACAAAATATGATATGTGCAGTTATGGGATATCTCACAGGATATTCTTCAGCATGAAATATGTCATCAAATTCTAATTCCCCGGACATCATCACAACAGCCTATCATAATAAAATGAAAAAAAATTATAGTTTGTGAACAATTAGTAAATATTTTTTATTTAAACAAAATGCAACATATAGCATTATGATATCTCATTATTAAGCATTTTTAATTATTTGTCATCGTGTTACCTTAAGTAAAGCCAAGGGAATTGTGCTAAATGATGGTACTTCAGCAAAAAGCACGCCAAAGCTCAGTGCAAAAGCTACAATCAAAAAGCAATAGGCCATCAAAAACTTCGAAAAATTCACTGCCACTGAAAAAAAATATATTTAATATTTATAATAAATTATTTTTTCAAAAATTTGTTTGAATTTTCTATCTTTTAGTCTTTTACCGGTAGTAAACATTTGAACATATAGTCCGAATATTGGAAATCTTCCGACTAACATCATTAGTTCTAACCAGGTGAAAAGTATTGCTAACGCCGCAACATGATGCTGCCATGTCCATTTGCCTAAAATGTAGTACTGTGGTGTCTAAAAGGCGAGGAATAAAAGATTACAGAATCTATATATTATATTATATATTTGAAAATTATATTTTTGCATCCATATGCCTACCACGCAAAGAAAGACAGTGATAATAATAATCCACTGCAACCAATTTTCCCATTGTCGGCTATATCCTATCCACCCTTGGGAAATTTGAAATAATTCTTTGGCCAGCAGCATGCAGTTAAGTGTCAATACCCAAAAACCTAGCGGTTTTGCGTATCGAGGAGTCATTTGGCATATTTGCTCATCGCTTTTTGTAGTACAATCAATCAAAAAGACAGCTAAAACAGATTGTAATTGAAACAATGAAATTGTTTAGACGTTTGTTTCGAAAATTTCGGAAGTGGTACAATCTTGTTACAAATTTTATAAGACTTCACTTTAATAGTAATTATGTAATATTCATAAAAGTCATGCGTTTTAAATAATCGATATTTTCTTTATTGGAAAACAGCTTAATAATTTTTTTTTATCTTTATTATACTTCAAACAAATTTCAAATAACGTAGTCAAGATTATTATCAACTTTTACCATTGCGTCTACATAATTTTCACGCTCTCGTAATTCCTACCATAATAATACATTTAATAACTGATTTTAAATTGTGTTTTATGATACAAAATAACGATACGCTGCTACACTCTGATACAGTCAAATGATTTTAACCTACGTATTATCTCAATGTTCTACTCACCTATGATGTACCAACTAAAATGTATCACGAATACTGCGTGGAATAATAAACTCAATAAGAAAAATTTTCTAATTCTTCTCCACTTGAGAAATAGGAAAGTTTCGCACAATGGATGTTTAAGAACATCTTTGCGTCCGACCTATGAAAATAAAAATAATGTCTGAAAGGTCAAGGCATCCATTTTTTTTTTACGAGTACACTTTAATATTATGAAAGTTCAATTTGATAATAGCTGTTTTTTTTACTAAACCTCGATGAAAGCTCTCAGTAGTTCTGTTTCTCCTCGATCCGTGCTTGGCACAAGGATGCGGAAGTCTAGCTTAAGTTCGCAATCGGCGTCTCCGATTTCGTGGTCATTCAATTTTATCGCATGATCGAATTTGCTTAAATAACGTACTACATCCGGCGTACGGCGCAAAATAAACGATAAAGCAGTCACACCACCACCATCTGTTCTGGCTGTCACATCTGCACCATATCCTTAAGTAAAATGACAAAAATTGTTTAAAGTATTTTGCCTTCTAAAAGCACTATTAAGTTATATTCACTGGAAAATTACCAATATATAGAAAACTTAATTAAATCATAAAAAATGCAATTAGTAAACTGCGAAATAATAAAATTTACCGTATAATACGAACAATGAGGAATTAAATTTCTCAAAACTTACATCTATAATAATAAATTCATTATCTCGCTATTGAAAATTAATTATATGTGATGATAAGGTAATAAAAAAAATCATGCAATTATCTTCAACAACATAATATTATTACTTACTGACCTATTAGCATGTATACGCAAGATGAGAATTCATTTAGAGCCGCTATGTGCAACGGCGTATAACCAAAATTGTCTGCACGGTTTACTAATGCACCGTTGTCGAGAAGTAACCGTGCACATTCGCACGATCTGTTAATGTAAAGTAGATTTTCAGAAATGATTAATGATGTAAATGAGATTACCATGACATGAATATGAAATTTGATTTATTATATACTTCATAATTCGTTTAATTTAACTTCTATTCTAATATTATGACTTTTCAATGAATTATTGGAATAAGTTAGTAATTTATTTATTTAAATTTTGAGCATTTATTTTAACGTGTACCTGGATTCTTTGACTATTGCTCCATGCAGTGGAGTGCGACCATCAGCGTCAGTCGCATTCGGATCACCGCCACATTCCAATAAAACTTCCAATGTTTCAGGTGATTGAGCAAGCGCCGCTGTAAATGATACAAAATTATGTAATTTTCCTTTTTTAAATACTTACTATTTTAAAGCCGAAAAATTATACGTTAAATACGATTTTCAATCTTGTTTGGAAGTAGTTTCCGATATGTAGAGTATTTTAATTTTAATGTTAAACTAGTGTGGTATTGGTATTTGAGGCAAGTTACATGAACTTTCCGATATGTGTAAATAATCGACTTAATCAATAAAAAATAAATTAATTTATGAGTAGATTTATTACACATAATTGAAAACGAACAACACGTTAAATCGGAGTATTTTCAAAAAGCAACTTTTCAAAAATCAACAATTATTATAATATATTTAAATTAAAATTTTAAAATTAAAATTTTAAATATATATATTTGAATCAGTTTCCGTAGGATTTTAATGGTTTAGTATGTTTATTAAGACCAAGTACTATATTGTTATACCAAGTAAATCGTCTAATTTTAATTTTAGCTAACGTCAAAAAAACTACTCATTTTCTTTGATTTTTAAAATTGCTTGTTGTCATAAGGCCGTGATAGATCACAGATATCTATAAGACCATAATATATATCGCTAAAAATTCCATAAAAATCGGCTTCAATTATTTTTTCAACAGTTAATTACAAGAAAACGGCTCGGTAGATTTTCACCTAAAACTAATCAGTACCATTCCCAACTAATATCTTCGAACAGTTTTTGATTTTTTAAAATCGGTTCGGTAGGGATGAGCTTAAATGTGACGAAAAGTATAACTTTTTTTTTCAAATTACAAAGAACGGCTTGGCAGATCGTCGCACAAACTGACAAACGATAGTCCTCATCGAAATAATCAAATGGCTTTTAAATTTCTGAAATCGGTTCAGGCGTTTTTGAGAAAACGTCGATGAAAGGTCTAATTTTGACAAATGCCAAAAAAACGATACCGATTTTTGCAAACTTTGACGAATTTTCAAAGTTAAACCAATTGTCGTAAGGCCGTAATATTTTAGTATGATCTAGAAGACTATAGTATCTACCGTGAAAAAATAATAATAAAAATCGTCGAAAAAATTTTTTTACACTTTATTACAAGAAAACGACCCGGCCGATCTTTACCAAAAACTAATCAGCACGATTCCCAATCAATATCTTCCTCGGCCGATCGTCCCCACGATAGTCATCGTCGAGATACATCGAATGGCTTTTAAATTTTTGAAATCGGCCCCAGTTTTCGAGAAAACGTCGATTTACGGCAAAAAATCTGTTCACATACACACACACACATACTTTTCCAAATTTGATCTCATTCGATTCAGAATGGCTTGAAACGTCGAGAAAACATAAAATTAGCGAATCGGATTGTTTGATGAAAACATAAACTTCTCCTTCGGGAAGTTAATATGAATTAAAATGTTGCATTACCTAAATGTAAAGAAGTTGTTTTCTATGATTCCTGGCATCGACAGAAGCGCCAGCTTGTGTGAGAAGTCGCGCACAAATTGCATTTCCATCTTCCGATGCTAAATGTAATGCAGTCATTTTTCGGGGACCCCAATGGGATCGAAAATCTGCGCCATGTTCAGTAATAACCGGATGCAGTCTTCTGAACCCAGGGCCGCCGCTACATGTAGTGGTGTTTCGGTGAATACCTGTGATATTTCATCAGAATGCATAGTTTGCTTGCAGATTATAGAAATGAATATACAGTAGAATCCGCTTAGTATGACATCGAAGGGACGCCGAAATCTCGTCATACTAACCGGTCGTCATTAAAAGCGTACTGAAGAAAAACTTTTAATATGCAAATATGTTACATTTTTCAGTAATTTAAAAGAAAAGCCTATACAAGCGTTTTAATTAAAAATAAAAATGGCACATTAAAATTTAATATAAAATAAAATTGACATAGGGTAGGGCGGGGCACAACGGTCCAATTTGGCTTACGGTAATTATACTGTCTAAACCCAATGAACAACACATAACATAGTACATCAAAGAAGCATCTATCGAACTATGTTAGAAAAACTTACATGTTCAGAAAAACTAATTATATAAATATTATATTTTTTACTATTTTTTAAACCTTTAGTTTCTGACCCATTTTACCTCACATACGGGGTAAAGTGGAACAACCAGAGGCGTACAGATGCAATTTCTTCTATTAAATTTTAAAGGCATTTTACGCTACATTATTGAACCAATGCAAAATATTAATTCTGTGGGTACATTTGTTACAAAGACACACAGTATATTACATTGATCTGCTATTGGTCAGAAATATTCATCAGAAGAACCGGAATAACATTTATTAAATTAATCTCTTGTAAAATTGTTTTTTTTTTTAAACTTTACTATTTTATTGCTTACAACCTTTGCCAAAGTAAAGGTTCAGCTGGTCCTTTTTATAGCAGTTATGTGCTGCTTATTTTCTGATAGCAAAGTCATAAGAATAAAGGTGATGGCTGGTTATGAATTTATACATTTTTCGCCTTCTACTATCATAATTGTTAAAAAAAATCTAATTTTATT
>NW_020536999.1:44550187-44578252 GCF_003426905.1 Ctenocephalides felis | reverse complement strand
ATTTATTAAGTTAATAATATTATTTAAACATAATTTGGCAGTTTGTTTTTATAGATTTTTTTCATATGCTGCTGTTGGTATTTGTGCATTTCCTACAAGCAACCCAGTGGACCCAACGGTTACGATATAGTAACCGCCGAAGAAGACCGAGACCTTGCAGTAATTGATTTAATTATGAGATAATGTTATTAAAATAAATTGTTTTGATAATATTTTTCATTATAGTCAACGGTTTAAAGTTATTGCCTCTATGTTAGAGAATACTTAAAATATTGCGTTTTTATCATTAGTAATACGAATCTATTTATATAATTACAAAATTAAGTATCTACGAGATAATAAATAATTTGAGCAAAAAGCCACAAAAATAAATCATTACAAAAAACAATTTGCACAATTGATCAAACTTCTTTTATGCTTTACATAACATTGTCAACAACTTGATCAATGGTCTTATTATAATGACATTTGTAATAGAATAATAATTCAATAAGAATTTCAAAAGAACAAAATAATGAATAGAAATAAGCCTTACTAACCCATTTTCAAAATTCAAGGAATAGGAGGCGGGAGCGCCCAGTGTGACGAACATTTGGACATTTTGATCACAAATTTCTATTTGCTGATGTAACAGTCAATCACAACTATATTTACAATTGCGGTGGAGGAGGTCAATATGGTGCTGGCGGTCATGTGGTGGTAATAATCATGGGGGTGGAATACATGGAGGAGGAAACCACCACGGTGGCGGAAACCATCATGGAGGGGGAAGTCATGGTAGCGGTGGTCAAGGAAGTCATGGAGGAAACGAAATGGAGATAACAACAACCACGGAAGCTCGGACTATGACTATAATAACTTCGAACCTGAAGTTGTAGACGCCGATGAGCCGGTCACCAACCGCCCAGGATGGTTTGAAAATCTATTCATGAACGTCTTCAACACTGGCCCACAAACGGTATTCGCTCCAATTCAGGAGTCCGCAGTCAGCGCTCTGCAAGACGTCGGTCAGTCTTCTGTAGGCGCTTGCAGAGCGTCTCGCAAACCGCGGTCGACGCTCTACAAGACGCTGGTCAGAACGCTATCGGCGGTTTGCAAGGCGCTGGACAAGCGGTTGCTGATGTTTTTCAAAATATAGGTCAATCAGCTATTGGAACTTTTCAGGATTTCCTCCATAAACCTGTCACAGAGAATACCGGTGAGGTTGATTATCCAGAAATTACAGTTAACGACAAATATGCTGGAAATAGATATAGCGTTGGGGGAGTGCATACTGCAGTTGGACCGCCGAATCGGAATCAAGGACAACGCAGACCACAAGGCTGGCTGAGGACCCTTAATGAGTGGGCCAAGCCGCTCTTTGATTGGTTTTAAAATGCACGTCACAGCAAAACTCAAGTCTGATTTATATATTATAAATAATAAAATTTAAAATAATAAACATATAAAATTTAATGTTATAATAAAATATAAATTGAATGAAGTACAAGCTTGATTTGTAATAATTTTAATATTAAGCATATTTTTCAGATATCATATGCAAATAAGTGAATTAATATATATATCATTATATATTGTCAATTTACATACCTCCATGAATAAGCATACACATATATATGCCTTCGTCATGCTTACACTTGTGTCTTTGATAAATATATACTGTCACTTCCTTCTTCATATGTACAAGCTATGATTTGTAATAATTTTTAATATTAAGCATTATTTTCAGATATAAGCAAATAAGTAGAATTAATATATATATATATATACATCATTTATATATGTTCAATTTACATATCTCCATGAATAAGCAATACACATATGCTTACACTTGTGTGATATAATATTACTGACTTCTTCTTCTTCATATATATAAAATGATATTATCGAATGATTCTATATTTCTCTAAATTAATAAATACTATACAATATTTAGTTATTACACTTTCGTTTAATTAACGTTTTTGGAATTGCATTTTGAGAGGAAGTTTCTGACACAACCAACATAATCGTTTTCAATGGCGTTTTGTAGCAGTGTTGTCAACCTCACGCAAATGTAATGATGCTGAAGATGTCAGCATCGTATACATCTGTCAAACTAGTAGTCAAATAGCGCAAAAATGGCTGGTGCTATTTCAAAATATAATACCATTTTAAAATATAATAGAAACTTTATTCAACCTGTGACATACTTTATTGAAAATGGTTTTCATAAATACAGTACAGCCGAAACTAAAAATCAATATGACATAATAATAGCAGGAGGAGGAATGGTTGGCACAGCATTCCTTTTAGCATTAGGTAATTTTAGGTTAAACTAAAAACTATCGTTGGTTTATTATTTAATTACAACTTAAATATGTGAATAATGTTTTGATTATGTTAGGTGAAATATAAACTCTAATGTTTGGTGCAAAGAATACGTAATGTCATTACATAATTAAATGAGTTTTATTTATTATTGGAATATGATTTGTTTTGTGTGTCAAAATAATAAAATATATTTTCTTTTTCATTTATATTTTTTCTCATAATAAGTGATACTTTGATACTTATCTTTTATTGATTAATAAATAATTTGAATTATATTTTTATCTAAAATTTTTTCACTTTATTTTCTCACACTACTTGTAAATAATGCATGATATTGGCTCAAAGTATTTGATTTTAGTTTAGATATTTTATTGATAATATTTTGATTTCTAGCAAATGATACAAGGCTTTCGAATAAGCAAATTTTACTGCTTGAAGGTGGTCCAAAATATGCTAAAAAGGAACTTTCTAACTACTCAAACAGAGTATCGGCTATTAACAAAGGATCTTCTCAATTGTTCAAAGATATCAATGTGTGGGATAAAATTAGAAGAAAGAAAGCAGTAAATGATATGCAGGTCTATTTTGCATCAAAAATAATTTATATTTAATGTTTACTATATAAGATTTTGAAATTTTATTAGGTTTGGGATGCATGTTCTGATGCATCCATCAATTTCAATGATAATATGCATAACGACATAGCGTTCATAATTGAAAATGATGAAATATTACATGCTTTGTACTCTTCTTTTGAAGAATCTCCAAAAACCAACATAACAATTTTAAATAAAGCAAAAGTAAAAAAACTAAAATTGGCAAAAGAAAATACTAAAAATGAAGTTGAATTGGAAACTGGAGAGAAATTCACTTGTAATCTTTTGGTAAGTCAGTTTAATATATATCTTATATTTGGATTATATATATATATATATATATATATAAATATTACATAATAAATAATACATAAGATTACATACATTATAGTTAATTGCTTAAATTTATTGCATTTCTTGTATAAAAATATTTAACTCTACAGTCTTCACATACTTTTATCTTATTTCAAATATTTTTGTATTACAAATATTTTGTACAACATTTGATTTGTTCTAATTTGCATAAACTTTGCCATTCCTATCTGTTCTTATATTGTTTGCATTTTCTGCTATTGTTTGGTTTAAGTTATCAATTCTTTGGCATAAATCAGTAAGATGTAATTTCATTTCTCTAATATTTTCATTTATTAAGGCAAGTTCTCTTCCGTTATGGTCTTTGGAAGGTATTTCAGAGTAGGTACGCATTCTATATCCCCTCTGATGATTGCTAACTTTATTTGTATTGTAAACTTGAGGAACTGATTTTATAGTTTGAGTAACAAGACTTGAATAGCTGTCAGGCTTAGAAATATTTGTATGACTGTGTTTTTTGAAGCCGATACAATTTTCAGGCGGTTTAGATATGGTGGCCCTCTTGCGTTTATTTTGTTGTAGATCTTTTCGTTCTACTATTAACTGGTATATAGATGTGATGAGTTCTCTAGGAATCTTTAATTAAATAAATTAGAAATTCAATTTTGATTATTTCATATTTTCATAATATTTCTATCTAGAACGTGAACAAACAATGAAAAATAATATTTTAATGATTATTCTAGTTTTATTATAATGTTATGTTTTTTTACATTATTTCTCATAATCTTTCAAATTTTAAAATGATGTTTAAGTTTGTTTCAACTTAAATTTAAACTGCATTTACTTTGAGTTTTTATATGGTAAATTAGTATGGTAAACTTACTCTCATTTCTCGTGGGTCATTTGGTCTAATATAAAGTGCCCATTGCCCAGTAGATGTGAGTAACATAGCACTCCGATGGCATATGAGAACAATTCTTGTGGGCAATCTTCTCAATAACTTTGAAAATAGTATACTCTCAAGTCGTCCTACCAATTCTGCTTGGCGCGATAATCTGTCTAACCCTGCGCTTTGCTGCAAACCCTAAATAGGGAAATATTAGCTAAAATTTTGCTTCAATTAAAATTGTATTAAATGTTGATATTCCAGAAAAATATTTTTTATAAATCAGTCATACTTCTCATGGTATTCTTACCTGAATATCACTCACAGCTAGACCAACCAGTAAATTGGTAAGAATAACAGTGACTAGCACAATAAATGCACAAAATATGATGTGTGCAGTTATAGGATATCTCACAGGATATTCTTCAGCATGAAATATGTCATCAAATTCTAATTCCCCGGACATCATCACAACAGCCTATCATAATAAAATGAAAAAAAAATTTATAGTTTTGTACAATTAGTAAATATTTTATATTTAAACAAAATGCAACATATAGCATTATGATATCTCATTCTTAAGCATTTTTAATTATTTGTCATCATGTTACCTTAAGTAAAGCTAAGGGAATTGTGCTAAATGATGGTACTTCAGCAAAAAGCACGCCAAAGCTCAGTGCAAAAGCTACAATTAAAAAGCAATAGGCCATCAAAAACTTCGAAAAATTCACTGCCACTGAAAAAAAATATATTTAATATTTATAATAAATTATTTTGTTTGAATTTTCTATCTTTTAGTCTTTTACCGGTAGTAAACATTTGAACATATAGTCCAAATATTGGAAATCTTCCGACTAACATCATTAGTTCTAACCAGGTGAAAAGTATTGCTAACGCCGCAACATGATGCTGCCATGTCCATTTGCCTAAAATGTAGTACTGTGGTGTCTAAAAGGCGAGGAATAAAAGATTACAGAATCTATATATTATATATTTGAAAATTATATTTTTGCATCCATATGCCTACCACGCAAAGAAAGACAGTGATAATAATAATCCACTGCAACCAATTTTCCCATTGTCGGCTATATCCTATCCACCCTTGGGAAATTTGAAATAATTCTTTGGCCAGCAGCATGCAGTTAAGTGTCAATACCCAAAAACCTAGCGGTTTTGCGTATCGAGGAGTCATTTGGCATATTTGCTCATCGCTTTTTGTAGTACAATCAATCAAAAAGACAGCTAAAACAGATTGTAATTGAAACAATGAAATTGTTTAGACGTTTGTTTCGAAAATTTCGGAAGTGGTACAATCTTGTTACAAATTTTATAAGACTTCACTTTAATAGTAATTATGTAATATTCATAAAAGTCATGCGTTTTAAATAATCGATATTTTCTTTATTGGAAAACAGCTTAATAATTTTTTTTTATCTTTATTATACTTCAAACAAATTTCAAATAACGTAGTCAAGATTATTATCAACTTTTACCATTGCGTCTACATAATTTTCACGCTCTCGTAATTCCTACCATAATAATACATTTAATAACTGATTTTAAATTGTGTTTTATGATACAAAATAACGATACGCTGCTACACTCTGATACAGTCAAATGATTTTAACCTACGTATTATCTCAATGTTCTACTCACCTATGATGTACCAACTAAAATGTATCACGAATACTGCGTGGAATAATAAACTCAATAAGAAAAATTTTCTAATTCTTCTCCACTTGAGAAATAGGAAAGTTTCACACAATGGATGTTTAAGAACATCTTTGCGTCCGACCTATGAAAATAAAAAATTAATGGTGCTGAAAGGCATCCGCCATTTTTTTCGAGTACACTTTAATATTATGAAAGTTCAATTTGATAATAGCTGTTTTTTTTACTAAACCTCGATGAAAGCTCTCAGTAGTTCTGTTTCTCCTCGATCCGTGCTTGGCACAAGGATGCGGAAATCTAGCTTAAGTTCGCAATCGGCGTCTCCGATTTCGTGGTCATTCAATTTTATCGCATGATCGAATTTGCTTAAATAACGTGGTACTACATCCGGCGTACGGCGCAAAATAAACGATAAAGCAGTCACACCACCATCTGTTCTGGCTGTCACATCTGCACCATATCCTTAAGTAAAATGACAAAAATTGTTTAAAGTATTTTGCCTTCTAAAAGCACTGTTAAGTTATATTCACTGGAAAATTACCAATAATATAGAAAACTTAATTAAATCATAAAAAATAGCAATTAGTAAACTGCGAAATAATAAAATTTACCGTATAATACGAACAATGAGGAATTAAATTTCTCAAAACTTACATCTATAATAATAAATTCATTATCTCGCTATTGAAAAATTAATTATATGTGATGATAAGGTAATAAAAAAAATCATGCAATTACCTTCAACAACATAATATTATTACTTACTGACCTATTAGCATGTATACGCAAGATGAGAATTCATTTAGAGCCGCTATGTGCAACGGCGTATAACCAAAATTGTCTGCACGGTTTACTAATGCACCGTTGTCGAGAAGTAACCGTGCACATTCGCACGATCTGTTAATGTAAAGTAGATTTTCAGAAACGATTAATGATGTAAAATGAGATTACCATGACATGAATAATGAAATTTGATTTATTATATACTTCATAATTCGTTTAATTTAACTTCTGTTCTAATATTAATGACTTTTCAATGAATTATTGGAATAAGTTAGTAGATTTATTTATTAAATTTTGAGCATTTATTTTTAACGTGTACCTGGATTCTTTGACTATTGCACCATGCAGTGGAGTGCGACCATCAGCGTCAGTCGCATTCGGATCACCGCCACATTCCAATAAAACTTCCAATGTTTCCGGTGATTGAGCAAGCGCCGCTGTAAATGATACAAAATTATGTAATTTTCCTTTTTTAAATATTTACTATTTTAAAGCCGAAAAATTATACGTTAAATACGATTTTCAATCTTGTTTGGAATTAGTTTCCGATATGTAGAGTATTTTAATTTTAATGTTAAACTAGTGGTATTGGTATTTGAGGCAAAGTTACATGAACTTTCCGATATGTGTAAATAATCGACTTAATCAATAAAAAATAAATTAATTTATGAGTAGATTTATTACACATAATTGAAAACGAACAAACACGTTAAATCGGAGTATTTTCAAAAAGCAACTTTTCAAAAATCAACAATTATTATAATTATATTTAAATTAAAATTTTAAAATTAAAATTTTAAATATATATATTTGAATCAGTTTCCGTAGGATTTTAATGGTTTAGTATGTTTATTAAGACCAAGTACTATATTGTTATACCAAGTAAATCGTCTAATTTTAATTTTAGCTAACGTCAAAAAAACTACTCATTTTCTTAAACTTTGATGAAATTTTTAAAATTGAAAAACTTGTTGTCATAAGGCCGTGATATTACAGGTGGTTCTATAAGACCATAATATATATCGCTAAAAAATTCCATAAAAATCGGCTTCAATTATTTTTTCAACAGTTAATTACAAGAAAACGGCTTGGTAGATTTTCACCTAAAACTAATCAGTACCATTCCCAACTAATATCTTCCGAACAGTTTTTGATTTTTTAAAATCGGTTCGGTAGGATGAGCTTAAATGTGGACGAAAAGTATAACTTTTTTTTTCAAATTACAAAGAAACGGCTTGGCAGATCGTCGCACAAAACTGACAAACGATAGTCCTCATCGAAATAATCAAATGGCTTTTAAATTTCTGAAATCGGTTTACGCGTTTTTGAGAAAACGTCGATGAAAGGTCTAATTTTGACAAATGCCAAAAAAACGATACCGATTTTTGCAAACTTTGACGAATTTTCAAAGGTCAACCAATTGTCGTAAGGCCGTAATATTTTAGTATGATCTAGAAGACTATAGTATCTACCGTGAAAAAAATAATAATAAAAATCGTCGAAAAAATTTTTTTAACACTTTATTACAAGAAAACGACCCGGCCGATCTTTACCAAAAACTAATCAGCACGATTCCCAATCAATATCTTCCTCGGCCGATCGTCCCACGATAGTCATCGTCGAGATACATCGAATGGCTTTTAAATTTTTGAAATCGGCCCAGCAGTTTTCGAGAAAACGTCGATTTACGGCAAAAAATCTGTTCACATACACACACACATACTTTTTCCAAATTTGATCTCATTCGATTCAGAATGGCTTGAAACGTCGAGAAAACATAAAATTAGCGAATCGGATTGTTTGATGAAAACATAAACTTCTCCTTCGGGAAGTTAATATGAATTAAAATGTTGCATTACCTAAATGTAAAGAAGTTTGTTTTCTATGATTCCTGGCATCGACAGAAGCGCCAGCTTGTGTGAGAAGTCGCGCACAAATTGCATTTCCATCCTCCGATGCTAGATGTAATGCAGTCATTTTTCGGGGACCCCAATGGGATCGAAAATCTGCGCCATGTTCAAGTAATAACCGGATGCAGTCTTCTGAACCCAGGGCCGCCGCTACATGTAGTGGTGTTTCGGTGAATACCTGTGATATTTCAGAATGCATAGTTTGCTTGCAGATTATAGAAATGAATATACAGTAGAATCCGCTTAGTATGACATCGAAGGGACGCCGAAATCTCGTCATACTAACCGGTCGTCATTAAAAGCGTACTGAAGAAAAACTTTTTAATATGCAAATATGTTACATTTTTCAGTAATTTAAAAGAAAAGCCTATACAAGCGTTTTAATTAAAAATAAAAATGGCACATTAAAATTTAATATAAAATAAAATTGACATAGGGTAGGGCGGGGCACAACGGTCCAATTTGGCTTACGGTAATTATACTGTCTAAACCCAATGAACAACACATAACATAGTACATCAAAGAAGCATCTATCGAACTATGTTCAGAAAAACTTACATGTTCAGAAAAACTAATTATATAAATATTATATTTTTTACTATTTTTTAAACCTTTAGTTTCTGACCCATTTTACCTCACATACGGGGTAAAGTGGAACAACCAGAGGGCGTACAGATGCAATTTCTTCTATTAAATTTTAAAGGCATTTTACGCTACATTATTGAACCAATGCAAAATATTAATTCTGTGGGTACATTTGTTACAAAGACAACACAGTATATTACATTGATCTGCTATTGGTCAGAAATATTCATCAGAAGAACCGGAATAACAATTTATTAAATTAATCTCTTGTAAAATTGTTTTTTTTTTAAACTTTACTATTTTATTGCTTACACCTTTGCCAAAGTAAAGGTTCAGCTGGTCCTTTTTATAGCAGTTATGTGCTGCTTATTTTCTGATAGCAAAGTCATAAGAATAAAGGTGATGGCTGGTTATGAATTTATACATTTTTCGCCTTCTACTATCAAATAATTGTTAAAAAAAATCTAATTTTATTTGTTTATGAGATATCCGTGGTGGGCCATTAATAATTAGTCTACCCTACCCATAAACATACAAATGTGTTTTTTTAATGTAAGTAATCAGTAATTTTTGATTGATTTCTTTACATAATTTTAAAACAGTCCCTGGTGGTATTGTGCACAAAAGACATAGCAATTGCTTTCTTAGACTTGGCCACATCATGTAAAATCATGCCGGTCATTATAATTGGACATATTTTTTTGCAAAAATGGGTCATTATAAGCGACATGTCAATGTAAGCGATGTCAATATATCCGACTAGACAGCTGTTTTTTTAAGGAATTTTATATGGAAACCAAATTCCTAGTGGGATTACGTCATATTAAGCGGTTGTCAATATATCCGGCATCATACTAATCGGATTCTACTGTAGTTCGCAATTCGTCGATTATACTCTACTTGAGGCGTATCCGGGCAAGCTCCCTGGCGTAAAAGCTCTCTTACACAAGGCACTGCTCCGCTCAGTACAGCGTAATGTAAGGGACTCCGTGCTTGCTGCAAACCAGCGTTCACATCGGCTCCGCGGTTCAAAAGCAACATGACGCACGGTCTTGAGGCGGCGGATGCAGCGCAGTGAAGAGCTGTTGCACGACGACCCTTGTCCCATTGCTCAAGGCGCGCACCGCGATCCAAAAGGTACTCGGCGCTGCGCTCGTCACCGATGCAACACGCCAGGTGCAATGGTGTTCTGTAATAGTAATGTAAGCGGTAAAAGAACTGATTTTATTGTTAACCAAAATATCATATGTTTTTAGGAAAATTCAACTAATCGTAATCTACATATATATAAAAATAAGTAAGGTTTTCTTTCCTGACGATATAACTCCAGAACGCACTAACCGATTTCGCATTCGTTGCAATGGTCTCGGGCTCCGCAAGGTTTATAGCTAAGAAAATTAGTGGTGCATGGCATCGTGCCTCAATGCAAATTGCCGGAACTTCACGCACCGTAATTAAAAATTTGAGTAATAACATTAGTGAGAATTATCAGAATTATGCTTGGTTAAGTCAAACAGCAATTCTCGCCGCAAAGAGTAATGATGTTCACGCACTGAATTTCACCATTCAATCAAAAATTGCTAACGATTTGGTGACATACCAATGATTCCGACTGGTCTACCGTTTGACTTCAAACGGTTGCAATTTCCAGTTCGCCTTGCGTTTGCAATAATAATTAACAAGCCGCAAGGCCAATCGCTTAGTGTTTGCGGAATAAATTTCATATAAATTATTCAGAAAATCATTGTTTTTCACATAGGCAGCTATACGTTGCCTGTTCACGAGTTGGAAAACCATCCTCTTTGTTTGTGTTAACGTCGGACCACAAAACAAAAAATGTGGTTTACCAAAGAGCACTTTAACGAAACGGATAATTTGCGGATTCACTTTTATTTACTTAGAGAAGTTCAACTAAAAAACACTTCATTTTTGTAATCGAAATAAATTCATTACTGTTGTGTAATAAAATCAAATTTTTCCATTTCAAATATAAAACAAACAAAGAATTTCTTCATCTTTCTCACGAAATCATCTGGTGGCGAAAAGGAGTTCGTCGGGTTTGCTAGTGTTATATAAAATCGTATCAAAGTTAAAGTTACCGTCCTTCCGGGTCAGTTGTATGTACATTTGCACCATCTTCTAACAATTGTTTGACCAGAGCGTGATTTCCTGTCCAGGCAGCCAACAACAGTCCTGTGGTCCAGGCCGCCTGATGTCTCGATATTAGATCTGTTTTACCAGCTTGTAGAAGCATAGAAATTTCTTCGTAATACGGAAGACTCTACAATTTAAATAAACTCATTATTTATTTAATTTCCATGAATGAGTAAAACATGAGACAAAGCCAAATAAAAATCGTTAGAAAAAAAAATTTGATTAGTAACTATATTGACGATCAATAATGAATGATATTGTTTTTGCAGAAAGTTATTGTTGCATGAAAGTTTTTACAAAAATCAATTTAAGATATGTATTCAAAATTAATATATGCGAATGCGGTTGTCTTTCTACGCTGAAACTATAAACAAAGAAACGTCAGAACTAAAATTAGGACGTGCTTGTTAGGATTCTGTTATTTATTCGTTCGTTATGGTAGCTTACACAATGTAGTAAATTTGTAAGTATTAGATTATTTAGATTATTTAGATATTGAAACTAAATTCACACGTTGCACACATGATCTTTGTGTCGCTATTATTATCGTCCGTAGAAATATGATGTGAAAAGACAGTTTTATTTTTTTCCACGATGTATGTTCTGCTTACAATGATGAATTATCATTGAGATTGCACCGAGATTTGCTTATGGGTCAATAAATGAGACTAGCTGTAAATTTACAGTATATATTAATAAATACGGCATAATTATTATATCAATTTAAAGTTATTGTATTTACATAATTACCAAATCTAATCAGAGGTGGTTAATACAGAAGCTTTCCTATTATGTTTTGATGATTCGAAACTTTCAACATACTCGCAGTGCGTGTATATTATTAAAATATTAGTTGAGAACTGACAATATTAGTTGAGCTAGGGAATGCAATACCGATGGAAAATTTCAATGCCGATTTCGATAATTTTTCATTTAAAAACCGGAATACCGGTAAATTACCGGTATTTTTATTATCTTAAACAAACGTAAACAAAATTGAAAGTTACTAGTACAAATATAAAAAAATGTGTATACAACTACAACTATATTCAACTAAACAATAAAATAAAACAATAAGTTTTTTTTTTTTAAATAATAATTTGACAAAAGTATATCCAATTTAATTAATTCATTATCACTATCGAGTATATTGAGTACTTTTCACCAAAAACAAACTTATGAGTAAGAAAGACGAAAAACTCATAAAAGATCATATTACATTATTATAATAAACTGTATTGTCTGTATCTGATGTGTTGAATTAGCATAATCTCCAATATTTTAAAAAAATAATTTTTCTACACTAATTTAAGATCAGATACTTTGTCGAGATAAATAATAAGTTACTATAATTGTTGAGTATTGCTATTTAAAACAATATGATGCTTCTATAGTATTTTCAAACTTCGAAACGTTTTCGAAAAATAATATTTTATAATTGTAATAAGAAGCAAAAATATTTCGTAATTATCATAATTATTATGTATAAAGTTAGAAAAAATAAAGATTACGCAGGGGTAATCTGTATGATATAAAATATTTTGGCGCAAATATCAATTAAAAACCGTTACATTTTCACAAAAGATAAAACAAACATCATTATGTATCAGTCCAATTCTATTTATTGTAACACAATATGAAGCCCTTTGGAAAGCAATAAATGTTAAGTTTAATGACGAGTTGAGATAATATTGGTTATTGAATTGACATTTGTTTATCATATAGAATCACTTGAAGATATAGCTGTTTATGCGATTATGGAATTTAAAGATAAATTTGATCCGAGAAATTTAAACTTTAGCGTATTATGTATTAAATAGCGCTTATGTAAAAAATACCGAAAATACCGGTATTTTTGGGATAAATATCGGTAAAAATACCGCCGAAAAATCGGGCGGTCTACCGGTAATTCGGTATACCGGTATACCGGTATTGCATTCCCTCAACTTGAGTTTAACAGTCTCAACTTGATACTGTTAAACATCTTTATTTCGAAATATGTTCTATTTCTACTATATTGTAATGTGCATATTTGTTTCACTATGCGACTCATGCAACTCTTGAGTACTCACCTGTAATGTTTCTCGTATTTCTTCGGTGGGCCAAATTTCTTGTCTCGGTCTTTCCGATGGGAACTGATGGACTCCACCAGAATCTTCGTCCGAAATGCTGTCAGGTTCATCTTCCTCGTTATCAGAGTCTAAATTGTCATCTAAATTTTCTGAATCGTCCATTCGTATCGAGTCCACTGATTCTATCCATCTGAATCCCTTCGGAATAGAATAATAAATAATGTCGCGTCCGCACTGTAAAGAATTCGCGGTTTTTCCAAATTCTTAGATTAAGAAATCATATACATATAGTAAGAGAATCTTTTTTTCTACACAAATATATATAAATATTATTTTATTATAGAAAATAGAGAAAAATATTGGTGTGCAGTGTTATTATTTCTATGAGTTGAATATCATGTTTTTATAAAATGATTTGATAGATTTTCATAATTGTTGTTTGAATTCATAGTTGATTCTATTTCTGAATTTAAATTTCACATAGAATTGTTCAAACCTAATTGGTGTAGAGACGATTTCAATATTCTCTTACAATTACGCTCTGAATTGTACTATCTAGTGATAAATTTTGATGAATATATTGATATACTAGTGTGGTTAATATATATATATATATATATATATATATATATATATATATATATATATATGTTAAATTTTGTTTGTTTTGGCGTAACTGTCTATTTTATATCTGATTTATTACACAAAATAATATTGTAAATTCTATTTATAACCTGCATATAAACAAATATTTCTTCAAAAATACGAATATAGTTACATAATTATTGCCATGGGCGTTTAATAAATAAATAAAAAATAAAATTTATATATATATAATTATATATTTATTTGTATAAATGATTTTTCTATTTTCATTAATAAAATAATAATGATCATTTTTATATTTATAATAAATATGAAATAAATTTAGATAATATTCCTTATAATGGAAAAATACTTCGAAACACTTACTTCGTTCTCTACATCAGGATATACTCTATCAGCACGTCCCGTCATTTTTAAAGAATGAAGTATACAAGGCGCTTTTTACTCATTCAGATACTAAATTAACAAAAATTAATTATTTACTAACGTTTACCTAAATTACTGTTTAAATATTTTGTGGTTAGCGCTGATATATTTCATTAATTTAATTGTTTCTTTAATTTAATTTTGATTATTTTAGCCTTAATATTATATTCGTAAATTTAGTAGTTGTGAATCACTAATACAATGCTGAGTAATATTCATAAAAAATCATATTTCAACTTAAATACTGTATCCTAATACAGATTTGTTGTGCCTTCATATTAGTCTTAGCATGGTCCTAGCGAATTTCTATTGCTATCGCCCATCATCAATTTCGCTAAAGATTTATGTTAAATCATACAAAGTATTCACGTATAATATTCCATTTATTGCTTAATTTAAAATTAATTATAATCAATGTTTAAATAAAATACAAATGGAATGGCGTTATGAACTGAGCATGCTGAATTATTTTCTGTTACTTATATGTATAAAAAGTTTCACATTTTCTTGCAGGATAATATGACGTAGAAAGAAGTATTTTACACTGATTTATTTAATCTGGCGTAAAATAATATGGTTCCCCGTTTTCAGAATATGATACACACTAGATTTGTGTTCGAGTATTTTTACTTCGCATAATCATTGGAAGGCACGAAAAGCTATTTCTGCTATGTTCCTGTATAAACCATAGTTTGTTTACTGGAAGCGTAATTCGGAGATAATTTAGTAAATGTTATTCATAGATGAAAGTTAAAATTCCTGTTTCAATTAATATTTCTTCATTTCATAACTATAATGTATAAGTCAGTTTAAATCTTCAAAATTACGGGCAGTAGAAAGATGTCTGCACATCTGCATATTTTTTTGTCATTCGATTATTTTTTAAACTATAACTAAGATTGTGAGATGAAGATCACAATATTTTTTTTTCAAACACGAAATTGTTTTTATTTCAGATTTTGTAATGCAATATTATTTTTCAATGTGCATTACAACAGCAAGTAATTATCATCGATTTACAAAAGTTATAAAATTAGTTCTAACCAAAGCCACCCTTGATTTTGGTTACCTTGTAAATTTGTAACATGATAAATTTTACTAATCTTAGCATTAATAATGAACCCTGAACTAATTCGGAAGAAACATGCTACATTATACTTGAAGTAGTGTATACAATTTCGTATAGTTTGTGTTTGAAAAAACGTTCTGTAAACAAAATTCGGCTTACTCTTCAAAATTAAAATGATTTTTTTGAGTATTTCAAATTTATATTTTTTCTTTATGTTAATAAACAGTAATGGATAATTCTAATCGTTCATTAAAATATTTACTTAATTGTTCAAGTTTTCTGCCCATTTTGTAACATAAATTTACCTTCTTTAACAATTTAATCATTTAGTACTTTTAATTCCTCACTTTTCATTACCATCGCACTTAAATTACTGTTTATACATTATTTCATGACTTTATAACCAAACTGTAAAAAAATTTATCTGTCTGTTATTCTATTTAAATTTGAAATAACTGATTTTAATAATATTTCACGTATTCTTCAAATCCGGCAAAAATTCTATTAGGCGCTATTAGAGTAACTATATCTTCATTATCTGAGGTAGTTTTTGATTAAGAAACTTCGGTATATTTATTTATAAAATATAATTTAATTTACAATAAAGAATATAATATAAACTTCAAAACATATTCAGTGGCGGATTAAGCTTTCTGCCGCCCTAGGCCCTATCTGATCAGGCGCCCTTTTTAATAGACAAATTTTTACTTTTTTAATTAAACCATAATTTTATTCTAAATTACTTAAATGCAATTTTTAACTTTGCGCAAAGTATTCGTAAGTTATAGTAATCGCAAAAAATCGTTTTTTTGCATATTTTTACGTTTCAGACATTTCTGAACATTTTGGCATACCTTAAAAAAAATTATTAATATGCATGTTTTATTCCCATAGATAAGAAAGTTCTAATTAGTTTTTGGCAAGTTCAGGTCTAGCCGTTTGGAAAATGCAAAAGTGCAAAAATTGCAATTCAGTTTTTGAAAGAACCGAGAGACTGGTTTCAAAATAATTCAAAAAAATTTTACTTATATTAACGGAATGAATAATTACCTTAATTTTTAGGAAGGCAGTAATTAGCAGAAGAAAGAAAAAATTCGTCAACGTTTTAGCCCACAATCTTAAGCCGATTTTAAAAATTCAAAAACCATTCTAATGATCTTGGTTCGAAATCGTATTCATTAGTTTTTGGTAAAAACTGGCCGGACCGATTAGGTTTGCGAGACGATCGGCCAAGCCGGTTGTTTGAAATAAGAATAAAAAAGCAAAAATATTACGTTTTTGCAATAAAGCCAGAAACCGATCTTTAAAATTGAAAAAAAAATTCTGAAAGATTTGCCAATTTTAAAACTTCATCAAAGTTTGATAAAATTTTATAGTCAAAATTTGTGTTAAAAGGCGCTTTTGTGATGTGATAAATCAAAATTTAATTTTCAAAAACGCCTGAACTGATTTCACAAATTGAGAAGACATTGGACTAAACTTGATAAATAGAACCGAGATATTCAAAAATTTCGAGTTTTTTTTCAAATAATTCGATTATTTGAAAATTTTAGATATTTTAATTTTCTCTCTTGAAACCAGTGGACTTGCCTTTTCGGAAAACTAATCATTTCTTCATATCACTAAAATACCACAAACAAAATATTTTTTGAGTCATTCCAATTGGATGATCTGTACTCTCAAAACCTGCACCACTTTTGCACTTTCTGCGCTCTGTATCTCCAAAAATGCTAAACCTGCCTTTGGCATAAACAGTACGCTTCGCGGTTAAAGCCAAGCGAATATTTTTTGAATCATTCATGTCGATTGATCCTTGCAAAGGACACTTAAACTATCTAGTGAACTTTAAAAGTTAAAAATCTTGGTACGGAATGATTCAAAATAATGAAGACAAAATTTGTAATAATTCATAAATTTTTTATAAAAAATCTGATAGTTTGATGTGCGTATGCCCGATGATCATTTTTTACCATCAAATGAATTCCGAAATGGATGGAACTGTCTTTACAGAAAACAAATCAGCACATCTTTCCGATATTATAAATCGAATGTCAATTGACAAAAAATTGTAACCGCACAAACACATGCATACATCCATTTTTTTCAAATTGTTAGATATTTTAGTTTAGGATTCTGTTTTATCCTACAGGCTCATTTAAAGAAAATATATTTGCACAAACAAACAAAAAATAAATTTTAACATAATAAATTAATGAACAACAATTAATATATTATGTTAATTCATCATGGTTTGATTTAATACCGAAAATGATATAAGAAACCATCGAACAATTTTTAAAGCGTTTTATATATAAGATTCACCTTAACAAAATTACAAAAAACGAACAGATTTTCAATAATTCTCCAAAAACGCTTATCAGTTTGATAAATATTGTATTAAATTTGATACATCAAGAAAAATATCAATGCGGCACCAACAAATAATAAATTTGATTAGAAAACGCATTACGTTCTGTTTTGAGAATGATCTCTAAATTTACAAAAAATTTCAGGATCTATCCTTAAAATAAATTGTCGTGACATTTTATCGAGTTTAAAATTTTGACATTCTGAAAAATTTGCCGCCCCCTAAATTGTGCCGCCCTAGGCCCAGGCCTCACGGGCCTATGGGGTAATCCAGCACTGAACATATTTTAAGTATGTTTAAGTTATAATATTTTTTATAATTAATAATCAAGATAATGTTGATATATAACCTGATTTTGCAATTATACTGAATTACCTATATGATGAACATATTACAGATTTTAATTTTTCGTTTTACATATTTAATCTTTGTGACAAACACAAATTGAATTATTACCACATTACATATTTTTAACTAATTTAACGAAGATTGATTAACGTAGATTTTTACATAGTTTTTATATGTAGAAAAAAATCACTTTCGTAATAATAAGCACCATTGTATATGCAAATAATTTAAAATTCGATTGATATTGCATTGCAAATATAATTTATTCGTATTGTAATTATTCTTAAATAACACAACTTAAAGCTTTGCGGTTCGCGCGAATACTGCATTATATTGGAACTCTTAACGAATTAAATCAATTTGTGGGAGACTCATTATTCTTGAACTTGTTTCTTCAATCTACGCGTACACTTTGTTGCATTACTCCCGGCACAAAAATATCAGGGAAATAATCAATTTCGGCGTTTTATTAAACCATATAATAGTTTGAGAAATACAAATTGAAGTTAAAAACTATGTGCGATGTTGCTTGAGTACAAAGCTGAATGAAATTAAATGTTTTTTGCAAGAATTTGGTTTAATGCAGTTATGCACACAAACCGTGGGCAATCTTCCGCAAAGTATCTTCTAAAAGTATTTGTTTCAAAATGTAGAATTATCGAATTGAAGAAATCTATTTTATGGTTGTGCTTAAGTAACTTAATCATTCCTTATTTTGAATTATTTTACAAAGTTATAATATTTATTAGTAACTAGCTTTTATTTTATATTTTAATTCAATTGGTTCAATGTTTTAATTGTTAATTGCCAGAATGAAACCATTGTGTAGTAGCTTATAGCTAACTAATGCATGGTGTTTTTGCAAGTATTAGGCAAGTATTTACGAATTATTGTAATAATCTTAATAACATTTTTTTTATTAAACGACGGGCTTAATTAAATTTACAGTATTCAATAATATGTATGTTTCTTTGTATATATTGTAGATTGGTGCTGAAGGTGCTAACTCCTTAGTTAGAAGAGAAATGGGAACACCCTATATGTCCTGGATGTATGGTCAAATGGGAGTTGTTGCTACCTTGGAATTAGATGAGGTACATTGAAAATTAACAAATTTGATTTAGATCATGTTTTATCAGAATCTACATTTTATAATATTTTTCAAACGTTTCTTAATCTATAATTAATCTACTTTATATTTTTTAATATTTATATAAATATATAATTAAAAGATATTATATATTTTTCCAGGCCGCCGCACCAAATGAAACGGCTTGGCAACGATTTATCCCTGGTGGACCAGTTGCTCTACTGCCACTTGGTTCAAATATTAGCTCACTGGTATGGTCAGTGCCCGTAGATCGATCAAAGCAACTTTTAAAAATGACAAGCGAAGAATTTGTATTTGAGCTGAATAATGCTTTGGTAAGAAGAATTTGGCAGAGATATTTATCATGTATCTGAATGTAATGAGTATATTTAACAAAGCTATCCACGGATGAAAAAAATGTGACCCATAATAAGTACATTCATGTACATAAAGGATTCCAATGGGATTCAGACCAATATTTTTGGAAATACCGTCAAATGGACTAATGATAAGTGTAAATTTGATCCTATTTCAACTTTGCCTAATTGTTGTTGTTGAATGCGGGATTGAACCAATTCAGTAATTTAGTAATCACTTGAATTGAAGTAAATGTAAATGAAGGTTTGGAAGGGACTTGGAAGTAATGCTAATTTCATCAGCTAATTGTAAAAAAGGCCTCGGTAAAACTGGAACAGTTACTTTTAATTAGATAAGTATTAGAGTTATTTAAATAATGACAAATGAACTTGGCTATTTCTTAATTAAACAAATTCTTACTTTTAAGAGGCATGTTGCTAACACTGCACGTATAATATGTTTAAATTGGAAAAAACTTTTAAAAAGCTGCCACTAGAGAAAATACAAAATCTCTTCAAACCGTTATATAAGCCTTAAAATAATTACTTAAAATCTTTGTTTTATAAAAAAACAATAGGACCAGCGCTACCCCCAGAGTGTTTTGGTACGCGAGGCTAGCGGTGCTTTGCGTTCTGCATTGCGGTTAGTTGGAATGGATTGCGGGTCTACTACTATTTCACCTCCCAGGATTAAGGCTGTGGCGGAGGGCAGCAGGGCAGCATTTCCTCTTGGATTCGGCCATTCTAGTTCTTATGTTCAAGATAGGGTCGCACTTATAGGGTGAGTATATAAATTTAAATACTCTTGTAATAGTATTAACATTTTAATAGTCATGACACATATATTATGATTTTACAATATTACCTTTTAAGAAAAATCAATAATCAATCTAATCTATTCTATTGATTTTTTTTTCAATTTATTCGAAATTACTTATTATAAATAAAGTTTCTAAACCATTTGAATGTTCTGTATTTCAATGCATTATCTGTAGCATGTGTATATGTATGTAGTATGTAGCAATGTATATATAATTTAATTAATAGTAATTATATAAACATTTACTTCAATTTTTTAAATACTTTTTAATAACTCTGGATTTATTGCACAAAAAAGCGCATAAAATACATTTATTTAGAAGATGGAAGCGATTCGCGGGTGCTTATAATCAAATTATTGTCTTCTGTCGTTGTCGCACTACCGAACAATTTTATTTATTTCCAATCCAATTTTTTTAAAACATACAAAAATTTCAATAAGTTCATTATCGTTTACAAGAATATTTTTAAATTTTTAATTGTTTCTAATGCATGTGTAATATTGATATTTGGGTTTTGAAACATTTTACTTATTTATTTCGGGGATTTTATCTCATTTATTCTATTAAGCAAATTATGCCAAAAGAGCAAAAACAAAATCTTTAATTATTAAATATAACACTCGAACTTTATGTTAGATTTTTTAAATTTAATTTTTCATCATTTAAAATATCCCAAATTGCATCGTAAACTTCTTCTAATTGATATCGTAAATTGTATGTATTCATCTTTACTTCCCATCGCGTATCAGACTGTTGTTTTAAAATTAAATTTTTAGGGAAATTAAAATATTAGTTCAGAGATTAGTGAAAGATGCAAAGAAATGATATATTTCTTTAATGATATTGAAAAAACTATATTATAAATTTAATTTCCGAATCGTGTTGGCGCCCCCTAAGGCGTGCGCCCTCATTTTTCGCATGCATTGCATTCAAGGCCTTGCTTATATACATATATTACTTCTTTATACAATCAGAGATGCTGCACATCGTGTACATCCGTTAGCAGGGCAAGGTGTGAATTTAGGCTTCGGAGACGCAGCTACATTATCGACTTTACTGGGTGACGCTGTCTACAGAGGAGCGGAAATCGGTTAGTGCATTTGTGTAGACATGATGGAAATGTAAGAGTAAATAAATAACCTATTACCTTAATAATAAAAAATGTTTAACTAGGGTAAAAAGTATAAGATATTTTATGTATTCAATACTGTAAAACTTGAATCCTCACTGTAAAGATTAAATATATGAAAGCATATGACATATTTGACAGTGTAGAGTATGTCAAAAGTATACCTCTTAGCAAAAAAAATATTAAACGATTGCGGGCTATACAATTCACAGAAATAAAAAATATATGCTTTCATATATTTAATCTTTACAGTGAGGATTCAAGTTTTACAGTATTGAATACATAAAATATCTTATACTTTTTACCCTAGTTAAACATTTTTGAAGTAAAACTTCTTTAGGCGCAATATGGATGTAAAAATTTCTTTAGGCTACACGGGTGTAAATCCGTACAAATGCAACGAAAACGCCAACGTGTAGTTGAACACTACGACGCCGTAAGCGCTGATGTCGCAAGTATCCAATCCCGTCATGTCATGCGTAAGTCGAGCGCTAAACCCTATATGAACTTGCATTAATTGAATCACGTTTTTTTTACAAAAGAAGAGGTTGCTGTATTATGTCCTCATGGAATAAGACTTTTCTTAGAGAATAAATGTGTCATGGAATATAATAAATTTATATTAAATCTCGTTGAAGACAAAATAATATCTACTGCCACGGATATTTGTGTAGGTTGCCATGCGACAGATCAACAATCATACATTCGTCAGCAGTTTCACAAAAATCGGTTATTGATACCGGGGGTTTGCCGTATGAAATAATTTTAGTTCTGAATAAATTTTACATAATAACAACTAATATTGATGTAAGTGATGGCTTAGCTAATGGTTGTGTAGGAAAATTAGTGTACATAAAACGTGGCGATAATGATGAACTTCTACGTTTATGGTTTGAATTTCCTGGTAAGATAGGTAACAAAATTAGGAAGAAAGCTGCACATCATATTCAAACTCTGAATATCAGTAGGACAGCTGTGCCGATTCTCAGGAGATATTCATCTATTCCAATGAATAGAAATAAAACCATATTTGCCAAAAGAAATCATTTTCCTTTAGTGTCTGCTTGTGCACTCACAATACACAAATCACAAGGTGGTACTTTTGATGAAATTGTATATGAATACAATAAAACACATAATCAGCAGCTTCTATATGTTGGATTATCACGAGTTACCAGCATTAATGGATTGTTCGTCATTTCTAAAAACAACGACAAAAAATTTTATCATGGAAGAAAACGGCCAGCAGGATTAATAGACTTACAAACTGAATTCCAAAGACTTTCAACTTGTAGATTAATAACACAAGAAGAAAAATTGAGTGAGATAATAAGTTTGAACGACATTTCATTGTTTTCATTTAACTGCCAAAGTTTACGAGCTCATTTGCCTGATCTGCTAGATAAAGTGCTACAACGTTGTACGTTTTTGTTATTTTCGGAAACTTGGATTAATAATGAAGAACGAATTGATATTCCGAACTATTACTGCGTTACTCGATACAAACGATCAAACTCAAGAGCAGGTGGTGTAGCTGTCTATCATTCATGTTCAGATACTCTTCATAGTGCGACTCCTATGCAGTTTCTTGCGCCAACAATATTACTGGATATTCCTAATGAAATTACACAAGTAGGTGATATTGCAGTTGTCCGCTGTGTGAACACTCAGAATCAAACATTAATTATAGTCGTCCTTTACATTTCTCCCAATAAAAACGTATCAAATATTATTAAATTTCTTCATCAGCAGTTACTTCATTTTTCTAATGAGGGTGCAAAACTTTTAAATACTAATGACAACGAGATACCATTAATTATTGCTGGATATTTCAATGTCAATTTTAGTTCAGAAGAATCTCAACCATTAATTGATTTTTTAAATAATAAATTTAATTTAACAATGAATAATTCTCCATTTGAATCAACCACAAGATATGGCACGACTATTGATGCAGTTTTCTCAAGAAATGTACATAGTTTACAAAGCAAAATTTATGCCTCTCATTTCAGTTATCACAAACCTATTATATCATATATGAAATATGATAGTAATTAATCTATCGCTGTTGTTTTAAGCTGTGTTATTGATGTTATGTGATTATTAATAAATGATTTTTAAAATTTAAATATGATGTTTTTTTATTTTTATTTTAATTGCCTACTCATACAATATTAAAAGTTTTACTTCAATCGCGTGTGATCCTTACGCGCACTCTTTTTTTATTATTAAGGTAATAGGTTATTTATTTACTCTTACATTTCCATCATGCAATAAACGTATTCTATTTTAGTTGAAAATATATTTAAATAAAATTGTCCTTGGATTTAACTCATCTCACGAAATCAGCTTTCGGTTCAGAACCTAATAATTAATTTATACAATTATAATTTTTCAATTTTCTTTATCGTTTAACCCTCCGTCGGTCGGCGTGGTCTGGCCAGACTTTTTTCGACTTCAATTAAAAAAAAAATACTACTAGTAATCCTATCGACTTGAAATTTCTTGACATTTCCTAAATTTTTATTAGCTGTCGATCATTGAAAAAAATCAGGACGAAAAAATATACAGAAGGATAATTATAAGGATATTAACTTTTTTATACTTAGAACGGTCGGAAAGGTCTGTCCAGACCACCCATACTTTTTGTATGAAATATACGTTTTTTGATAAATGTAAACCAGTATTTTGTCTTTTTTCATGGTATTTTCTATTCAATCTGCGTTGTATTCTTGTTTATCTATGGTTGTATATATTCTTTGCTATGTGTTGTAACATGAATGTTAGTATTTTCATGACGAGAGTTCCTTGAAAACCTACCAAACTTATTGGTAATCGCAAACACTGAAAATCGGATGAGTAATGCACACATTATTTTTCATTTGAATTTCACACTCATTACAAAGTAATATTCTTTTTCATTGATATAAAACAGAAAAATTAACAAAAAAAAGCAACAATTTTTTTATATTTTTTGATTTTTTTTTTTTATATAATATAATATGTAATATTTTTATTATAAGCTAGCTCAACACATGCAAAAGACGGTAAGAAAAAGAAAAAATCAAAACTATAAATATTTACTACTAATAATCGTTAATATATAAGACACCAAAAACTCATTTATTCCATATAAATGCGTGTAAAATGAATGGTGGTCCAGCCAGACCTTTCCGACCGTTCGAAGGTGTAAAAATATCCGACCGACGGAGGGTTAAATTTTGATGACTCGTGTATAAATAGTAAATATAAAATTGTAAACTTGAAATTTTAAAATGGTTGACTACAACTGTCGTGAACAAACATTTAAACAAGTTTCTTCACGAGACGATAGCCCTCGATGTTTTGAAACGCAGATGTATACCTGAGTTTCTTTGTGTTCTGCAGAAAGGGTCATTGCTCAGAAATTCCAACATTCTCACGCTAATATTTATTTATGTGAGATTATTTAACTGATTGTAACAAAACTTGCCTAACAATTTCGACATTATTTGTATTATCAGCAAAATAAATGTTGATATAAAAAATGTTTTTATTAGTCATTATTAAGATTATAACTAATGGTATTAGCAAAGTATCAATTTCCAATGTTAATCTACTCTATTAGTTTCATTTGAAAAAAATTGATATCAATCGTTAGTTGTTTTTAGTAATCAAAAAATAAATTAAGGTCATAAGAAATTAACACTGACAATGAAACTCGACAAAAAGCATGCTTAGAAAACTGGTAATGATAGTATGTATTCATTTTAAACTATTTATAGATGACAAGTCGACTCTACAGAAATATCAAACATTGAGGCAGAGGTACGCAGTACCTATAATGGCTGCCATCGAAGTATTACATCGTCTGTACGAAACAGACGCTACATCTGTTGTTTTGGCAAGATCTATAGGCCTTCAATTGACGTCAGCTCTCACACCTCTCAAGGTTTTATAATATTATTTTAAAATATTACAAATTCAAATAAGAATTTTAATATATACTTATTAATGATTCGCTGATAGCGCAATTATGATTATTAGTAGGAAAGATTTTAACAATTGGACAAAGCTATTTAGATTATTTGATTTGTTTAATTTCCATATGACGCTACTCAACCTGGTTCTTGTATGCCAAAGTGGTTTTTATAATTAAACATTTGGGTTTCTTTTTGAGTAAAATATCTATAACACAAAAGAACCGTGATTTACTAATAACATGATAATTTTAATTTAAAAAAATGAATAACTGATATTTTATGTTAATGTAGCTTCATTCAGAAAAGTGTGTCAAACATAATATTGAAAAGGCGAAGATAACATCATTAATAAAAAATAACTGGCAAATTTAATCAAATGATAATCATCTTATTTCATTATTACTAAAGCATTATTTTTTTCAATGTGTACATTTTCTAGAAGCGTTTCAATGTCTCTGAATATGTCGTTCTGCTTAAGATATTTTGTATCATATATTTTGATATTATATGGATTTTAATATTTTATATATATTAAACAAGCATTTAGTTAAGAGTATATTATAATATAAAGATAAAAGCAGATAAATTCATATAGTTTTTTAGAAAGTGGAGATTGTATATATTTAAATTATTTTCTTTTCCAGAAATTAATTATGCAACAAGCAGCAGGAAGATCGACCCATATTTATTAAATTTTTTTATTATTGTTAATATATTAAATAAAGAATTATGTTCAATAAATTCGTTTTTTATTTGTATACAAACATTTTTATTTTTGTTTTGTATTTGTATATAAACAATCGATAAATGTTTTTAAATTACTTATTATGCATTAAGATGTGCACGTAGAACAAAATGTTGAAATTACTAATAAATATTTGAAGGTGCAACATAGAAAAACAAGTATAAAATTTCCTATGACGTATATATAATTGCGCACTAGAATAATTTGGCACGGACTGTACCCTGACTGTATTGTGTGACGAAATCAATAACTGCTTTGCGAGAATCTTCATCCGACCCGATAATGACACCTTTTTTCTAAAATTAAAGATAAAAAATGCAATTTATTATTAAAAAAGTGATAGATATAATTTAAAATTTAAATTATACTATAATCTAGCAATAAAATATTAATTTTTCGAAGTGGGAATAGAAATACTGGAACTACTTTTCGTCGCCATGCGCATGTTACATTACATGTAGTTTGACCGAGTATAAAAGAGTCGGTACTGAGCCGCGCCCTTCACACAAGTTGTTTTCAAGCTGTATCAAAGTGGTTCTGCATCGCGTCGCTTTTTTTTTAAAAATTTGAAAGTTAACTTGGATGTTTTATATTAGTGTATGTTTGAAAGAATCCAGATTAGCTCCAGCGTTCAACAAACGTGATACAGGTGTGTTATCATTATTATAATACCTATCACTGTCTGTAGGGAATTTTTTGTTCTCTAATTCAAAATGGTACAAATATCACGTAAAGCAGATGCGCTGCAAAATTTTTTAATTACACTAAAACTGTAAATTGACAAATTGGATTCAAGATATTCGTTGCAAGAAAATGTCTTTTAAAGACAAAAAGGAAGAGATTTACGAGTAGTAGCTGTATTAACGACCGCTCTACGAGGGCAGAGGATGCCTTGAGGCAGAACAAAGGGAACGCGCTATCAAGTGGGCACAATTACGCCGTGCTCTTAATGAACGCACAGCGCATGAAGATCACAGGAACGAAAGAAAATCGACGAACTTTGGCAATCTGATCTAAATGGCCTTGCTAATTTTATGAGCGATTTGAAACAAGTGAAAACGGCAGTTGTTCGATAATCAAAAGTTCAATTTTTAGAACTTTTTTACATTATATTTATAAGTTAATTTTATTTATGTACAAAAATGCCAACCCTGGCAGGCAATTATTAGATTTAGATTTTTTTTCTGTGATATTTGTTGAATAAGGAATTTCATTACAGTACCACTGTTGAGAGTTTGAGGCATCTTGAGCGACCACTGGCTTGTTCTCGAACAGGACTGGCAGTCGAACAGCAATGATTGGTTTGTAGTGTATCGATTTTTATATCTTAAATATGTGTAAATAAAGTGATATTTAATTTTTAATATGTACATATCAACAAAGAATAATAAATGATGGAAATTGTATTTTTGTTTTTCAATCATATTTTTAAACTTCTGTAATCTGCCCTCGTATGTTTTATTTTACATGTACGATTCTGCCATGCTTGGTGGTCACCACTTGTCTGCAATGAATAAAAGGAATACCTAAGACCGTGCGTGTTTCGACTTGATCCAGTAACATCACTAATATAAACCTGCCACTGCATTTTAAACAATCAGCGGAATCACATAATTACGGTACCATTTGCAAGCGTTTTACATATGAAAGAAACTGTTTATTTACCATAGGCATGTTAGACATAAGGGTAGTAGGATAATCGTGTATCCCCAGAGTTTACTGCAAATAAACTTTTGGACACCAACCTCAATGAGAAGCATTTGACTTCACTTTGCGACTAGTTTTGGTTTTCGACTTATCAGCAGACAGCAGGAATATGGTTCGGTAAAGTATGTAGTAATTGAAATGGTATTCTATTTT
>NW_020536999.1:44535566-44550087 GCF_003426905.1 Ctenocephalides felis | reverse complement strand
TTACATGAAATTCCCGATATTTAAATAATTGTTTAAATAATTGACATAATCAATAAAAAAAAATAATTTATGAGTCATTAAAAGTATTACGAGTGATTTCTTACGCATAGTTGAAAACAAAACAAGAACACGTTTCTTAACTCAGAGTATTTTTTAAAATCTAAAAGCAAATTTTTAAAATCAACAATTTTTATAATTGAACCAGTTTCCGTAGGACTTTAATGGTTTAGTACACTCATTAAGACCAAGAACTCTATCGTTATACCCAAGTAAATCGTCTAATTTTAATTTTAACAAACGTCAAAGAAACTACTCATTTTCTCAAACTTTGATGAATTTTTAAAATTAAACTACTTGTCGTAAGGCCGTGATATTTCAGTAAGTTCTATAAGACCATGATATATATCGCCAAAAAAGTTCCATAAAAATCGACTTAATTTTTTTCTACAGTTAATTTTCACCTGAAACTAATCAGTATCATTCTCAACTAATATTGTTCGAACAGTTTTTTATTTTTAAAATCGATTCGGTAGTATGAGCTAAATGTGGACGAAAAGTTTAGCACTTTTTTCCAAATTACAAAGAAACGGCTTGGCTGATCGTTTGCGCAAAATTGATTGCTAGTCCTCATCGAGATACATCGAATGGTTTTAAATTTTGAAATCGGTGTGCAGCCGTTTTTGAGAAAACGTCGATTTACGACAAAAAATCTGTTCACATACACACACACACACACACACACATTCACATACTTTTTCCAAATTTGATCTCATTCGATTCATAATGGCTTGAAACGTCGAGAAAACATAAATTAAGCGAATCGGATTTTTGATAAAAACATAAAACTTCCTTCGGGAACTTAAAAAGTCTCTTGTTTTAAGACCCAATGTTGTGCTTATATTTGAAAATAAAATTTATTGATTTAATTATTACAATATTTTATATTTGAGATGAAATATGTTATGCTTCAGATGAATTTCCAAATGAAGCCGATTTTAGTTCAATGCATAAAAATTGTACTAAGTATAGTTTTTGTAATATATAACAAATAATATCGAAAGCAGTTAGTTTTTTTCTTCAACTTTAAATTTTAGCAAATAAATGAGAAGGGTATATAACGAGCTGACGTAAGCTATGATTTTATATACAAATTGGGTAACTTTCTTGATAGTTTGAGAAGTTTAACTTTTGATTTACTATAACAACTTAAACCTTGAACTTAAATTTTTAAACCATTCCAGCGACTGAACGCCGAATTCGTAATATATTAGTCCAATTCTAAAGTTTGGTCTGTATCATTAAATTACAGTCCAATTCTAAAGTTTGGTCTGTATCATTAAATTACAGATTTAGCACATATATTACATGGGCTCATTCTAAATTTCGTTTTTTGACATAATTGACATCCTGTGTGGTTTCTACTTCACTAACTAGGTTAATTTTGGACCGTTGCCAAACAACTCACACTCAGTAAATATTTATGATGTATTCTCAACTATTGGTTAAAGTTTTAATTAAATCAAACAAATTGTATAAACTTCAGCTATAAATCGAATTATAATAGATTAGTATTTGTATCATGCAATTTTAGCTTAATGGATTGTCGATCGATGTAATAGAATGAAGGATAATGACTAAGTAACATGGAATGAAAGCTTGTATAGTTTTTGTACTTAATTAGAGTTTATTCAGAAAGTTTTATGAAAAATGAAAGATATCATATTACATATATTGTAAATCAGTAAAAAAATTAAGATTCTAACATGTACTTTAGAGTGGTTTCGAATGTTTTCGAATTTCTTTGCTTCTCAAATGCTTCCAATTCGATAAAAAATCTCTGAAAGTAGTAGCTCTTAATATTAGCTCTAAGTTAGAGAAACTTTGATTGGAAACTTTGGTTGGAGAGCGGAGCGGAGTATCTTAAAGATAATATTATGTGCTAAAACTTTCGTAGATTTTTTTTATCAATTTGGAAGCATTTGAGCTTCTAGGAGCAAAGAAATTTGAAAATATCCATGTACCCTAAAACCACAGTAATGTGCACATTGCTCTACTGCCAATGTTCAAGAATTGTTATTAATCAGCTTCTAGTGATATATATCACCTGTATCAATATATGAGGCAGGGTGATATATCTGAAAAGAGCAACATGAAGGAATATGCTACTTACTAAATTCTGTTCTGTTAAAATATTCAATAGCCACTATCTTTTCCATTTGTATTCTTTTCGTTCCTGGTTGTTAATCGTTTAAAGTGCTGGTCTTATCATTGTTGTACTAGTTTTAACATTAGTAAAAAAGACTCTTCGAACAGGAAATAATATCGGGTCAAATAACGCATTAGTGACATATAAAGGTCTTTTAAAAGCCATTGTAAATTATTTAAATTTTTTGCAATTTCCGTTTTAGATTGCAAAATTATATGCTTATATAAATCTGCTTATATGATAACGTTTTTATTTATATGATAGTAGGTAATTGATTTTCATTCTTGACATGCGTTGTTTTTACAAGTTATGAGATAATTTTTATAAAATTACTCTTAGTATTTTGTCTCTATATCTATTGATAAACATTTCAATTATATATGGCTCTCATAACTTCTTCGGCCAAAACCGCACATCACCAAATTTAGTTAGTTTGCGAACTTTATTTGCAGAGTTTTGAACGGACTGTGAAACTTTTCGGATTATGAACCAGGCGAACTTCTGTTTTGTAAGCTTTATTGATTGAAGTAATACGATTACAAAGGGAATGCTCAATTAAAAAAATATTATGTTCAACACGATTGGTACTTTGATAAATATGGAATATACCTTCGAATCTTTTGTGGGTACTGCAAAGTGTTTTTATGCCAGGATTGTCTGTTCTTGAATATTGAGAAAATTGTTTTCATATACAAGTGTAATCCACATAAATATATCATATTTTATAAAAAAATCAGCTTTTAATTTTGTTTTCATATTGCATTTAGTTTTATACAATGCTTAATTTATTTTTATGTAAGAAATGAATCCATTATTTTCAAGTACTGGTAATGAAAGATTTAAATTTTCGTTGATGGGATGGTTATATTTCAAAGTATTCCATTCAAGTACACTTGTCCCACAAATTGCGAAATCTTTCTAATAAACAACAATCATAAAATATACATAATTGTGAAAGTCACACAAGATTCTTCTTAGATATGATTTGTCTTATGTGAAATATTGTCCCAAGTTACTTTCTCACTTTATTGTATGTCATGTTTGAATCTGATAAGTTAGCAAAATAAAATCCCGTTAGAAAATTTAAGTATATAAATGACACATGAATAAGTTTAAGAGTTATTAACAAATGTTAAGCTGACATACTTTGGAGTAATAATTATTAACTTAATCGCAAAAAATCGAAAATGACAATTTTTATATATCTCTACGTTTCAAGGGTTACTGAACGTTTTGGCATACCTTACAAAAGTGGATGCATGTGTGTGTGTGTTCCGATAGAAATTTTCGTCGGCGATTTCGGTAACACGGATCAACCGATTTGAATAATTCAAAAAACATTCGAACCGTATTGTAAGGAGACGTGCTGACTAGTTTTTGGCGCAGGCAAGTCCGAAGATACGGAGCAAAAAATGCCAAAAACGGTAACTCAGTTTTTAAAAGAACGGGGCGCCCGATTTTAATCATTCAAAAACATTTTACTTGAATTGACAATATGAAGAACTGATTAAATTTTTGGGAAGCCAATTTCAGCGGTTATGGACTCTCAATAAAAATAAGTTAGAAAAATGTCATTTGGCTATCAAAAATGTTAATTGGACTTATGCACATCAAATTATCAGATATTTTATAGAGATTTTCATAATGTGTACACATTTTGTGTAATCTTGTTGGGTTCCGTACCAAGATTGTTAATTACGGTTAAGTACGGGAAGTCTTAAGGCACGATGTCATGCATCCCCTTTAGTTTGATACTAAAATATTACTTGAATTAAATATTAAAATAAATGGATTGTATGTAGTACATTCAGCATCACTATTATATTACTTTCAGAAATTTTCTTAAAATATTAATATCATGTATTTTTTCCCATGCAGCTTTTCGCCAAGTTTCATTATTTCTGTGCAATAAATATTTAACGTGTTCAATTCTGCTGTGAAATTTTGGGCGTATATAAATCGAGTTTGCCTTTACGTGTTTTTTTATTAGAATGATGTTCACTTCCATAAGCAAACCTTTCATCAGTTTATCTTTTTTTTCGGAACGGTTACGCACGAGTGAAAATTTGGCCTCGCTACAATTATTATTTCCAACACTTTCGGCCTTGTTACTCTTTGCATGTTTGAATAATTATAATAGCCCATGTTGGATCATGCTATGGTAACACATAATTTTTATATTCATAGGCATTAAATGTGGCCGAATTATAATATCTAATTTTAGACTTAAAGTATTAATTAAGAAATATTTTAATATGATTCAATTTCCGTTATAAATAATAAAACGCTTATCATATTTTTTATGCTGGCCCAGTATTGTTTTTATTTACATTATTTATTGCATTTCATTTTAACATATGAATCTAATTTGGACTGGTGCTTGATTCTAGTTTGAACTTTGACACTTATACTATTTATCATAATACTAATTTTATTCAAACATTCAGCAATTGTGTTTCGATTTCCACATTGGTGATCTTAGTAATAGCTCAATTTACATAATATATTTCAAATTGTCATTTCATGTGATTTATGAAGTTTCAAATTGGGTTTTGTATAGCGGTTTTACCATGAAATTTTATTATTTTATTTTGTTATTAAATATACAAAAATGTACTATTTTCGATTATTTCACAATTTATCATATTGAGCACAATGAAGATGTAGGTCAATTCTAATTAAGCTTATATAATTTTATAATGTCTCAACAAATTTGAACAGAAAATTAGGTGTTTATGACCGTAAAAAATATTACCAGAAGTATATAGATGTTTCAAAATCTCTATAATTGCACTAATTTCTTCACTAAATATTTTTGAGAATTGAAGCGAGGAAATATGTATGTATATCATAGAATCGTTCACTATATAAATTTATATATTGTTTATAAGGTTCTTTCCTTTCTGAAATTCAGGTATTACTATGGCACTTATAACGTTTATTAATCCAATATGATGTTCTACAATATTTGGAAAGTAATAGGTACTGAAATCTCTGTAATTGCTCTAATTTCTTCACTAATTATTTTTGAAAATTGAAACGAAGTACATGAACATCAAGAATCGTTTGCTAGATGAATTCATACAATCAATTTTAAGATTCTATCTTTTCCCACAATCAGATATTACAGTGTCACTAATATCATTTATTATTCCAATATGATGTTCCATTTGGAAAGTAATACTTTTCCAATAGGAAATTCCTTTGACATGCTTCCAGACCACTTCTGGCTTAAATATACACCTCGCGGATGTTCCTCTTTAGACTTTAGAGTGCTTATAAATAATTTCTACTTGGTTTCGATTTCAAAAGAAAAGAAAAGCCTTTATGAAAATTATACTTCGAAATTTTATATCTGGTATCATTTTTGGAACTTGAGAAATTTGATTTTTTTAATATGAACCAGATATTCAGGAATTCCAAAATTGTTGCAGGATGCTATTTCATGCATGTTTTTGATCATTTATAACGGACTGCCATTATTAATCACTCGTTAAAGAAATTACCTAATTTTAAATCGATGATTATTTTTTTATAATATATTTATCATTATTACATTACATTATTTATTTTTAATAATTATGGCTTAAAGGTTCAGATTTTTAAAAATTATCGCTAATAACATATTCACATATTAATTATTTATTTCTAATATCACATACGATTCATAAATTCATTTTTATTCAATAGAGAAAAAGTTCTAATAAGGAATGTATTACTTTCCATTAGATATGTTAATTTTTCAGAAATTACTGCTAAAATCTTATAAATAATAATATATATATATATATATTTTTATGTAATCACATAAGCAATATTTGCAATTTATAGGCTTTGTGTGATTCTAATATGATTTTCTTATTATTTTGATCTCAGTTTTATTTAATAGAATGAAAATTTCAATGAGAAAATTTATATTTTTCATAAGACCGGTTAGTTTTCCAGAAGGTATTCTTAATATCTTTTAAATAATGAAATATTTGTTCTTTGATGAAGGAACATGTTTTTAATTAATAGTTTTTATGCGTTCACGAGGTATTATATTCGCTGCAAATTCCTCTAGCATGACTGAAGGTTTTTAATAAGTGAGGTAGTAAACAAAGTTCACATATACCTATATACATACATGAATGTTTAATTTAATTTTTTTTATAAATTACTTAATTTACTTATATCTGTCATAAATGTTTTTTTTAGTTACAAACAGAAAACGTTCTATATTGTAAATCGTTCTATCGCAACTGTCTGTATTTCATGTACAAAATTAAATTTACTATATAAAATATTGAAGATTTCTTCCTACACTATTATTTATTATTTGGTTTTTACTGTATTTATTAAATATTTTGTAATATTTTAGCTGAATGATAATACATCTAGTGTCTCGAAAGCAGTATAAATAAAAAAAAAAATATATAAATCTATTTTCTTATGATTTCATGGCACTGATTGAAACATATTGTTTTGTATTGAAAATAAAATATACAATTTTTATTTAGATCGACACTTGATACGTGTCATCAATCAGCAGGAGATAAAATTAAAAATATGAAAATACAAAATTAAAGTATCTACAATTTATTTTCCCAATTTCATGTATTGCTCGTATAATTTATAATACATATGTGACTATTGCTTTTATTTTAATCATCACATTGATAAAGTTCTATACAAAATCTTTGAGATGGGATCTTAGTAATATATGATTATATTATCAGAATGATCAATATTTAATATCTGCTTGTCAATAAATAATTCAGAAGGATTATCGATAAACTGTCGATAGAACTTTTTATCTTGGAATTGAAAATATCTTAATTGGACGACGTAAGAATACCGGATATGGAACAATTTATTTGTTCAAGATTGCAACTTATTTTTATATATATATATATATACATATATATATATATATATATATATATATATATTAAAAATTAATATATATTTTATTTAGATCAATCCTAACTACTGATTGCAAGTCTGAAAAAGCATTATTTTGATTAGTCTTTTATTCATGTTACATAGTTCGTTGTATACGTTTTCTATTATTTTACTTAAGTTGTTTATAGAGTAATCAGTAGCAAGATTGTTAAGAGAATTTTAAATGAGTACTCTTCTTTAGAGCAACACATTCTAAAAATATTTGCGTTCTCCAAGTTAAGTGCTGCATTATCTTTGAGTTTATTATCAGGCACTCAAAGGTGTGGCATTATTGTTCTAAGAGATAATTTAAAATACCTATTTGATATAAAAATGACTTCAGTATTCTTTGGATTATGAAATAAGATACTAGTGCAGACTCTATATAATGGTAAATACTTCAATTTGATTTTATATTTACATTTCTAAATGCAGCTATTGTTTGCTTTTGAATCTCAAATTGCATTTTGATAAATGAAAGAAAATGTGATATAGTGGAATATATACGTGTTGATGTGTATGACATATTTGATAATTGAGAAATTTGCAAACAATTAGATGAATAATGATTAATCAAATTTATCATGCCCTAATATGTTTTTTTTATAAGCAGGAGTTTGTCGATCTCAATGAATTTGCTCTTTATATTATTGACAGTATTTTTATTTATAGTCTGCCGGTTATAGTACGCTATTTCTCTTTTTATTAATATTTAAAATCTTACTATTTAAAGTACATACTGCTCCTGAAGTGCACACTTAACGATTTCCCATAAAATTTTATACTCTATAGAAAGTGTAATATTTTGTAGAAAGTATTCCGTATATTGTTGTACAGTACATGTAAGTAACAAAGAACATATTATTTTATGCGTAATTAAATAATAGAAAAGTTTTCATTTTTATAATTTCCATTTTAACGATGCGAATTTAATTGATGTGAAGATTCTTAGATACTAAATAACTATATCCTTGTTATCTCTGAATATTGTGCCTACAACTTATTTGGGTGAAATAATTTATTTTTAACTTCCCGTAGGGTTAGTTATAGTAATCGCAAAAAAATCTAAAATGAAAATTTTTATATATCTTTACGTTTCAGAGGTTTCTGAATATTTTGGCACACCTTAGAAAAATGGATGTATGTGTGTGTGGTCGGATACAAATTTTCGTCGACGATTTCGGGAACACGGATGAAGCGATTTGAATAATTCAAAAAACATTCGATTCGTATTGATAAGATGAAAAACTGATCACGAAGGCAGGTGTAGCGGTTTCGGAGATCTAGTAAAAAAAGTGAAAAAAATGCCATCTGGTGGTCAAAAATGATCATTAGACATATGCACATTAAATTCATATATTTTAAAGAGATTTTAACAATAAGTACAAATTTTGTTTACATTCCTATGGGTTCCGTACCAATGCTTATCCGTTAGACGGCGGCGCGGCGCCTACGCGCTTCTATATTTCGTCTCTATGCAGTTAAAGCAGTACGATTGCTTTGAAAGAAAACTTTGAGAAAAGAAAAAAAATTTCCAAAATACACTTTTCTTCAAAAAGTCTTTTTTTCAAAAAAAAAGTAAATTTTTGTCAAAAATTTATAGTTTCTCAAAAATCTAATTTTTCAGGATAATTTTTGTTCAAAAATGTTAATCTTCAAAAAAAAAAATAATTTCGTTACGGGAAGTTCCAGCAATTTGCCTTAAGGCACGATGGCATGCGCCCCACTAGTTGTGTCATTTTTTGTCGATTAACCTTGGCATGCAATTCTTAAAATTTTTACTTACCATTCATTTGCACTATTGATTTCAAATCATATATAGACCATTATTATTTTTGTCATGATAAGTTTACAGTTGTTTTTTTCTAATCTTCTATTATTGAGCAATTTACGATATTTAATCACGTTGATCTCAGCTAACTGCGTAAAATTGTATTGATGAACCTAGAATAGAGGCACTTGTCCTAGGGTCGAGATCTCTGACCCATATGTCAGCGTTAATTAAATTTTAATTGACAGCTATTACATCATCGGTTTGTTCTTCGCCCACTATTAATAATTCTGAAAGGGTTTTAGAGAAATATTCAGTGCTTATGAGATGAGAATGATTTCGGATTGTATTTCGATAATTAATATTTCCGTGAGCTAATTAATATTGAAATGAAAGTTGTCATGTTTAGGGATTTGATGCCTAAGAGAGCCCTTTGTTGTTTTTGCTTTGTAGTCCAATTTATATCAAAACTTTGATTTGTCGAATATTAAAGTTATGATTCTGAAACTGTTAATGGACAAGAGGTAGACATAGGTAACAAGTACCATGCAAATGCATATAATTATAATAAGTTTTAAATACTCATTGTATCTTAGAAATAGTATATGAATTGAAGTTGTCTTATATTTTCTAACAATTTATTTTTAATTTTTGATCATTACCGTGACGACAAATATTTCTTATACTCGGAATTCTAATATCTTCCTAGTAATATCTTATTCCAATCTGCATGATATAGTTTGCTTAGATTACATTTTCTCAGGTGCAATATTAGGAAACAGTTTTTAATTATAACTTTAGGTCAGTCACCTTAGTTTATGCTCATTCTTTACGCGTTCCGAGTCGTCCGATCTTATTAATAGATTTTCTGGACGCCCAGAGCGGCGCTTCCACGGAATTCCAATGCTTCTTTCGAAGCCTAGACAAAAGAAATTGAATCATTTTACTATAGTAGTTGATGTCTTAATATTATAAAAATCCTATATCTCAACTTATCTTAATGAGCGTATAACACTCTATAAATTTTGGTCCAGATGTAGAAGATGAATTTTGCATGATATATTTTACATATGAATGAAGCTATCAGGATGAACAAATTTCTAATTATATAAATTCTAAAGCATATAATTTATTATTTTTATATTTTGTATGCTCGAATATTTGTACTATACATAGATTTAAAATAGAGTAATTCAGCCACATGCCTATACATGCAGTTCTGAAGGATAAATTTATTGATTCCACATATTATTAATATTATGCATATCTGTCTTTTTCACAGAATCCTTCGAATGTTCTTTGTTTTATCTTATTAAAAACGATAAACCATTTGATTATAACAATTTTGTACATAGAGGAGGCTGGGTACGGTTGTGCCAGGGTGTACTGTAGTGACAGTCGTCATAAGATAAACTATACTGATTTTGAGATAGAATCTTAAGGGAGAAAGATGAAGTATGATTGTTCGAACAAATTCTCAATATTGCTTTATGACAGTGCTTTTAAAGAGTCAAAAGTCATGAAAACTTTTCATGTTCGATTTTTTTTAACAACTGTTAATTGTATACAGACAGATCACTTTTTTGTTAGTAGTTATTTGCCAGTAATTAGTTTTTGTTTAGATAATTTAGCTCAGTCATAATGGTGATTTGTTTTGAAAAGTGTGCGTTGGGTACGGTTGTGAAACTTTTTTGTGAACACGGTTGTGACATGTATTTTTTTTCCTTTTCGGAGAAGATTTATTAAGTGGGGCGCATGGCATCGTGCCTTAAGCAAATTGCTGGAACTTCCCGTACCAAAAATTATTATTTTTTTTAAAGATTAACATTTTTGAAAAAAAATTACTCTGAAAAATTAGATTTTTGAGAAACTATAAATTTTTGACAAAAATTTACTTTTTTTTGAAAAAAAAAAAGACTTTTTGAAGAAGTTAAAAAATCTAACTTAATTAGGACAAAACACGAAAGAGAAAGGAAAAGAAAAAGATTCCACAAAGAATTTTTGTTAACTTTGTTAAAAAAAAATTGTTATAACTTTATATTTTTTTCATTGGCTTTGCTTAAATGTTTGTGTTGTGTTGTCTTACATATTATTGTTATTAATGACAATAAAATTCCATTTTGGTATTCATAGCTATTATATTTCAACCTACTTTTATGCCTGTCACAACCGTCCCTAGGGTGTGGACGGTTGGGACACTTGCCCTTTTCTTGTATGATTTGATTTTATGATAAATCTATCGTACTTTGGGCAGTATTTCAGTATTTTCACGTAGACAAATGCTCAAATTCCAATTTTATTTTACTTTTCTCCCAGCTAACTGGTAAATTAATAAAATGATTGCTGATCAAAAATAAAATGGCACAACCGTACCTAGGTTCTCCTATTATCTTTCATATTAACAAAAAGTTTGGTAGTAGCTTTTATGCGAGAAATAATACAGATTATTTAGGCATTAGTCGAATTAGTGGTTGTCAACATCTGCTTTTCACGTGTCCCCATTCACTTTGCTTTTAATTGGCAGGATTTCGCTAATACTTTTAGCCTCGCACAGTGTGATGCTAAAAATTATCATTATTTAATGTTTATTGAATAATTGTCGTAAGGCAGCTAAATAGCATATGGCAGCATAAATAGCATTTCAATTTGGCTATTTTTTTATTTAAAAAATTAAATTTTATCAATTCTATTAGTATTTGTCAAATAGTCTTATACTAAAAATTTTAACTATTTAAATAAAAATAAAACTTATTTTTTATTTCTCAATAATATTTATATAATATTGGAAGATTGAATAATAAATAAACTTAGTATTTATTCTTTTATATAAATATATATATGCGTATTGCATTACATGGATGAATACATATTACAGTACAGTTACTTTTTTGAACAAAAACTATTTTTGTTGAGGAACAAAAGAAATAAAATAAGTAAACTTTTATTATTTTATTACCTTTACTTACATATACTCGAACCAAAACAAAAAACCATTCTACTTTTATTTCCATTCCCAAATAAAAGTGTTAAAAAATATTTTATACCTAAGCTATAACTTCAGAAAAATATTTCCTTTGTGCGAGCAATTGAATTGAATGTAAAATCCATGGTAGACTATGGTTAATTGCACTTTGTCTCTGTGCCAATGTGTTTTTACCCAAAACTGTCTAAATTCATGATATAAAAGCTTTTAGGTACCTATAGTCTGAATTTAATTGTAAATTAGTCTCGGTCTAAATCTGAAGTTAATATCTTTGTAACATTGAGTCATTTAATGCGAAAGGTTTTAGTGTGTAATTATTATATAAAATACAACTCGCTTGTAAATATCTTCAAATTTAATAAGAAAGTTATTATAATTAGAAATTATTATAATTTTCAAATGTTATTTCTAATCTGCAGTCCTCATCATTATATTTTTATTGGGTGCAATGAACATACAAATAATTAAAAATAAAAACTAGTGGGGCGCATGGCATCGTGCTTTAAGGCAAATTGCTGGAACTTCCCGTACCGTAACGAAATGTTCGAGGAATATTAAATGTTTTCAAACAGATTATTATAAATTCTGTATAATTGTTAAATATTTATAAAAATTAACTAAACTGAATTGCAAAGTTGAAATTATTTGTTTAAAGTATATTAGAACTTTAGTCAGAATTAAGAATAAAATCTGAATTATTTTAGATATACAAAAAAAATTTTTTGAAAAAAAAAATTTGAAAAAAAAAATTTGAACCAAAAATTTTTTCTTCCAAAATCAATTATTTTCTTAAAACAAGCAAAGAAAGTTCTTTGAATCATTCAAATCGGACGCTTAGTTCTCTCAAAAACTGTCATTTTTGCACATTTAGCTCCGTATCTTCTAAATGGCTTGGCCTGCCTTTGCCAAATACTAATAAACACTTCTTTCAATCATTACTAATTGAATGTTTTTAGATCATTCTGATGGAACGGATGCTCCGTTCTCTCAAAAACTTGATTTCTATTTTTTGTACTCTTTGCTCTTTATCTCCGTAACTGCTGGACCTGCCTTTGCCAAAAACTAATCAGCACGTCTCCCTATCAATAGGAATCGAATGTTTTTTTAACCATTTAAATCGGTTGATCCGTGCGCCCCGAAACGTGGATGAAAATTTGTATCCATACATACATACACACACACATCCATTTTTTCTGAGGCATGCCAAAATGTTCAGAAACCTTTAAAACGTCGAGAAGTTAATGATATTAATCATTAAAAAAATTAAAATATAATAGTAACATCATAGTTAGTAAAAATAAAAATTAAAATAAAATTATAAATAAAAATTAAAGATACAAATTCTAACGCAACGAATAGAAATAAAAAGAGTAATATGTGTTTCAAAACATTTGATTTTTTTATTCATATGACATTTTTACACATTAATAATGATAATAATCATAATGCAAAAAATGAAAAATAAGATATTAAAACGTCTTCAAATGTTTGTGATTATTATATCTTCATTAATAAAGACGATATGAAAAGTAAAAATTGAGAAAATGAACATTAATATAAAGCTAAATTAAATAAAATAAAAATATTCTGATAATTTTATAAAAATCTATATAAGTTCATTAATTCTTCTCATTCCACACTGTATGTATTTATCACATCTCCACCGGAATTATTTACACAATGACCCAATAAATAAAATTTTATTATGAGATTTGCTATGTTTTGCAAACAAATCTGTATTATTTGCGTGCTGACTAGTTGACTATGTGCAGGGCAATAATTTTGACAAAATCATGCAATCAGTCCGCCGAAAAGAGGATTATACTGCGCAACTTATATTACTAAGGATTTTGGTCCCATGCTGTGTCATTATATTGCAGGACATGCAAATCGCCCAGAGCCGTCTATAAAGGACCCATATTATATTTACTTACTATTATTACAAGCGGACGGCTACGAAATTGTTAGGTCAACATTTGCGGACAGATTTTTGAGAGGAGGAAGCTTAGGTCGATGTCGAATGAAACAAGAGGAAATGAGAAGATTTACTTAATTTTTTTTTTGTGAAACACTGACTGTTAAAATATTTATTTACACATTAAAAGTAGGTAAATACAAACGATTTTTTATATGACTATTTTTATTTTAATCATACGAAGAAGAATGTTTTTGAGTTAATTGAAAAAATTAAGTCGATGTCACATGAAAGAGTTTAGAAGAATTGGAAAGATTTAGTTAATTTTTCATAAACAATATTTTTTATATATCTTTATGTTTCACATTTTTTTTGATTCCACAAACGCACATTAGAGTCTCGATTATGTATGGTTTTTTGTGTTTTCTGAACATTCTGAAATACTTTAAAAAAAAAATGGGTGTACATGTGTGTATTTGTATGTATGTGTGTGACTGTGTGTATTCGCATGTGTGCGGATACAGTTTTTCGCCGACTTTTTCGAGAGCGTGGATCTACCGATTTGAGTTATGTAAAAAAAATTCGATTTTTATTGATAAGCAGGTCCAGTCGTTTCGAAAATACGGAGCAAAAAGTGCTAAAAATGCCAATTCAGTTTTTGAGAGAATAAATGAATTAAAAAGCATTTTACTTTCAGTGATGGAATGTATGAATGATTGAATT
>NW_020536999.1:44493051-44534566 GCF_003426905.1 Ctenocephalides felis | reverse complement strand
GATTATTTGCAAAATTTTCTACTACACCAAAGGCATTCATTATGGGTCCATACCGAAACAAATCGAATTAAATAAATATTAAATCATTTCATGGTACAAAAACTACAAACATTGTTTGGCACATCATTTACGGCATTACATTAATATTTTGACTCATGATGGTAAAAGTTCAAAAGTGTATATACCTACAGATAATTATACAGAACAACTCAATGCCCATATTTTTCAATAACATATTGTGTTAAAAAATACATACTAGTTGTTATATTAGTTGAAGGTTGTTTTGATCTTGATGATCATGATAATGTAGTGTATGCACAATTATGAATTTTATTTAAAAAAAGAGAAAATTATGAAGTAATTGAGAAGTATAATTTTTATGATTATTAATGTATATAAATGATTTATTTATTAATGAATCGATAATGTTATTTGAAGAACATTCACTGAAATATTTTATTAAGATGAAATATATATAATAACTATTTTAAATTCGAAATATTCTCTTTAGTTAATTACAAGCAATTATCAAACAAATCTGCCTTTATCAAACAAAAATGCCTTTTCGTAGCAGATAATAACTGTTACCCATAACTATATTTACGCATTCAAAAATAAGTGTCTGTTACAGTAATTATTAAATAACGTTTATTACATTTTAATAACAAGAAGATAATTATAAATTTATGACTTCATCGATAATTAGTATTTAAGCGCCCCACACATGGGCTTTCCTTTACAAGTGAGGTTCACAAACTGAAAAGTATCTATATGTTCTAGGTGTTACATTTTTTGATATTTTTAACTATACAGCACTTCGTTTTTGAATAATATGTATATATATGAGATTACTATTTTTTATATATTTCACATAGTCATATCAAAAAATAAATTCATTATTTGGCGTAAACGCTACTTCTTTCTATGCATAAATTTGCTAGATTAAACTCTGCCTAAACGTAATTAGAATATAACGTTAACGATAAAATACAATATATTTTTAAATTGCTTACTACTATATAAGTTTTGCAAGATATAACATAGTTTCTATATATTTCGATTAAAACGGCATTCACTAACGAATTTCAATGTAACGATATTATCATATCAATTTTTTATATGTTTTCAATTGGTGTCTTTACTTATAATGCCTCACATAAATGGCAATATCAAAACTTATTCAATTTATATAAATTAATGTAGCAAAAAAACAACATATCCTACCTTTGTACGAAGAAAAAACGAGTATAGTCATACGCTTAATAATAAGGATGCGGATCACTTAGTAAGTTTCAGATGAAAATTCACACAGTCGACGGCGCTTCATTTTCTTGCTTTAAACTAATATCAACAATTTTGATTCTAGCTCTATCCACAGGCAAATCACTTAATTTCTCGCGGTCAACAACTGGCATAATGATGCACATAAAAGTTTTGCCGCTACACTCATCTTTCGGATGGATGGTCAATGGGGCAAATCTATCGCCACCAACATCCGCATAAGAACTCAATTTCGAGTGAATTTCTGGAAAGTGACGTCGCAGATTAACTCCTTTTCTTCGCAAGTGCCTATGTATATTTTCTACAAACAACTCTCGCAATTTTTGTGATGCACCGTCACCGGAAAGTGGGGTAAATATTATAGTTTTCTGGTTCGTTTGCCGATTCCTCGCTGTTTTTTTTGGCAATGGTCTCGCTGATTACGCTTTTCGCCAACCTCAGTTTAGCGCATCTAGATACAAGCTGCCTTTCCCATTTAACAGCACCAGAGCCTGGAGCCTCAGAAACTACGCACACGCTAACATAAAGCACGAGCTTATTTAAGGGTTCATAGGCAGTGCACAATCGTAGTAATTCGGAGTATAATTCAGAACCCATTTCAGCAGGAACCAAATCTGGCCATTTAATATACTTGAGATCTCCGATTTTTTGAAACCCATTTTTAACAAAACATTCGGCGCTTTCGGGACTTTTGAACGTGAGCTTGACGACTCCTCGCCCATGAGTCTCGTAACCTTGTCTTGCCATCAGTGAAATGTGACGTAAAGACATTTCATCATCTTTCGCAGAATTAATAACGTGCCGGCAAAGTGTGGAAACTCGAGAATGAAGGCAAAATTTTCGATGTTTTTCCCAATGAGCTCTGCGACATTCGCGTGAGCAATACATATAGCTACAATTGTGACAGTTTTTGTACAACTTTTTAGCATCGGCGGTTTCTGCAATTTATTGCAATTACTATTTCGGCATTTGACCATCTGTTGGTCGGTTGAGTAATTGTTTTGAAGCGTTTGACTGATTTTTCTGCGACCCTCGATAGGAGTATCTGATCCCCTGTCATTGTCGCCTTTGTGCCTAATAGTATCGGCCATACTAGCTGTATCTTCTAATTCTGCAACAAAATTACTATGATTTGAAATACGACGGGGTGGTTATGTTATAATAATGATTATTTAAAATCTTTTGTGAGTATAAATCGAATCTAAGCTATCAAATTATAATGTACACAAATCATAGAAATTTGAGTGAATAGATTTAAAAAATATATTTTAATATCATATTAAATAATTCTCAAGAAAACTAACAAAAAAACATTCAAAGAGTGGATAATTATATTATCAACCTTAAACAGTGGTATAAAATTATTATGTGATAACATTAGTATGTATAATTTATATAAAATTATATGAACAATAATTTTTAAACTTAATAATAATTAAAGGAAAGAAGCACGAACAATAAAAATACAAGTAGAATATTGCCCTTTCGTTGTAAAAAAGCGATATTTGGCCTGTCTCTTAATGAAATTGTTTAAAAACAAAAAATATAATGTCTAAAATAAAAAATTAGTGTATTAAGATTTAACAGTTAACTGTGATGTGACAAATATATGTACCTACGCTCATATATCTGGAGACAAATAAAACAATCCGAGCTCGATTCGGACGACACAAAACTGTGTGCATTGTTCGATGTGTGCGCCACAGTTAACTGGTTGTTCCATAGGATATTATCACAAATATTCTACACGTTAATACCTAAACTATTATCAGAAGTAATATATTTAAATAATTGCTTTTTTCTATAAATCAAAAACACTAGATGAATGTTTTACATTAAATTGAATACATTCATATATCCATACACATGCAAAATATAAGCATGCGAAGCACAGCACATAAATAAATGTGTATAGCAATACTTTTATATGTGCTATTAGGGAATGCAATACCGATGAAAATTTCAATACCGATATTTCGGTATTTTTCATTTTAAAATCGGAATACCGGTAAATTACCGGTGTTTTTATTATCTTAAACAAACGTAAACAAAATTGAAAGTTACAAGTACAAATATAAAAAAATGTCTATACAACTACAACTATATTCAACTAAACAATAAAAACGATCAAATAAAACGATAAGTTTATTTTTTAAATAATAATTTAACAAAAGTATCCAATAATAATATATAGACCAAAAAAATCATAAAAGATGATCAGATTACATTATTAATAAACTGTATTGTCTGTATCCGATGTGTTAAATTAGCATAATCTCCAATATTTTAAAAAAATAATTTTTCTACAAATAATTTAAGATCGATATAAATAATAAGTTACTATAATTGTTGAGTATTGTTATTTAATCAATGTGGTGCTTCTATAGTATTTTCAAACTTCGAAACTTCGTCGAAAAATAATATTTTATAATTGTAATAAGAAGCAAAAATATTTAGTAATTATCATAATTATTATGTATAAAGTTAGAAAAAAATAAAGATTACGCAGGGGTAATATGTATGATATAAAATATTTTGGCGCAAATATCACTTAAAAAATCGTTACAAATTTACAAAAGATGAAACAACATCGTAATTCATCGTCCAAATCTATTATTGTAACACGATATGAAGCCGTTAGTAAAGCAATAATATTCAGTTTATGACAGGTTGAGATAATATTTGACATTATAGAATCACTTGAAGATATAGCTGTTTATGCGATTGGTTGGATTAAAGTAAATTTGTTATAGAATTTAATTTATAGTAGTTTTGTATGTCGCTTATAAATCGAAAATACCGGTATTGTCATTCCCTATTTGCAATTATAATATAATATATATGTATAAATACTAAAAAATACCTTCTAATACTATGCTTATCCCCAATAAAACAATAACAAACTTTCATTCTCAAGTCTCACATTCCGAGCACTGCGGGAGTAACGTTCAACATAATTTGACATGGATTTTGGGTTGCACTTACACGTCGGGCGTACCTGCCGGCAACAGCCCGGGCGCATGGTGCGAGGACGACGCAGCAGAAGAAGGCCGCAGTCCCAGGAGCGAAGCCAGGACATCCTCCAGGCTGGCTGAGCCCGGCGTAGTCGACGGTTCCAACGATCCGGCTGGCGAATACTCAGAAACGTGCACTAAAACGACCAAATAAAAGTTTACTTTTACACACACACACACTCGAAATATTAGGTTTAAACTAAATTAAACTATGTCTACGTTGAGTGTGGGTATAATTCATGTGTTAGCGACAATAATGAAAACCGATTTAATTTATCTTATAATAAATTATATTAAATATTAGGAACTTTCATACAAATTATTAGGAAAAATCGTTATTTAAATAATTAATTACAAGAGATGTATTAGACAATTCATAATAAATTATATTAAATGTTATAGAATTTATAGATAATTTTATTAAGTTTAAATTGAATGAAAGTTATATTATGTATTTGACCATGATCTTAATTAAGCATCCGGAAAAGTAGTTTATACATTAAAATTATATTAGAATAGTTCTCATATATTAGAATCGCAAATTGTAAAATAAATTAAATTATTGTTTTGTAGAAATGGTACATACGACAAATTTAATTGTGTAAAATCATTTAATTCAAATAATTATATTCATATAGTAGAAAAATCAATACGAATCAGTTACCAAAAATCAATACTAAAAAGTAAATTTACTAATTGTAAAAATTATCACCGAATTTAATTAATAATACTGAAAAAAAAAATATATATATATACTTTCAATGAAGTATTTGAAAAAACTAAATATTAAGCAAAATTATATAAAAAAATATTTTATTGTAGTTCAAAAATAATTTAGCTTATTATATCATGTCTCCGTGATTATAATTTATATTTATATATATGTACCATAAAAAATCAGCTTATATTTATATATCACACTTACCTTCTCAGTATACGATATTAGTATTATAATATATATTTGAAAGCAAAGCTATTATTTTTTTATGAAAAAAACCCTTCAAACATAAAAACAATTTTAAGAACACCTTTACAGTTATGAATGAAGAAAGATGGGAATGATATATATATATATATATATATATATATATATATATATATATAATATATATAGGGATTGAAAACACAAAATTAAGAAAATTATATTTTATTATAATATGAAACGTTGATAATATGATATGAACAAATACAAATAATATCTAAACAATAAATACAAAGGCTAAATATACACATCCTAAATGTGAAATAATACAATAACTATAATATATAAGGCAAATAAAAATTAATGAAACAAATAAAATCTATTATGAAATATACCAAAGAAAAATGCAAATACATATTAAAAAATTAAATCTCATAAAAAACGTAGAACTAAAATATATTACGGGATTATGTTATATTGTTTTTCATATAAATTTTATTTGCTTGCACCAAATTATGAAAAATGTACAATTTATCAAAACCTTTTTAATTTATTAAAATATAAATCAAGAGGTGATTTTATCCTAAATAAAAATTAACTTAAGCTGACGCAATATATAATAAGTATATTACTAAATGTAACTATATAATTATTCGAGTTATATAAAAACAATAAATGCAAAAATTTAGAATGGTGAAATAAATACAATGATACACTCTGTGAAAATGATATTATCTAATGGTCAATCTACAATATTTGAAAAGCTAACATAATTTTTAAAAAAAGTAAGTAAAAATCTAAGCCAAAAAATAAATAATTTATACCAAAAGATATTCATTTTTCTTTAAATGACCAAACAATTTGAGAAACTGTTAAAGGAATAATTATATTAAAGAAGCTTGGCTTAAAATAATAATTCTGAAACGCCATAATTAACTCCACTAATCATAGATTTAAATAAGTCACATGTAGGCTATTAAATAATACTTATAATAATGTTAACAAGAAGATTAACAATACGTACAAATATGTATGTATATATATATATCGTATTTTTTATAAACACATTAATATAAATATATAAAGTTTTTCAACCCAGAACGTTGTTATTAATGCCTGAGATGCAAACCTTTTCAGTCAATTTAATCAGTCGTAACATATAAAATTATAAAGTATAGCTACCAATCCATTTGTACTATAACTCACGTATTTTTTAAATTATTAATGTATAAATTTATACATTTCTCATTTAGTGCAAAATATAAGCAATTTATCAACATAAAGAATATGTTGTGAACAAAATATCCAAAATTAAAGGGACATCTATACTGGCAGGCATTTAAAACATTGTTCTCAAACAAATATATTTATATCATATAAACGCATTTTATAATCAATACTCTGAAAATGGATATAAAAAAGTGAATCCAGAAATTACAAACCAAAATTATGAAAAACATAGATATGAAAATAATGATGCTAGTGAAACAAAATTCACGTACATTAAACAAACATTAAATTTTTTTTAAATAAATCATAAAACAAATAATTTAAAGGCAAGGGTTTAATTACAACTTAAAATAATATATTATATACACATTTTCGTGGTTTTAAATAATATGCTGCGTTAATTTGGATCACACATATTATATATATATATATATATATATATATATATCATTCAATCTTAAAAAATCAACCATAGTTTTATCCATTATATTTTTAAAAAAACTTGAAATAATTATTTGTCAGTTGTTGCTAGATCTAGAATGCGCCTTTTTTAGTTGCGTTAAAAATGTTAATGACAATAAAAATAATGATGATCAGTTATATTATGGTATTGAATATTTTGTAGTTAATTTTCGGTTAGATATCAAAGCCTCAAATATAAGAAATTTAATATTCGAACAAGCGTTAATGATTTTTTTATTTTGTCTAATAATGATTAATATTGCTATCGATTTATATCAAACAGTTTATAACTGAACAAAATATATATTAAATATTTAATGTTTACAGGTCTATTTGCATTAAAATTTGTTATAATTCACGCGAGTCCTTCTTAAGTACTCATGTCATTCATACACACATTTTGCAATCTATATTAAATTAACCTTTATCAACTAAAGCTGTTATTAAATTAGAAATTTTTACAGCTTACCGTTATTCAATCTTTCTGGCCGCCTCAATTCTAACTTTAAGCCGGAGTCCCGTCTCGAATCGTTCGAATCTTCGAAAGTTTTTGCCAAAGTTGGCGTTTGGGGAGAATCCAACGGTCTAGTTCCTACAAAGGAAGATTCCAACCAACAAAACCTTTGACTTGGACTCGCCGATCGAGATCTTCCACTCGGTGGAGGCAGCTTAGAGGCATCGTTTGCCCCCTGCTGAAGACGAGAATGCGCGTCCGAAACGTAGTGGACAATTGCAGATGTCACTTCTTTAATTGATGATTGAATTTCAGGTGTTTGAGCATCTAAAATAATGTTGTTATTGTTGTTCTGCTGGTGTTTCTGATTTTGTAGTTGTTTTTGTTGCTGTTGTTGGGGCATCGATATAGCCAACCTAGAGTATGAAAAAAACATCAAATAATATGCCAAAATTTAATATTATTTATGTATGATATATAACATTTCATAATACTAATAAATAACCAGTGGGGTATATGGCATCGTGCCTTAAGGCAAATTGCTGGAACTTCCCGTACCGTAACGAAATGTTCGAGGAATACTGAATGTTTTTAAATAGATTATTATAAATATTGTAACATTGTCTAATATTTATAAGAATTATGTAAACCGAATTGCAAAGTTAAAATCATTTGTTTAAAGTATATTAGAACTTTAGTCAGAATTAAAAATAAAATATGAATTATTTTCCATGTATAAAAAAACTAAAAAAAAAAAATGATACAATTTTTTTCCAAAATCAATTATTTTGTTGAAACAAGCTGAAAGTTCTTTGAATTACGCTTAGTTCTCTCAAAAACTGCCATTTTTGCACATTTAGCTCTATATCTTCGAAACCGCTGGGCCTGCCATTGCCAAAACCTAAGTCACTTCTCCTAATCATTACTAATTGAATGTTTTTTAGATCATTCAAATCGGATGCTCCGTTCACTCAAAAACTCGATTTCTATTTTCTGCACTCTTTGCTCCGCATCTTCGTAACGGCTGGACCTGCCTTTGCCAAAAACTAATCAGCACATCTCCCTATCAATAGGAATCGAATGTTTTTTGAACTATTCAAATCGGTTAATCCGTGCGCCCGAAAACGTGACTGGAAATTTGTATCCATACATTCATACACACAACACACACATCCATTTTTTCTGAGGTATGCCAAAATGTTCAAAAACCTTCAAAACATCGAAATGTAAAAATTTTCAATTTCGATTTTCGGCCCATTACAATAACTTACCCTAAGGGAAGTTAATAAATAATAATTATAATCTCGTATTCCAATAAGTTATTATTAACCTTTCGGCTGGTGTTCTAGGCCTGGACAATTTTTCTTGGCTTCTCCAGCCCATATAGGGTTGTCTAAAACTACTTCTTAGCGAGTTGCTGCCTGCGCTGGTTATCACTGGACCTGTGGTTCTACTGCTAAAACTGCTCCGAACGCTGCTCGATGGAGAAGTTTGTGAAGAATTTAATTTGGAGGTAGACCACCTAAATAAAAAAATTAAAAATTATAAAAAACAATATGAATAATGTATGGATTATAAAAAATAGCATTACATTGATATTTGTTATACGTTTATTACAAAAAACTAGTTGGCATTGGTATTTTGCCTTGAGGCAAGTTACACGAACTTCCCGATATGTGTAAATAATCGACTTAATCAATAAAAAATAAATTCATTTATGATTGATTAGAAGTATTCCGAGTGGATTTATTACACATAATTGAAAACGAACGAACACGTTGACTCGAATTTTCTGAAAGCAAATTTTCACAAATCAATAATTTTTATAATTGAACCAGTTTTCATAGCACTTTAATGGTTTAGTATGTTCATTAAGATCAAGTACTCTATCGTTATACCAAGTAAATCGTCTAATTTTGATTTTAACAAACGTCAAAAAACTACTCATTTTCTCAAACTTTGATTAATTTTTAAAAGTAAATCATAAGGCCGTGATATTTCAGTAAGTTTTATAAGACAATGATATATATCACCAAAAGAAGTTCCATAAAAATCCGTATGAATTTTTTTTTCAACAGTTAATTACAAGAAAACGGCTCGGTAGATTTTCACCTTAAACTAATCAGTATCATTCTCAACTAATATCTTTCGAACAGTTTTTGATTTTTTAAAATCGATTCGGTAGTTTGAGCTTAAATGTGGATGAAAAGTTTAACACTTTTTTTCAAATTACAAAGAAACGACTTGGCAGATCGTCTCACAAACTGACAAAGTATAGTCCTCATTGAGATACATCAAATGGCTTTTAAATTTATGAAACCAGTTCAGGCGTTTTTGAGAAAACGCCGATCAAAGGTTTGATTTTGTCAAATGCCAAAAAAACGATACTAATTTTTGCAAACTTTGACGAAATTTCAAAGTTAGACCAATTGTCGTGGAGCCGTAATATTTTCGTATGATCTAGAAGACTATGGTATCTACCGTTAAAAAAATAATAATAAAAATCGTCGAAAAAAACATTTTTTAACACTTTATTACAAGAAAACGGCCCGGCCGATCACTTCCAACAACTCATCAGCACGATTCCCAATGAATATCTTTTGAACGGTTTTTGAATTTTCAAGATCGATTCAGAACTGCGGGCTAAAACGTGGACAAAAAAATTTTCACTTTTCTTCTATTTACAAAGAAACGGCTTGGCTGATCGTCGTCGCAAAATTGATCAACGCTAGTCCTCATCGAGATACATCGAATGGCTTTTAAATTTTTGAAATTGGTCCAGCCATTTTTGAGAAAACGTCGATTTACGGCAAAAAAATCTGTTCACACACACATACTTTTTCCAAATTTAGTCTCATTCGATTCAGAATGGCTTGAAACGTCGAGAAAACAAAATTAGCAAATCGGATTTTTTGATGAAAACATAAACTTCTCCTTCGGGAAGTTAAAAATTATAAAAAACAATATAAATAATGTAATAATGTATGGATTATAAAAAATAGCATTGCATTGATGTTTGTTAAACGTTTACTTTAAAAAAAATTGCATTTAACCCGCTAATTTGTCAATTTTAACCATTAATCTCTTATTCATTTACACCAAATTTTGTAAGAATTAACATAGAAATATGACATGGGATATTTTATTTAATTTTACCTGCAGAAGTCTCGGTTCGTCGATGGTGACAACAAGTAACCTCCAGAATTAACACTTGAACCAGTGCAATTTGCATTCGGTCCTTGTATTATATTGGTTCCGTCCCTGGTCCTGCAACCACTGCCTAAGGAATTTAAAGATGTTGTTTTTGAGTTCAACCCAGTCCAGCGATTGGCTGATGGTCTTGTGTCGCAATCAGGCGATGATCGTTTTCTCAGCAGGAATCCTTCGCGAGGCACCTGACTCTGCCTGTACCAGTCTGGGAGATCCAGTCGCTGCAACGAGCGCTGCACGCGAAGCTGATGTTCGGACATCGAAGCTGAAGATGTTTTCTGCAGTTCATTCTCTGGGGGCTGTAATAAAACATGAGACATTAGATAAATACATAGATATTTCTATTAGCAAGTAAAATTAGTACTATTTTCTAAAATATTATAGTTATGCCAACGAGTAGATGAAGCATAGTTAAAAATAAATCTGAAATAGTTAACATTTATTATTTTTTTTTTTAAATGCAATAATATCTCATAACGCAAGCTACATCTTATATGAATGATGCAATATAAAAACGTACCAAAAGATTTTTTTGCATGACTTGATATTTTTGTATTGAAACAAAAGACGGTAATTTATATTTTATACATATCAACGAACAAATATTTCAAAATGATCAAAGTGCTCATGTATCAAAAGTATCCAAACTCCTGTACCTCATATTCAAAATCTGTATCAGATATCGAACGGGCCAAAATTGACTCGTCCGATAACGATCGCTCGGATGTCAAACCATCTGAACTGAAATCGTCACAATCTGCTTCCAAAACACACCGCAAAGTTTCACAATCAACTTTTTCTAAAAATTCTTGCAATTCCAAACATAGGTCACCCAATTCTTCCCTAAGATCTCCAACCCCTGATCGAAAACAACCTAACATATCTTCGAAAGCGTCAAGATCCAATTTTAAATTGTCCATTCCATCGTCAATACGCGACATATCGCCGTCCAAACGATGCATATTTTTGGATAAATGGCTTGCATTTACATCCAATTGGCATCGATCCTTGTTTGAGTGAGGTAAACTATTTTGACGATTTTTATTGTTCAACCAGTGATAACCGTAAGCCACTTCCATCACGATTTTGCTCAGAGCAACACTGACAACAGATGAAGATATGCGGAGGAAAACGTCTGTGCAATGAACCACGGACGATTCAATGAACGAAATGATTTTCTCGGGACACGGTTTTATCATTGATTAGTTAAAAAAAGTTTTAAAATCAGTTTAAGTTCAATTGCAACATCACAACTTGAAATAAATTTCGAAGAAAATTTAAAGTAACTCAAAAACTAATAAAACGCTTCTTAGAATCTGTTAGTACTTATGCACACAAAATTTAGAAAACTGTTTTAAAATGCTTAAGTATTTATCACTATCTTTAGTCGCACTAATTATTTATTTTTTATTTTATTTTTAGACTTCGCGATTAACAAACGCGTTTATGAAACGTTTCGGAAACTAACGTCCTACCGAAGGAACTGACTAGGAATGAGATTCAAGAAAAAAGACACCACTTTCGTGGTGTTTCGACAACCACTACAAACCCCAAACATTACAAATTTCGTAATCTGAAATATCAATGGTTTCTAAAGTTTGGTTGCATAATGCTGTTACGAAATTTTGAATACGTAGATAATATTTTTCGAAGAAAGTATTTATATGTCTGGCCTGGCCTGACCTAAATAATCATAATTATAATTGTAATTCTGAATACTATTTAATAAAATTCTCAAAAATAAATATAAATCTTAAAAAAATTGAAGTAAATTTAGGTTTTCGTTATTTTAGTTTTTGCATCATGGATATATTTAACGATATGTATTTCAACTTATTTTTAGCTATGAAATAAATTTAAATATTGTTAGAATAATGAATATATAACCAGGCGTTATTAAAACTTATATGAAATAAATAGTAATAAGTAATTTTCGTATGAAATGAAAATCTCGTAATTGCTACTATCGGTGTGCTTTTTCCGTGGTTAGAGTTATGAGGGCTTTGAATCAAAAGTTTTAGTTTCGATACCCGCCTCGAACAGCCTTATGTCAAGCAGTAGAAGCATCGGTTTTTATTTGCAAATGCTAAAAACCATATGTTTCTAAGTAAAAATATACCTTTACCGCATCATTAAAAAAATCATTGGTATAATAGAAATTATAATAATAAATTCATCAAAGTGGTTGACCATTGGTTCACCACTGGGTTGACTTCTAAAACCCTTAAGTTCTAAACCCTCTAATTAATACAAAATTACTATTTATGGTGAACACATATAACATTAATTATTTTAAACGAAAATTATGTTCGAAAATTAAAACGTATTTTTATTGAAATTTTACATATGAAGTGACTCGCTGTTTCAGAACCAGTGTCATATAATATTCTTAAACGATCATACCTGGCAGGATAATATAAATACTACTAATCTCTTGGGCTCCTGCTAGGGTCGGCATTATATTATTATAGGCAATCCCAAAATTCTGTATTTGCATAAGACCGTGTCGTAAAATACGAATTAAATTGCGCACACTTGCGTTGTGTAATTGCGTTGCACATAGATTTTATAAGTAACAACGTGTCTTCAAAATCCCGAAAAGTTTAGAAATACTTAGGTTAATTCGAAATCTACTCTTTTCAAAAATTAAAAAATAATACCTAAAATTCAACTGCTTTTCTAAATTCACGTACAATGATTTTCGATTGATGTTAAGGATACGGTTATGTAAAAAGAAAAGTTAAAGGATTATTGTTATATGAAGCAAATTAGAAAACAGTTTTTTGTAAAAATTTTACAGTATTATAACTGTTTTATATCCTTCAAGACTCTTTTCTATAATTACAATTACAATTAAATATGTTTTTGATACTCTGTAGCATATCAAGTAACAAATCCATAAGGTAAAAAGTAATACTATTAAGAATTCATACTAGATAAAACCGTAAATTGTATGAATAGTAATTGTGAGGTTAATACTTTGCTTATTAAAACTTGCAGGTATATGTAATTGAATTAAATTTTTGCTTCAATTCATCAGTGTTCTGGAGTACGTATTTTTATGACATTTCTAATTCTATTATTATAAAAAGGGATTATCCTATTAAATTGATCTTCGAGAGGTTAAGAGATCAAAATGCATTTGGTCAATGGGACCGAAAATGTAACACCTAATTTAATGTATTATAGAAAACTTTTGATAAACTGAAAAAAAACGTTCCCTAAAAACTTTTTTTTCTAAGTTTAGTAAACATTTGTATTAATTCTTTTATGACTTAACGTATAATGTTTTCTAATTAATTTCTCTTAGGGTAAGTTATAGTAATCGCAAGTGAACAACTATTTTAATTTTTAGGTAGCCAGATCCAGCGGTTTCGGAAATATAGTAAAAAATGTAAAAAAAAGTAACAGTTGACAGCCAAAGATAATCATTAGGCATATGCACATCAAATTTTCAGATGAGCACAAATTTTGTGTGCATTTCTTATGGTTCCGTACTAATATTCGTGCGTTAAAGAGCGACGCGGCGCTTACGCGCTTTGATATTTCATATCTAACCATGCCATGCAATACGAGTGCTCTAATCAAAAGTTCAAAACTTTCAAAACGTTTTAAAATATTAAAAAAATTCAAAGTTTCAAAATTTTCAAAACTCAAAAATTTAATTTTTTCTAAGTTTTCAAATATTTTAAAAGCTTTTTTTAAGAATTTTAATTTTCGATACAGAAAGTTCCAGCAATTTGCCTTTGCAGTTTTTGTTTTAATTATCTCAAATATTTTTAAATCTGCCCGTAATCATCTGTAATCACTATCGTTCATCATAGTTTATAATAATTTTTTTTAATAAATAAAATCAAGAAATGTTCGTAAAAATATATAAATTTAATATGTATTTTATTATTTAATTAAACATTCCATTCGAGTTTACTTTAGCAAGAGCACATAGCTGAATACGCATGATTGAAGTTTGATATTGACTTATCAAAGTACATGTCAACAGAATCCGGTATCTGCAATACATCTGCATTATTCAATACTGATACAGATTATAAATGTGACAATACTAATTTAATGCATGAAGACATGTTCATTGATGGCAAATCATTAATCCTTTGCAAACATAAAATCAAATATGCAAATAAATGTCCTACCTAATGATGCACCTTAAGAGGTGATTCAAATAATATATTTTTATTATTAATGACGTATTACAAATAAAAAACATTGATGATTAAACAATTCTAGTGTATCTACATATAATTAAAAGTAGTAATTTGTAAATAATAAAATATTCCATAACATAAATATTTAAAAACAGCTTTAAACTGGTTCAATTTAATTCTCACAAAATAAAAAGAGCAAACAGCCAATTTCCTTTCCACTTTATATAAACAAACTATAAAAGCCCACAATTTCCTCTAGAAAGCGTTTTATACTTTCCGATCAAATATCCGCTGGTATAATCGATAGTAAGGCTGATGGCACATAAAACCGCTTAAAAAAAACCTCGTTAATACAGTATTTTTTTCAACTTGTCAGTATTGATTATTTACTAGTCAAAAACCGAAAATGCAATTGCAAACTTCTGAAAAAATAATAATAAATATTGTCGAGGAGACAGAAATAACAATAGCAACGATATAAATATTATCTAGTGCTGCATGGCATTTAAGATAAATGCTTTAAGGTTAAATTAATTAAACCTTAATTTACTTTAAAGTAAATTGCTGAAACTTCTCGTACTGTAATTCATTTTTTCTAAATGGTTTATTTGAAAGCTCGAGGAATTTGAAAAAATCGACTTTTTAGAAAATTTGAATGTTTTGAAAATTTTGAAATTTTTGTTATTAATATGTTACTTTCATGAAAATTTTGAAACTTGTTCAAGATTGTTGAGCCATAATATCGAAAATGTCGAAAACATTTGATGAACTCTTTTAAACATTATAAATATTGGCACTGAACCCATAAAAATGAATACAAATGTTGTACTTTTTATTTAAATCTTTATAAAATATTTAATAATTTGATGCGCATATGTCTAATGATAATTTTTGGCCGCCAAATAACATTTTTTCTTTAACTTTTTTATCTGTATCTCCGAAGCCGCTGGGCCTGCCGTCAAATAAATTCAATCATTCATACATTCATCACTGAAAGTAACATGCTTTTAAATTCATCTATTCTCTCAAAAACTGAATTGTCATTTTTTAGCACTTTTTGAACCGTATTTTCGAAACGACCTGTCCTGCCTTTGCCAAAAAACTAATCAGTACGTCTCCTCATCAATAGAAATCGAATATAATCGAAATAGAAAAAATCAATAGAAATAGAATCATACATTCCATCACTGAAAGTAACTCAAATCGGTTGATCCGTGTTCTCAAAAACGTAGGCAAAAAATTGTATCCGCACACACTTACCAACACACACATGTGCATCAATTTTTTTAAGTATTCCAGAATGTTCAGAAAACTTTCAAACAAAGATATATAAAAAATATTGTTTATGAAAAACTATATTAACTAGTTGTAAATGCTTCCATTTCCTCTCAACTGTCTTATGTGACATCGACTTAAGCTTCATATTCCTAATCAAGTCAAGATAAATTCTTCTTCATATGATTAAAATAAAAATAGTTATATAAAAAATCGTTTGTATTTACCTACTTTTAATGTGTAAATAAATATTTTAACAGTCAGTGTTTCACAAAAAAAAAATTAAGTAAATCTTCTCATTTCCTCTTGTTTCATTCGACATCGACCTAAGCTTCCTCCTCTCAAAAATCTGTCCGCAAATGTTGACCTAACAATTTCGTAGCCGTCCGCTTGTAATAATAGTAAGTAAATATAATATGGGTCCTTTATAGACGGCTCTAGGCGATTTGCATGTCCTGCAATATAATGACACAGCATGGGACCAAAATCCTTAGTAATATAAGTTGCGCAGTATAATCCTCTTTTCGGCGGACTGATTGCATGATTTTGTCAAAATTATTGCCCTGCACATAGTCAACTAGTCAGCACGCAAATAATACAGATTTGTTTGCAAAACATAGCAAATCTCATAATAAAATTTTATTTATTGGGTCATTGTGTAAATAATTCCGGTGGAGATGTGATAAATACATACAGTGTGGAATGAGAAGAATTAATGAACTTATATAGATTTTTATAAAATTATCAGAATATTTTTATTTTATTTAATTTAGCTTTTATATTAATGTTCATTTTCTCAATTTTTACTTTTCATATCGTCTTTATTAATGAAGATATAATAATCACAAACATTTGAAGACGTTTTAATATCTTATTTTTCATTTTTTGCATTATGATTATTATCATTATTAATGTGTAAAAATGTCATATGAATAAAAAAATCAAAATGTTTTGAAACACATATTACTCTTTTTATTTCTATTCGTTGCGTTAGAATTTGGTATCTTTAATTTTTATTTATAATTTTATTTTAATTTTTATTTTTACTAACTATGATGTTACTATTATATTTTAATTTTTTTAATGATTAATATCATTAACTTCTCGACGTTTTAAAGGTTTCTGAACATTTTGGCATGCCTCAGAAAAAATGGATGTGTGTGTGTATGTATGTATGGATACAAATTTTCATCCACGTTTCGGGGCGCACGGATCAACCGATTTAAATGGTTAAAAAAACATTCGATTCCTATTGATAGGGAGACGTGCTGATTAGTTTTTGGCAAAGGCAGGTCCAGCAGTTACGGAGATAAAGAGCAAAGAGTACAAAAAATAGAAATCAAGTTTTTGAGAGAACGGAGCATCCGTTCCATCAGAATGATCTAAAAACATTCAATTAGTAATGATTGAAAGAAGTGTTTATTAGTATTTGGCAAAGGCAGGCCAAGCCATTTAGAAGATACGGAGCTAAATGTGCAAAAATGACAGTTTTTGAGAGAACTAAGCGTCCGATTTGAATGATTCAAAGAACTTTCTGCTTGTTTTAAGAAAATAATTGATTTTGGAAGAAAAAATTTTTGGTTCAAATTTTTTTTTTCAAATTTTTTTTTCAAAAAATTTTTTTTGTATATCTAAAATAATTCAGATTTTATTCTTAATTCTGACTAAAGTTCTAATATACTTTAAACAAGTAATTTCAACTTTGCAATTCAGTTTAGTTAATTTTTATAAATATTTAACAATTATACAGAATTTATAATAATCTGTTTGAAAACATTTAATATTCCTCGAACATTTCGTTACGGTACGGGAAGTTCCAGCAATTTGCCTTAAAGCACGATGCCATGCGCTCCACTAGTTTTTATTTTTAATTATTTGTATGTTCATTGCACCCAATAAAAATATAATGATGAGGACTGCAGATTAGAAATAACATTTGAAAATTATAATAATTTCTAATTATAATAACTTTCTTATTAAATTTGAAGATATTTACAAGCGAGTTGTATTTTATATAATAATTACACACTAAAACCTTTCGCATTAAATGACTCAATGTTACAAAGATATTAACTTCAGATTTAGACCGAGACTAATTTACAATTAAATTCAGACTATAGGTACCTAAAAGCTTTTATATCATGAATTTAGACAGTTTTGGGTAAAAACACATTGGCACAGAGACAAAGTGCAATTAACCATAGTCTACCATGGATTTTACATTCAATTCAATTGCTCGCACAAAGGAAATATTTTTCTGAAGTTATAGCTTAGGTATAAAATATTTTTTAACACTTTTATTTGGGAATGGAAATAAAAGTAGAATGGTTTTTTGTTTTGGTTCGAGTATATGTAAGTAAAGGTAATAAAATAATAAAAGTTTACTTATTTTATTTCTTTTGTTCCTCAACAAAAAATAGTTTTTGTTCAAAAAAAGTAACTGTACTGTAATATGTATTCATCCATGTAATGCAATACGCATATATATATTTATATAAAAGAATAAATACTAAGTTTATTTATTATTCAATCTTCCAATATTATATAAATATTATTGAGAAATAAAAAATAAGTTTTATTTTTATTTAAATAGTTAAAATTTTTTAGTATAAGACTATTTGACAAATACTAATAGAATTGATAAAATTTAATTTTTTAAATAAAAAAATAGCCAAATTGAAATGCTATTTATGCTGCCATATGCTATTTAGCTGCCTTACGACAATTATTCAATAAACATTAAATAATGATAATTTTTAGCATCACACTGTGCGAGGCTAAAAGTATTAGCGAAATCCTGCCAATTAAAAGCAAAGTGAATGGGGACACGTGAAAAGCAGATGTTGACAACCACTAATTCGACTAATGCCTAAATAATCTGTATTATTTCTCGCATAAAAGCTACTACCAAACTTTTTGTTAATATGAAAAGATAATAGGGGAACCTAGGTACGGTTGTGCCATTTTATTTTTGATCAGCAATCATTTTATTAATTTACCAGTTAGCTGGGAGAAAAGTAAAATAAAATTGGAATTTGAGCATTTGTCTACGTGAAAATACTGAAATACTGCCCAAAGTACGATAGATTTATCATAAAATCAAATCATACAAGAAAAAGGGCAAGTGTCCCAACCGTCCACACCCTAGGGACGGTTGTGACAGGCATAAAAGTAGGTTGAAATATAATAGCTATGAATACCAAAATGGAATTTTATTGTCATTAATAACAATAATATGTAAGACAACACAACACAAACATTTAAGCAAAGCCAATGAAAAAAATATAAAGTTATAACAATTTTTTTTTTAACAAAGTTAACAAAAATTCTTTGTGGAATCTTTTTCTTTTCCTTTCTCTTTCGTGTTTTGTCCTAATTAAGTTAGATTTTTTAACTTCTTCAAAAAGTCTTTTTTTTTTTCAAAAAAAAGTAAATTTTTGTCAAAAATTTATAGTTTCTCAAAAATCTAATTTTTCAGAGTAATTTTTTTCCAAAAATGTTAATCTTTAAAAAAAATAATAATTTTTGGTACGGGAAGTTCCAGCAATTTGCCTTAAGGCACGATGCCATGCGCCCCACTTAATAAATCTTCTCCGAAAAGGAAAAAAAATACATGTCACAACCGTGTTCACAAAAAAGTTTCACAACCGTACCCAACGCACACTTTTCAAAACAAATCACCATTATGACTGAGCTAAATTATCTAAACAAAAACTAATTACTGGCAAATAACTACTAACAAAAAAGTGATCTGTCTGTATACAATTAACAGTTGTTAAAAAAAATCGAACATGAAAAGTTTTCATGACTTTTGACTCTTTAAAAGCACTGTCATAAAGCAATATTGAGAATTTGTTCGAACAATCATACTTCATCTTTCTCCCTTAAGATTCTATCTCAAAATCAGTATAGTTTATCTTATGACGACTGTCACTACAGTACACCCTGGCACAACCGTACCCAGCCTCCTCTATGTACAAAATTGTTATAATCAAATGGTTTATCGTTTTTAATAAGATAAAACAAAGAACATTCGAAGGATTCTGTGAAAAAGACAGATATGCATAATATTAATAATATGTGGAATCAATAAATTTATCCTTCAGAACTGCATGTATAGGCATGTGGCTGAATTACTCTATTTTAAATCTATGTATAGTACAAATATTCGAGCATACAAAATATAAAAATAATAAATTATATGCTTTAGAATTTATATAATTAGAAATTTGTTCATCCTGATAGCTTCATTCATATGTAAAATATATCATGCAAAATTCATCTTCTACATCTGGACCAAAATTTATAGAGTGTTATACGCTCATTAAGATAAGTTGAGATATAGGATTTTTATAATATTAAGACATCAACTACTATAGTAAAATGATTCAATTTCTTTTGTCTAGGCTTCGAAAGAAGCATTGGAATTCCGTGGAAGCGCCGCTCTGGGCGTCCAGAAAATCTATTAATAAGATCGGACGACTCGGAACGCGTAAAGAATGAGCATAAACTAAGGTGACTGACCTAAAGTTATAATTAAAAACTGTTTCCTAATATTGCACCTGAGAAAATGTAATCTAAGCAAACTATATCATGCAGATTGGAATAAGATATTACTAGGAAGATATTAGAATTCCGAGTATAAGAAATATTTGTCGTCACGGTAATGATCAAAAATTAAAAATAAATTGTTAGAAAATATAAGACAACTTCAATTCATATACTATTTCTAAGATACAATGAGTATTTAAAACTTATTATAATTATATGCATTTGCATGGTACTTGTTACCTATGTCTCCTCTTGTTACCTCTTGTCCATTAACAGTTTCAGAATCATAACTTTAATATTCGACAAATCAAAGTTTTGATATAAATTGGACTACAAAGCAAAAACAACAAAGGGCTCTCTTAGGCATCAAATCCCTAATCATGACAACTTTCATTTCAATATTAATTAGCTCACGGAAATATTAATTATCGAAATACAATCCAAAATCATTCTCATCTCATAAGCACTGAATATTTCTCTAAAACCCTTTCAGAATTATTAATAGTGGGCGAAGAACAAACCGATGATGTAATAGCTGTCAATTAAAATTTAATTAACGCTGACATATGGGTCAGAGATCTCGACCCTAGGACAAGTGCCTCTATTTTAGGTTCATCAATACAATTTTACGTAGTTAGCAGAGATCAACGTGATTAAATATCGTAATTGCTCAATAATAAAAGATTAGAAAAAAACAACTGTAAACTTATCATGACAAAAATAATAAAGGTCTATATATGATTGAAATCAATAGTGCAAAAGAATGGTAAGTAAAAATTTAAAAATTGCATGCCAATGTTAATTGAAAGCATTCTGTTTTATGAACAAAAAAATGACAAAAATAAATTATTTCATCCAAATAAGTTATAGGAACAATATTCAGAGATAACAAGGATATAGTTACTTGCAATCTAAGAATCTCCACATCAATTAAATTCGCATCGTTAAAATGGAAATTATAAAAATGAAAACTTTTCTATTATTTAATTACGCATAAAATAATATGTTCTTTGTTACTTACATGTACTGTACAACAATATACGGAATACTTTCTATAAAATATTACACTTTCTATAGAGTATAAAATTTTATGGGAAATCGTTAAGTGTGCACTTCAGGAGCAGTATGTACTTTAAATAGTAAGATTTTAAATATTAATAAAAAGAGAAATAGCGTACTATAACCGGCAGACTATAAATAAAAATACTGTCAATAATATAAAGAGCAAATTCATTGAGATCGACAAACTCCTGCTTATAAAAAAAACATATTAGGGCATGATAAATTTGATTAATCATTATTCATCTAATTGTTTGCAAATTTCTCAATTATCAAATATGTCATACACATCAACACGTATATATTCCACTATATCACATTTTCTTTCATTTATCAAAATGCAATTTGAGATTCAAAAGCAAACAATAGCTGCATTTAGAAATGTAAATATAAAATCAAATTGAAGTATTTACCATTATATAGAGTCTGCACTAGTATCTTATTTCATAATCCAAAGAATACTGAAGTCATTTTATATCAAATAGGTATTTTAAATTATCTCTTAGAACAATAATGCCACACCTTTGAGTGCCTGATAATAAACTCAAAGATAATGCAGCACTTAACTTGGAGAACGCAAATATTTTTAGAATGTGTTGCTCTAAAGAAGAGTACTCATTTAAAATTCTCTTAACAATCTTGCTACTGATTACTCTATAAACAACTTAAGTAAAATAATAGAAAACGTATACAACGAACTATGTAACATGAATAAAAGACTAATCAAAATAATGCTTTTTCAGACTTGCAATCAGTAGTTAGGATTGATCTAAATAAAATATATATTAATTTTTAATATATATATATATATATAATATATATATATATATATATTGTATATATATATATATATATATATATATATATAAAATATAAGTTGCAATCTTGAACAAATAAAATTGTTCCATATCCGGTATTCTTACGTCGTCCAATTAAGATATTTTCAATTCCAAGATAAAAAGTTCTATCGACAGTTTATCGATAATCCTTCTGAATTATTTATTGACCAAGCAGATATTAAATATTGATCATTCTGATAATATAATCATATATTACTAAGATCCCATCTCAAAGATTTTGTATAGAACTTTATCAATGTGATGATTAAAATAAAAGCAATAGTCACATATGTATTATAAATTATACGAGCAATACATGAAATTGGGAAAATAAATTGTAGATACTTTAATTTTGTATTTTCATATTTTTAATTTTATCTCCTGCTGATTGATGACACGTATCAAGTGTCGATCTAAATAAAAAATTGTATATTTTATTTTCAATACAAAACAAATATGTTTCAATCAGTGCCATGAAATCATAAGAAAATAGATTTATATATTTTTTTTTTATTTATACTGCTTTCGAGACACTAGATGTATTATCATTCAGCTAAAATATTACAAAATATTTAATAAATACAGTAAAAACCAAATAATAAATAATAGTGTAGGAAGAAATCTTCAATATTTTATATAGTAAATTTAATTTTGTACATGAAATACAGACAGTTGCGATAGAACGATTTACAATATAGAACGTTTTCTGTTTGTAACTAAAAAAAACATTTATGACAGATATAAGTAAATTAAGTAATTTATAAAAAAAATTAAATTAAACATTCATGTATGTATATAGGTATATGTGAACTTTGTTTACTACCTCACTTATTAAAAACCTTCAGTCATGCTAGAGGAATTTGCAGCGAATATAATACCTCGTGAACGCATAAAAACTATTAATTAAAAACATGTTCCTTCATCAAAGAACAAATATTTCATTATTTAAAAGATATTAAGAATACCTTCTGGAAAACTAACCGGTCTTATGAAAAATATAAATTTTCTCATTGAAATTTTCATTCTATTAAATAAAACTGAGATCAAAATAATAAGAAAATCATATTAGAATCACACAAAGCCTATAAATTGCAAATATTGCTTATGTGATTACATAAAAATATATATATATATATATATTATTATATAAGATTTTAGCAGTAATTTCTGAAAAATTAACATATCTAATGGAAAGTAATACATTCCTTATTAGAACTTTTTCTCTATTGAATAAAAATGAATTTATGAATCGTATGTGATATTAGAAATAAATAATTAATATGTGAATATGTTATTAGCGATAATTTTTAAAAATCTGAACCTTTAAGCCATAATTATTAAAAATAAATAATGTAATGTAATAATGATAAATATATTATAAAAAAATAATCATCGATTTAAAATTAGGTAATTTCTTTAACGAGTGATTAATAATGGCAGTCCGTTATAAATGATCAAAAACATGCATGAAATAGCATCCTGCAACAATTTTGGAATTCCTGAATATCTGGTTCATATTAAAAAAATCAAATTTCTCAAGTTCCAAAAATGATACCAGATATAAAATTTCGAAGTATAATTTTCATAAAGGCTTTTCTTTTCTTTTGAAATCGAAACCAAGTAGAAATTATTTATAAGCACTCTAAAGTCTAAAGAGGAACATCCGCGAGGTGTATATTTAAGCCAGAAGTGGTCTGGAAGCATGTCAAAGGAATTTCCTATTGGAAAAGTATTACTTTCCAAATGGAACATCATATTGGAATAATAAATGATATTAGTGACACTGTAATATCTGATTGTGGGAAAAGATAGAATCTTAAAATTGATTGTATGAATTCATCTAGCAAACGATTCTTGATGTTCATGTACTTCGTTTCAATTTTCAAAAATAATTAGTGAAGAAATTAGAGCAATTACAGAGATTTCAGTACCTATTACTTTCCAAATATTGTAGAACATCATATTGGATTAATAAACGTTATAAGTGCCATAGTAATACCTGAATTTCAGAAAGGAAAGAACCTTATAAACAAATATATAAATTTATATAGTGAACGATTCTATGATATACATACATATTTCCTCGCTTCAATTCTCAAAAATATTTAGTGAAGAAATTAGTGCAATTATAGAGATTTTGAAACATCTATATACTTCTGGTAATATTTTTTACGGTCATAAACACCTAATTTTCTGTTCAAATTTGTTGAGACATTATAAAATTATATAAGCTTAATTAGAATTGACCTACATCTTCAATTGTGCTCAATATGATAAATTGTGAAATAATCGAAAATAGTACATTTTTGTATATTTAATAACAAAAATAAAATAATAAAATTTCATGGTAAAACCGCTATACAAAACCCAATTTGAAACTTCATAAATCACATGAAATGACAATTTGAAATATATTATGTAAATTGAGCTATTACTAAGATCACCAATGTGGAAATCGAAACACAATTGCTGAATGTTTGAATAAAATTAGTATTATGATAAATAGTATAAGTGTCAAAGTTCAAACTAGAATCAAGCACCAGTCCAAATTAGATTCATATGTTAAAATGAAATGCAATAAATAATGTAAATAAAAACAATACTGGGCCAGCATAAAAAATATGATAAGCGTTTTATTATTTATAACGGAAATTGAATCATATTAAAATATTTCTTAATTAATACTTTAAGTCTAAAATTAGATATTATAATTCGGCCACATTTAATGCCTATGAATATAAAAATTATGTGTTACCATAGCATGATCCAACATGGGCTATTATAATTATTCAAACATGCAAAGAGTAACAAGGCCGAAAGTGTTGGAAATAATAATTGTAGCGAGGCCAAATTTTCACTCGTGCGTAACTGTTCCGAAAAAAAAGATAAACTGATGAAAGGTTTGCTTATGGAAGTGAACATCATTCTAATAAAAAAACACGTAAAGGCAAACTCGATTTATATACGCCCAAAATTTCACAGCAGAATTGAACACGTTAAATATTTATTGCACAGAAATAATGAAACTTGGCGAAAAGCTGCATGGGAAAAAAATACATGATATTAATATTTTAAGAAAATTTCTGAAAGTAATATAATAGTGATGCTGAATGTACTACATACAATCCATTTATTTTTAATATTTAATTCAAGTAATATTTTAGTATCAAACTAAAGGGGATGCATGACATCGTGCCTTAAGACTTCCCGTACTTAACCGTAATTAACAATCTTGGTACGGAACCCAACAAGATTACACAAAATGTGTACACATTATGAAAATCTCTATAAAATATCTGATAATTTGATGTGCATAAGTCCAATTAACATTTTTGATAGCCAAATGACATTTTTCTAACTTATTTTTATTGAGAGTCCATAACCGCTGAAATTGGCTTCCCAAAAATTTAATCAGTTCTTCATATTGTCAATTCAAGTAAAATGTTTTTTGAATGATTAAAATCGGGCGCCCCGTTCTTTTAAAAACTGAGTTACCGTTTTTGGCATTTTTTGCTCCGTATCTTCGGACTTGCCTGCGCCAAAAACTAGTCAGCACGTCTCCTTACAATACGGTTCGAATGTTTTTTGAATTATTCAAATCGGTTGATCCGTGTTACCGAAATCGCCGACGAAAATTTCTATCGGAACACACACACACATGCATCCACTTTTGTAAGGTATGCCAAAACGTTCAGTAACCCTTGAAACGTAGAGATATATAAAAATTGTCATTTTCGATTTTTTGCGATTAAGTTAATAATTATTACTCCAAAGTATGTCAGCTTAACATTTGTTAATAACTCTTAAACTTAATTCATGTGTCATTTATATACTTAAATTTTCTAACGGGATTTTATTTTGCTAACTTATCAGATTCAAACATGACATACAATAAAGTGAGAAAGTAACTTGGGACAATATTTCACATAAGACAAATCATATCTAAGAAGAATCTTGTGTGACTTTCACAATTATGTATATTTTATGATTGTTGTTTATTAGAAAGATTTCGCAATTTGTGGGACAAGTGTACTTGAATGGAATACTTTGAAATATAACCATCCCATCAACGAAAATTTAAATCTTTCATTACCAGTACTTGAAAATAATGGATTCATTTCTTACATAAAAATAAATTAAGCATTGTATAAAACTAAATGCAATATGAAAACAAAATTAAAAGCTGATTTTTTTATAAAATATGATATATTTATGTGGATTACACTTGTATATGAAAACAATTTTCTCAATATTCAAGAACAGACAATCCTGGCATAAAAACACTTTGCAGTACCCACAAAAGATTCGAAGGTATATTCCATATTTATCAAAGTACCAATCGTGTTGAACATAATATTTTTTTAATTGAGCATTCCCTTTGTAATCGTATTACTTCAATCAATAAAGCTTACAAAACAGAAGTTCGCCTGGTTCATAATCCGAAAAGTTTCACAGTCCGTTCAAAACTCTGCAAATAAAGTTCGCAAACTAACTAAATTTGGTGATGTGCGGTTTTGGCCGAAGAAGTTATGAGAGCCATATATAATTGAAATGTTTATCAATAGATATAGAGACAAAATACTAAGAGTAATTTTATAAAAATTATCTCATAACTTGTAAAAACAACGCATGTCAAGAATGAAAATCAATTACCTACTATCATATAAATAAAAACGTTATATAAGCAGATTTATATAAGCATATAATTTTGCAATCTAAAACGGAAATTGCAAAAAATTTAAATAATTTACAATGGCTTTTAAAAGACCTTTATATGTCACTAATGCGTTATTTGACCCGATATTATTTCCTGTTCGAAGAGTCTTTTTTACTAATGTTAAAACTAGTACAACAATGATAAGACCAGCACTTTAAACGATTAACAACCAGGAACGAAAAGAATACAAATGGAAAAGATAGTGGCTATTGAATATTTTAACAGAACAGAATTTAGTAAGTAGCATATTCCTTCATGTTGCTCTTTTCAGATATATCACCCTGCCTCATATATTGATACAGGTGATATATATCACTAAAAGCTGATTAATAACAATTCTTGAATATTGGCAGTACAGCAATGTGCACATTACTGTGGTTTCTTAGGGTACATGGATATTTTCGAATTTCTTTGCTCCCAGGAGCTCAAATGCTTCCAAATTGCTAAAAAAAAAATCTACGAAAGTTTTAGCACATAATATTATCTTTAAGATACTCCGCTCTCCAACCAAAGTTTCCAATCAAAGTTTCTCTAACTTAGAGCTAATATTAAGAGCTACTACTTTCAGAGATTTTTTATCGAATTGGAAGCATTTGAGAAGCAAAGAAATTCGAAAACATTCGAAACCACTCTAAAGTACATGTTAGAATCTTAATTTTTTTACTGATTTACAATATATGTAATATGATATCTTTCATTTTTCATAAAACTTTCTGAATAAACTCTAATTAAGTACAAAACTAAATACAAGCTTTCATTCCATGTTACTTAGTCATTATCCTTCATTCTATTACATCGATCGACAATCCATTAAGCTAAAATTGCATGATACAAATACTAATCTATTATAATTCGATTTATAGCTGAAGTTTATACAATTTGTTTGATTTAATTAAAACTTTAACCAATAGTTGAGAATACATCATAAATATTTACTGAGTGTGAGTTGTTTGGCAACGGTCCAAAATTAACCTAGTTAGTGAAGTAGAAACCACACAGGATGTCAAATATGTCAATAAACGAAATTTAGAATGAGCCCAGTGTAATATATGTGCTAAATCTGTAATTTAATGATACAGACCAAACTTTAGAATTGGACTAATATATTACGAATTCGGCGTTCAGTCGCTGGAATGGTTTAAAAATTTAAGTTCAAGGTTTTAAGTTGTTATAGTAAATCAAAAGTTAAACTTCTCAAACTATCAAGAAAGTTACCCAATTTGTATAATAAAATCATAGCTTACGTCAGCTCGTTATATACCCTTCTCATTTATTTGCTAAAATTTAAAGTTGAAGAAAAAAACTAACTGCTTTCGATATTATTTGTTATATATTACAAAAACTATACTTAGTACAATTTTTATGCATTGAACTAAAATCGGCTTCATTTGGAAATTCATCTGAAGCATAACATATTTCATCTCAAATATAAAATATTGTAATAATTAAATCAATAAATTTTATTTTCAAATATAAGCACAACATTGGGTCTTAAAACAAGAGACTTTTTTAAGTTCCCGAAGGAAAAGTTTATGTTTTTATCAAAAAATCCGATTCGCTAATTTTATGTTTTCTCGACGTTTCAAGCCATTATGAATCGAATGAGATCAAATTTGGAAAAAGTATGTGAATGTGTGTGTGTGTGTGTGTGTGTATGTGAACAGATTTTTTGTCGTAAATCGACGTTTTCTCAAAAACGGCTGCACCGATTTCAAAAATTTAAAACCATTCGATGTATCTCGATGAGGACTAGCAATCAATTTTGCGCAACGATCAGCCAAGCCGTTTCTTTGTAATTTGGAAAAAAGTGCTAAACTTTTCGTCCACATTTAGCTCATACTACCGAATCGATTTTAAAAAATCAAAAACTGTTCGAACAATATTAGTTGAGAATGATACTGATTAGTTTCAGGTGAAAATTAACTGTAGAAAAAAAATTAAGTCGATTTTTATGGAACTTTTTTGGCGATATATATCATGGTCTTATAGAACTTACTGAAATATTACGGCCTTACGACAAGTAGTTTAATTTTAAAAAATTCATCAAAGTTTGAGAAAATGAGTAGTTTCTTTGACGTTTGTTAAAATTAAAATTAGACGATTTACTTGGTATAACGATAGAGTTCTTGGTCTTAATGAGTGTACTAAACCATTAAAGTCCTACGGAAACTGGTTCAATTATAAAAATTGTTGATTTTTAAAAATTTGCTTTTAGAAAATACTCTGAGTTAAGAACGTGTTCGTTTGTTTTCAACTATGCGTAAGAAATCCACTCGTAATACTTTTAATGACTCATAAATTAATTTATTTTTTATTGATTATGTCAATTATTTAAACAATTATTTAAATATCGGGAATTTCATGTAACTGGCCTCAAAGAAAAATACCAATACCAACTAGTGAACGTAATTTGTTCTTTTAACTTTATAATACCAAAGTTAAAATAATTCTAGTAAATAAATATTATAGTAAATAACTAATACAAATTAAAATTTTCATATTTAAATACTAAGAAAACTAGCAAAGCATTTTTTAGTAGGTTGTGCATTGTAGGGATTCCAATAACGTTGTAAATTTTAATTATAATCGCGGATCCGTATAACTGAGATCCGGATAAACGAGTTTCTTCTACTGTATTTCTATTTCACTTATAGATAATCAAATTTTGACTGAAATAAGCGATTCTGACAAGCAGAATCCTACATGTTTGATCAACATATGTTGGAAATGTCAATAAATTACATGCCTGGCTTAAACTATTTACGATTATTCAGACCATTATGCATTATGCGAAAACGTTCTATCGACCTGGTTATTGCCATACGAAGCGTGGGCAAAAGCTTATGAATGGCGCGTTGATGAAGTTCGATTGTGCATTATTATATAACAAGAATATTGCTCGTACTCGTTTTCCATAAATAACAAACGATAAAGATTGATATCGATTTGATGACTTCGAGACAATTCACACATACTTTTAAAGAAAATGAATAAACGCTGTCATGAAGAGCAAAGATAAAGTTTATAAGAGAAACTATTATTGGTATGGAGAAACGATTCAAATAATTGAAGATCTTGCACGCAGTAAAAAAATAAAAATTATTTATTATTTTATATTATAAGATTTATATGCAATTGAAATATTCACGGTAAGAATTTCGACCACCGATACCTCAAAAACAAGTAAAGTTAGGAATTTTTAAACAACAATATTTGAAAGTAGGGGGAAAAAGTTGTATGTAAAAAAAGATGTACCAGGCATCATCTCGAGTCTTATGACATACTTTACCCTGGTAAAGGTGTTAACAATAAAAAATAGTGATTAACAAATTAAGCTTGAAAAAGCAATTTTGCAATAGATAAGTTAAATAAATAGTTATTCCAACTTCGCTGATGAATATGACATCTGACAAAATTAACGAAACAAAACTTCTGACAGATCAAGGTTATATACATTGTTATATCTGTAAAAAATGTATCCATGAAATTTATATTTTGCATTGGTTGAATAATGTAGCTATTATTTCGTAAAATCCCTTTAAGATGAAAAATAAGACACTGAACCTGTTTGCTCTCTGGCCGTCCTATTTTACCCCATCTATGGGGTAAAACAAACGCATTTTGAAAAACAGCAAAAAAACACATTTCTACAATGATGAATTAGCTGAGAATTTAACTGAACATAGCCAGATAGTTGCTCGTTTGATCTGTGTTATTTGTTGTGATATAATTGGTTTAGTTTTCACAATATAATTGCTCAAGGTCAAGTTGGACCTTTGTGCCCCGCTTTACCCTAAAAAGCAAATGCCTTGGTGTCTCTCCTTATAGCATAATTAAAAATCTCAAAATAAAAAAACGCGAATAAAATCTGGTCTTAATAAATGTACATAGATATAATGTAAGCAAATAAAATTGTAATAGTTTACAAGTTTCTGAATTCTAATTTTATTGCCTTCTTAAAAAAACAGTATAGACGCATGTATCAGTAGATAAATAAATAGAAAGATAGACAACAGTAACAAAAGCTGCAATAACAGAAAAAAAAACAAAGAACCAAAGCTAGATTTCCAATTGAAAATAAATGGATTAAAAATACCTAAAATTTAGACTATATTATATAAAAAATAAAATATGAAAATATTTCAGTTCTTGAACTTTTAAATACAGCCAAGCATTAAAATACTACCTCATCCCCGATCAACCACGATTCAACCTATCCTATATTTATCATACATTGCGCTATAATCATTCTAGGTAATACGTACTACATTCCAAGTAGTAGGATCTATATTTAGAAAGTTTCTGCTTTTAAGATTTGCGATTTGTGTGGGTATCATGAGCTTTACCTATGTACCTACTCATGTAAAACAAGTTATTCGTGTGCACAAAGACGTATGAAGAGTTCGTACAAAAGTGGGCGGCAAACTTTGCACGTTTGACATGTGCAATATGAAAGTCGGGGCTTTAATAAATAGTAAAACAGGGTAGGAAAACTTGTACACTTGTAATTAAAATAATGAAATATTTTCAGTTTGTTGATAATTTTAAAATGTTAAAAGAAACACTAGACTGACTCACGAATGTCAAAACTCAAGTCTCGTAAGACATTGGTACTAAAGATACTGGAATCTAGAGGCAAGTTTTACGAAGTATCAAAGATAGAATTATAATAAAAAACTCACTGAATTGCTATCATTTTTGGATATTTTTACATCATTGAATATTATTCCTATATTTAGAAATTAAAATTTGTTCGATGTGAATACATTACACAGGCCTACAAAGAAAATTGTGCAAACGATTTTAATGCTGTTTTTAAGTATATTTGGGGCGCTGACTTCAAAAATGACATTGGTATTTTTATATGAGCTTTAGTTTTGAAGATATGATTTATATGATATATAAGAAATAAAAATACAAAATAGTAATACAATTCAGAATTTTATTTTAATGAGATATGCCTACTCGTACATACAAACTTAGAAGACCCATTCGGCCTTAGTTGGGACATTAGTTGACACTGTGAAAAATTCTTTTCCGTGACGACCTAGAATGGACCTGGTTTCGGCAAGTTCCAAACTAGAGCTGATACAAAAAAATGGTTTGCAGATTTGAAATCAGCGCCAAAAATACTATAAAACTCAGCTCTAACATATGATGCACCAAACAAAAAAATGTAGGCATGTGTTATCAATGCTTTATTAATAAACGAAAAATCAAAATAATGCATAAGTAATTAATTTAAAATTTGGGTGAGTAAATGAGAAAGTTAATATCTTAGATAGAAAAATATACCAAATAGATATAAAAAATAGCTTACAAACAGTATTCCATGGCGTGAAGGTCAAACGCCTGTATCGTGCAGCAGCGATGTCCATTTTCACTTGAAAATATAGATCAAAAATATATTTTCAATAAAAATAGCACATTTTCGGGCACGTCAGTGTATAATGACAATGGAAAATCTCTCACACTATTCTACCCTGAATCAAGTTGGAGTTTAATTTAGCTCACAGACCTGCCCTAGGGCAGTACCACCCATTATTATTTATCGTACAAAGTGGTGTGTTATTTAATGGATATTATTTAATTTAACCATTCCCAAAATTATAGTATAAAAGTTTTTCCCAGAAAATCTCAATTAACCGCTAAATGTAAACATATGTTACTGTATTTACATTTAAGAACACGGAAATAGAATTGCTATTTAACGAATTAAAAAGTTTCGTAAAGTTGAAAGCAATGAAACATAGGTGGACCAACAAAACAAAACTTAATGTAATGTAGGCAGACATATGTATTAATACCTTTAAAATTTATTGTTTATAGCAATATATACACATCTCCTATTTAAAAAATTAAATTGCATCAATATTTTTCCCCTGAAATACGCATATCCTAAAACAACAAAATTTTACTTGAATTAAAAAAATATAAAAAAGCATGTGAATAAAACAAATAATAGCCTTTTATTACTCTTGATGTAGTCAGATTCACGCAGCGTAGCAAACTTTAATATTACACGAACAACTTTTATTTGCTTTTAGTCATTAAATAAAATATCTTAGTTTTTCATTAAATCCTGTTTTGTGCTTCAATATAACACGGTTTAATTGCGCGAAATGTTTTATGCATGCATAAGTCCTTCTGTGAAACTTACATTTCGCAACCTCGCAAAATAAAGAATATAAGTGGTACAATTGTACACTATTGTGAGTTAGAATAAGAGACATAAAATTACAAGAAACGAATTTCTAATAAAACCTTGTTATCTATTGCGAGCTAACGTAAATTTTATGAATTTATGCGACCAAAGATATCAGTTATTCTTATGAAAAATCATTCCCACAAAGTAAGTAATGTTCTGATGTGAAATAAAATGAACAGAAGAATTTATCAAGATCGTGAGCAAGCAATCGGAATTGAAAGACAAAGGAATCATGTACGCTGTCGGGTACCTAATGATAAGATAGCAAACCGACAATTTGTGCAGAATAGCAAAAGCAATGGAAAAATGTAATATTCACGAATCTGAATTATCTTTTGTGTAATTTGCGATTATTCCACGATCAATTAAAGTTGAATTCATGTGGCCAAGCACTTATTACAAAGCCAACTTTTTATATTTTCAATTATGATCTGAATATACTTGTACATATTTTTACGATTTCGAAATCTCTTTCAAGTAATAACGGGACAATAAAAAATATAACCTTATTAAAAGCTATAAATTAGGTAAGTTCTCTGCGCCTAAACTAAAAAAATCTAGTTATAAATACTTTGGGCAAGTTGCATAAGTTTCTCGATACGTACACATCAAAAACTTAATGCATAAGAATTGAGATTCAGCTATTTAGGTAAAATGCACAACTGTTTATTTCTACAATAATATTTTCGAGAATATCATATAGTGATTGTATGATTTTAATAAAAAATGAATTAATATGTTTAACAAATTTTATTTCATCAATTGCGTGCTCTAAGAATGTATTTTATTAAATTCTAGACGTCAACTGCAATCAGTAGCTAGCAACAAAATACAGAACGTATATAGATGTTCAGCATAGATTTTGATTAGAATTGCTTGACCAAATTTTAAACTTTTTATCGTAATATTAGTAATAATCACACTACGAAATCTATAAAGTTATATAAAAATTTCATCAAAATGGGAAAAACGTTTAGACCGATCTTCACGAAAGGCTGCATCAACGCCATTCTCACCAAGCATTTTTCAAGCATTCAAGGATTTTTTTTATTTTTAATATCGGCTCAAGATTGTTAGCTAGAATGTGGACGATAAATTGTATACTTCTCTGATAATTACAAAGAAACGGTTTGGCCGATCCAACTAACAAACGCTATTCTTTAAAAAATTACACCAAATAGCTTTTAAATTTTTGAAAGTAGTCTAACTTTTTTGAGAAAATGTCGACCACCTTCTCTCTCTCTTACACACACACAAACATACTTTTTCCAAATTTAGTATATCGAAATTAATTCGATTCGGAATCACCTCCCTCTTGTTTTCTCTACTTGAAACATCTAGAAAACATAAAAATACCATATCCGAATTTTTCGCAAAAACTAAATTCTCCTTCGGGAAGTTAATATATAGAAAAAAAATCTGCAGTCCTTAAAGTACAACGTAAAAGTACCGAAGATGTACTGTTAGTACAATAAAAGTTAATTGTTTTATTGATGGAGTTAATTATACATATAAATCGTAGACATAATTTCTGAAGATAATGAAGATACTACTATTTTTTATATACAATTTTTTTATAATGAAAGTACGGCATTAAGGAACTCAAATAACCCAAACAAAAAATTAATTTAGCTTTTCAGGTCAATGAAACATCTCTGCATCCGAACAAAACAATGATTTTGCTTCATCTCCCAGTGAACTACGAAATGAAATATTATGATGTGAGCATAATGCTCGTATAATTTGAAACGCTTTCTTTGTTTACAAATAGCAATAACGCCATTAGATATGGCGCAGATCATCAGAATAATGTCATTGCAGATTATTTTTCATCACAAATATTCCCTAACAATGTTTCACTTTGTTCCGACTTGGTATTTCAAAACTTGTTACTTTGATATGAATGATGCATGGCGAAAATGTGTATATATTTTTATTGATACAAAAATTAAAAAAATATATTCATGTAAGTTAAGTTTTTTCTCTATTAATCATATTTTTATCTACATTATTGAAGGTATTAATTCATTGACCTCTGCTTGTTATTTCAGGCGCCTAATATATCAAAGATTTAAAAATAGATTCTATTTCGTATATGAGGCAGTAAACAAAATGCATTATGCAAGGGAAGGAGAAAGCTCGTGATGAATGAAATGTATTTAAATACATTGATCTGAACAAGATGTTAATTGCAGTGTCAAAAATGTCACAAGTAGATTAACCACTAGATGCAATAAGTAGAAATAATTTATCAGCCAATTGTTTAGAGCAATTTTAACGCATTATTATGCATATCGATCATTACTTGTTATATGCTGTTATAAATATCGAATTATGAATGTATGGATATATAATGAGATAAATTAGTATAAATTACAACGCGTATTCATGTGTAAAAGCAGGGTTCAATATTCTACAACAGAGCATTAAGTTATCCATCTTGTTTATAATTAATTCAAGCATCAATCATTCTCTATTAGAACATCATTTCTTATTCATGCTCAATTTAATAAAATTCATAATGACTTGATCCTAGAGAAATAATAAAGAAAATTTTGCTAATTAGCTATAAATTCATAATCAGTTTGTCTATTCTGCAAAATGTCTTCGTGAAGATTTTAATATAATTGACTAAGTGCTTTCATTTAGGTTACAAAGTTCTTAAATCATTTGCCAAAAGGGTAATATTTTCACAATAAATACAGCTATTAATATAAAACATTTTTAAAAATAGCAAGACAGCATTTTAATTTTTGTATGCAGTAATTTTTAAACTTATTTATTAGTGTAATTTTCGTTAACTCATGTTAGTTCTAATAATGCATTCTCAATTTTGGCGTAAGATATTTTTAACGGGAAAATAGCATTTTAGCATTTCAGTCAAATTTTATTATACAATTTTGTAGTAGCAACTCAATAAAATAAGAATGGGTCCAATTTGACTTTGAGCAATCATATTGTGAAAACCAAACCAATTATGTACATCATAATCATAGATAATATTGTATTTAAAAAAAAAAAAACAAGTATAAACAAGTATAAATGATCGTAACAAACACCACATATCTAACAAACAACTATCTGTCTATGTTCAGTAGAGTTCCCAGCCAATTCATCATTGCAAAAATATGTTAATTTTAATATTTATCAAAAATTTGTCGCCTGGTCTTTTTCACTTCTCAGGTGGCCAAAAAGGGACCGCCAGGAGGCAAAGAGGCCCACCATTTTATTTATATTTTGAAAGGGTTTTTATAGAATAGTGACATTATTCTAAATGCAATTAAATATCATAATCTAAATATGCATTTTTAAACAAAATAAACAAAAAGTTATCAACTTTGCCTTTGTCAAAAAACTAACCAGCAAACTAAATATTTATATAGAAGAAAGAATATTTATAAATTAAATCTATACAATATTCGCAATTCTTAACGATAACCCCTAATATCATAAATTTCTTTTCGCGTATGTGTATCACCTATACCTAAACCATACCTAATGATTACATTTTACTTGGTTATAATACGCCTTATAACTACTATATCGTACGTTCCTTTATACCACCACACCGTATACGCTCAATCCTTACACTTATATCTAAACCGCCTAACATTTATTATCTTACGCCTACAATTTCGCTTACATACTATTTTTCACCCTTACCAGGAATCGAACCCCGGTCCGCCGCGTGACAAGCTACGACCTTAACCATTCGACCACCGTAACGCCACAATCAACCGTCTTTTTTCGTGTGCTGTCGCGTCACCTTAGTATTAGTTACTCAATTAATTAGAAAATGCTCAATTAATGAACCAAAGAAACAACAGTGTGTTCCATAATATATTTTCAGTGGGGGGACCCGATAGAGTAGTGGTTAAGATGCGTGACTGTCATGCAGAGGAACCGGGCTCAATCCCCGGTATAGGCAATAGATAGGTAGAGATAATACATAGGGCGTAAGGTAGAAATATAACACATTAATATGAAATAGGTATGTAGGGTGTCTGATATGTATATATATACATATATATATATATATATATACATATATATAAACACACACATATATATATATATATATATATATATATATATATATATAATAAGTTAGCAAATAATAATCTAGCTGTAATAGATTATTTGTATGGATAGAGAAATTGATGGCATAGGTATCTCACGGTATAATAGATAATAGTTAAATTATCTATGATATATAATAGTATAGTAGAATATAATAGTATGATAATAGTAAGATTATCATATCCCAAATTTAGTCTTATATTATCATAATATGTTTTATATTAGAATAAATAAGCGTAGGTATTAATAAAATTAATATCAAAATCAATTTATGTTATTAGTGGATATAAACTATTTACTCAATGATTTCCTTATACTTATAATTGATTGGGTTTTCACAATATTATTGCCCAAAGTCAAGTTGGACCTTTGTGCCCCGCCCTACCATATATTTAACTTCCAAGTTATAGTAATTGCAAAAAAATCGAAAAAATGAAAGTTTTTATGAATCTTTACGTTTCAAAGGTTTCTGAACATTTTGGCATACCTTAGAAAAAATGGATGTATGTGTGTGTGTGTGTGTGTGTGTATGTGTGTGTGCGTGCGGAAAACAAATTTTCGTCGACGATTTCGGGAACACCGATCAACCGATTTAAATAATTCAAAAAACATTCGATTCATATCGATAAGGAGAGGTGCTGATTAGGTTTTGGCGAAGGCAGGTCTAGCCATTCCGAAGATGCGGGGCAAAAAGTGCCAATAACGGTAACTCAGTTTTTGAGAGAACGGAGCGTCCGATTTTAATAATTCAAAAATCATTTTACTTGTATTGACAAGATGAAGAACTGATCAAATTTTCATAAAGACAGGTCTAGCGGTTTCGGAGATCTAATGAAAAAAGTAAAAAAAAATGCCATTTGGCGGTTAAAAATGATCATTAGACATATGCACATCAAATTATCAGATATTTATAGAGATTTTAACAATAAGTATAAATTTTGTTTGCATTCCTATGGGTTCCGTACCTTTTCAAAAGAAAAAAAAAATCCAAAAAAAAGTAATTTTTTGTCAAAGTCCTAGTTTCTCAAAAATCTAATTTTTTCGAAGTAAAATTTTTTCAAAAATGTTAATCGTTTTTAAAAAAATAATAATATTTGGTACGGGAAGTTCTAGAAATTTGCCTTAAGGCACGATGCCATGCGCCCCACTTGTTTCAGTTCAAAATGAACAAGAATGATAAACAGCTTGTTGGATCATCTAAATTTTAGTATTTCTCCAAATCACCAAAAACAATTTCAGATGAACTTTAACAGTGATCTTTGCTATTCCAAGTCATACTATCAAAAACAGTTAAACTTTACTTCAAAACAGTTACAGAAATAGTTGAATACATACGTAACCTTAGTGATTACCGATTCGAAAACTGAATACCGTGGACATAAATAGGTAAAAACTTCTATATATGCGATTGAGTTAGCTACAAGAAAGCACTCATAGAATATTAAACAAAACAGACGCACTCTGCCAAGCACTATGCATAATGTAAGAGCCGCAGAAACGCTCTCGGTGGGATTAAATTCGACGCTGAATGTTTTCCTTCAACCGATGTCAAATTGAACGGGATTTACAGATAAAAAGCTTATTCCCATTAAGAGGAATTGGATTTGACTTTATTGTCTGACAGAACAAGCTTTTTGCCGCGAGATTATGTAATTAGCAAATTACTGTGCATTTATAACATGACAAACGATTTATGATAAATAGATCTGTGTAACATTTATCATATCGCGTATAACGGCAGTAACAGTAACATAATATATGCAAGAAAATTTAAATGTTTACAATGGCAATAACCATGAAACGTACATATGAATACACAATATCATTAATAGAATCGAACCAATTACGACAAAAGTTTAATTAAAAGTAGGATTTACAAAATTACAAAGAGCCTCTCCACATAAAGTCATGCATAACGGTGGTTTCCGTGGTGATAATAGGCGAGAAAAAAAGGAAGGTTTTAGTTTGGGTATTATACCCAGACTGTATTGAGTCCGACATACCCAGACAAAAGAGCTAGTCTGGTATGTGTGAACAAATTTCCTGCGATATACAATGCAATCAATATCATTAATGTTAATTTTTAGTTCATGTTAATAAATTATAAGGCATTTAATTTTTATCGTCAGCAATTAGGAGAAATATAATTTTAATAACATGGACTTGACAAAAATAAAACTTTTTGCATTTTGATAAGAAAGTTATTTTGATTTTTTTATTAAAAACATTTATTAAAATTTTAATTTAAGTTTATAATTTATCAACCCCATTCAAGTAAACGTAATTTTTCTAATTTGTAATTTGCATTGAAACTATTAGGATTAATATTCGACCAGAAACTTTAACAATAGTCCATTATAATAAGTTCACCTCGAAATTCGAGATACCTAGCTGTAAGTCTGTAAATACTTGTATATTCACACCTTAAAGTTGTCTCAAAACCTACATATGGTATTAACACCCTACCATATGTAGGTTTTGAGACAACTTTAGAGTGCTAATAATCAAGTATTTACAGACTTATTATTATTTACAGTATTAATCTGGTTTTCAGTGAAACTAATTGCTAGACTACTAATTCTAGCACTATTGGAAAATAATATATGATTCTATGATTTTTTTTCAATTAATCTTGGAAATTGCAATATCAATTATTCAATCTTATGTATTTGTTGCTTTAATAACCTAGAGAAGTTCTTTATTCTAGAGTTTTCTTTAATTAATGTCGCAAAATCAACCATACATCTAGTTGATTTTAAACCTTGACCTTTAACTGAAGCATTAGGTTGGTACTTGAGTACTAGGTAATTTATTTGAAATAGAGAATTATAAAATCAGAAAAATATTACAATGGTAAATTGCTTAATTTCTTGAATAAGAAATATAGCTCACCACGAAAGACTTCATTCCATATATTGCAGTTGTAAAAAAAGTTTTATGAAACGATATTAATCTAGATGAAGTTAACCACAAATAATAAATGAAAATACCAATCATTTTGTTATTTTAGCTTATTTTTGTATTTGTCATTGCAAATAGTTGATTAAAGATTGAAGTACGTATCATTGAACATTGTATCTATACCTTCTCTTGATCTCTTCAGCAACCAAGCAATATTATAAAAACAATAATAACAAACATGAATAAGTTAGTAGTTTCTTTATCCAATTTGAATTGCATTATCGAGCCAAGGCATAATTTAACTTAACAATTGTACGATCTTTGCGAATGATATACATACTGAAAGGTCAATGTTCCGGCGTTATGTGGCTATTACTGTCGGTGCAAGAAATTTGCAATCGTCCCATGTATCACAATTTAGTTTAGTCATGCCGCGAACGAAAGGACTCATCCCGTTATGTAGAAATATGATAATGAATCATTCACAACTTAACACGTGCTGAGACCATAAGTCTTTTGTCTTTAAGTTCGCATATTACAACTTATTGACAAGTCATCTAATACATTTTGCCCTTTTCTTATGAATGGATTGATCTTAATGATAATGATTACATAGAAGAAAACCGTTGGTTATCTCTGAGAATGAAAGAAATGTAATATATGGCATTTGCACAGTTCTTGTGATAATTTCGAATAAGATATATGTATGGATAAGGCACCACACTATACTTATTATTAGTACATCTTTATGATGTGAACACATTTTAAAAATATTTTATATGTAAAATCGACTCTATAATTATAATATAATATAAGTTGTCCATGGCGTAATGCCTCGTGTGGATGGGTCGCGAGATCAAGCCCTGATATCACTAGAAAAGATAGATCAAAGATATATAATGAACTGAACATAGCCCATTTCGGACACTTTGGTATGAATTCAATTCAATTTAAAAAAATTCAATATATAAAATGTATACAACATAATGGTGAATTGGTACATGAGTTTAACCTTGAGTGTTAGTGATATTTTATATCAGTAGATTCATATATACGTATTATAAAAATAGAAAACAGTGTATTGTATTTATGCGACAAAAAATAGTTTAGGCCATTCTTAAAAAAAATCACATATCAGTATTATTTAGT